>NW_005054334.1:4904676-4923420 GCF_000277835.1 Geospiza fortis | reverse complement strand
GAACGTAGCGGGCTTTGGCTGCGGGATTCCGGACCCCGCTGTCTTCGGGACGGGCTTTGTCAGTGCGGCACATCCAGTTGCTCTGGGTCCAGCCTGTTCTCCCGCAGCCGCCCGTTGCCGCTGCGCGGGTGGTATTTGCTAACGGCAGAGTAAAAGTGTTCCTTGGCCCCTGCAGGGAGGCGCAGCTCGGCTCCCTGAGCTCTGCTGCCGCGGCCGGAAGGCTGAGCTCAGGAAAGGCGCCTGCTGTTTACAAGGTTATTGACTTCGAACGGCTCCATGTTGTGGCGAGGCCGGGCCGGGCTGCTGATGTGCAGCTATCCTCCCTCTCCTTCAGAGGGTTTGTAGGAGTCTGCTGGATGTCTCGTCGAGATTGTGTGCGTTTCCAACCGAACCTGAAACTTGGGATGGAAAGGAAACAGGTTTTGCTTGAAGTTTTGGAAGCATGAATTAGAAATGCAACAAGAGAGTGTTTTATACCTGTTATGAGCAGATTCTGACCCGTGTCAGACCAGCAGTCTGTGTGGGATGAGACTTCTCAACAGACTCAGTGTCTGAACAGATGGCTCTGTGTAATCTTGTTTTACAGGTTGTTGGCATTCACTTTGCTCATCTGCCCTATGAGGAGATTCTTGTGATTTCCTGCGAGCTTAAAATGGAAGTCCAAAGCATGAGGTTTCATGAAGGTCAACAATAGGTTTGTAAAGTTGAGAAGAAAATAGTACAGGGATCATGTGTGTTGTGCTCTGTTAGTCACTTAGCAGCAACCACTTTGGGAGATGTGTGTTCCCTGCACTGGATAACCTCAAAACTTTTTATGTGGTCAGAATTGTTTCTATTGTAGCCCTTAGGGAAGTAGCTTTTTGCCTGTCAGGTGAAATAGCCATGTTTTATCATGTGCTAAGAGGTGTAAATCTTGAGATTACATGAGTGCATGATTTACCTGTGTTTGAGTTGAGTAGAGTTTAACTACTCTTCTCTGAAAGTGTCGGTCCAAGCACAGATTGTAATAGAGATAGGTTGCCATTCTCCATGCCAATCTTCACACAGATCAAGCAAAGGCTTTTTAGCTCCCTTCTTACCTACCAAGTCAGTCTTGGCATCTTGTAGCTTTCTGAATTTCCACATAAAAACACATAGTGCAAGACTTCATTTTGATGCTTTCTAATCTATTCAGACAACTTGAAAACTTTTGTGCTTGTGATATAGTTTGGTGGTAAATTTTGGGAATCTGAGCAGTGAAAAGGAAAGCTTAAAAACCTGAACACTTCTGGGTGGTAGGGGAAGTGCTACTTGCTAGCACTGCCTGGTAACTGTGTTCAGATGTGTTCATGGAATGTGGCCAACTAGGCCCGCGTGGTCACAGTGACAATGCAGACTGCAGAACATTTGAGATTGTAGATCCTGTGACATGATTGTCCATGAAACAAATCATTCTTTCTTTCTTCCTTCCTTCTTCAAGTTGTGTATTCTGTGCATTTACACTCAGCTCTATTTCAGATGATTTTGGAAACCTCCCCAAGAGCCAACTGATTGAGAGAATACTCCTCTTACCTCATGCATAGACCCTTTTTTCCCTGAAGAACAACAAAAAAACTCTTCTTATTTCTCTGTATATCAACTCTCAGATGGTCAATATCAATTCTTTTTTTAGTGATGTTCAGAAACTGTAGGTCATCGGGGAAAGTCATAAAAATTAAAGAGGAGGGCATTTCTTAAAGGATTTACACTTGGCATCTCTACTTACAGTATTCTTTTCATCAATGCCAAGTTTGAAAGAATACTTTTGCTTTCAGTGATAATCCTGTAATATTGCCTAAATTTAAATACATTGTTTTAGAAAGAAAAATAAATATGGTAATTGACTGTGCTAAAATCAATTTCTGCCAGGCTTGAAAACAGCAGCTCAGGCCCCCTTGCCAGAGGGGGATGAATCCTGTCTCGTGAGACTGACCACTGTGAGAGCATCACTGCACTGTGTCTGCTGTTGTGCTGATAGGGTCCAGAGGTACTGTGGGCTATGTCAGCACAGCCTTCAGGGGTCAGCTCTCACTGCCAAATTTATACTGACTTGTTCAGTACCATTTCTCTCTGTTGTTGTTTAGTGAAGCTGGAAGGCACAGATGTTTAGCACAGTTCATAGCAGGCTTTACAGTGACTTAGTCTTGTCCCTTGGACAGTCTTTGTTTTTCTTGGCCAGCTTACTCTTTCTCTACTCAGACTACTTTTATTCTTCTTACTTTTCTGCAAGCTTCCTGTAATTTAGTGACTATTCCTATTCTGAAGTATGCATGACCAAAAATTGTAGTTCAGTTGCCTTTGGTATCAGAAGCAGCACATTTAATTTTTATGTTGCTTTATTTTGCATCTTCTCAATAGCTACTGTTGGTCCTCTCTCCCCCACTCTCAGTCTGTGACTACATTTGTCTGTTCAAATACATGTTATAATAATAAGAAATGTTGACCTGAATGCAGTAAGCTTTCTGTTGCCAAGACAGAAAACATAATCCGCCTGATTCTGTGGAGGCTAAAGAGGAAAAGAGTTCAGCTTGCAGTACTGATTTTGAAATAGACATCCAAAGGCAGAGAAGTCTTTAAGGAAGATTAAAATCCTATTGCATCATAGGCCTAAAGAAAAAATATCTACCAGCTCAAAGTTCTCCTGTCCTGTAGCTGAGGTTATTGCTTTTCTGACTCACACAGAGAGCTGGGAGCTTGGTTAACCACAGCAGCTTTGGCTCAGTGTGGTGTAAATTAACGTTGAGTGGACTGGGAGTATGTTTTGGTTGAAATTTTTAAGTGGTGCATTCAGCTGTAGGGATTTAACAGCCCAGAGGGAATTGGAGCGAAAGGTAACTGCTGAAAGGAGGTGCCTTCTGCTTGGTTCCATTTTCCCAGGCCAGCACATTTCTCTGCTTCTCCTCCATCTGTTCTGAACAGTTTTGAATTGCTTCAGCATGATATTCTATCAGCTTTGCTCCCAGCATTTGCTGAGGATCTCACGAAAATGGTGTGTGTTACCCTCCCCCAATATAGCCTACTTCTGGCTCTCTCTGGGCACCTCAAGGAGAAGGGAATTGAAGCAGGCTCCTCCCTCTCTGTTAGGTTTTTTTTTGCTTTGGTTGAGCGCGCTGGGTAGCGCATAGTGCTTGACTAAGTGCTTGCCTAATTAGAGTCATTTTCAATTCAAAAAAGGCAGGAAACTTAATGGATTGTCCTAGGGAAATTACAACAATATGCAAAGCAATGCACTGCTAGAAACACCCATGTTGGTTGACCAAATTGTATTACTTCCAATTCCACAGAAGACCAGTTCACTACTTTTTTTTAGAGTCTTTTATGGTCTTCTGGGGTTTGCATATCCATTGCAGACCACAAATATATTGTTAAACATACTGAGCTTCCTATTATTTCTTTACAGCTCAAAAGCAGGCAGAGATCTTGCACTGAGGGTTGGATGGCCTGAACTCTGAATGGGGTAAACTAAGGGCCCATCTGCACAGACAGTTCCTTCCCTCATGCCTCAGAACTCTTCTGCCCTTCAGTATAATAATTTGGATTAATATACAAATGCCACTTTCATTTGATATTTAAAATGCACAAGAATAATCAACATTGTTTGGCCCTCAAGATTAATAAATTACTGTGACTATAAAAAAGATTGGTGAGTATCTAATCTCCCTTGTGCTTGGCCTTCCAAACAAATCTAAGCATGGAAGTAATCCAGTGTGATTGTATTCTAAAATTATATGGGCTTGCTTCTTCTTTCAAAATGCCCCTGTATCTAAACAATTACAGTCTCCTGAATTGATTTTACAAGAAACTAATCTAACTACTTCATTCTCCATGTTCTTGTGACTAAGCTGAGGGTCCTGGAATTGTTTATGTTCTATTTTTCTCATAGGTTTCTGGCTCATGTAAACACCATTAAAGTATTTGAGCTATGAATGTTATAAAGAAAACAAAACAGCAAATATAAAAGCTTGTTTACTTGCTACTTACTCTGCCTTATTGAAACAAATTGAATCTTTGAGATGCTTAAGCACACAGATTTATGCTGAACTGGCATCTTCCCCCCATGTTCTAGTGAGTATTTTCAGGAAAGAGCCACAGAAGCACATCAGCAAGGGAAAAATAAAAAAGTAAATAAACAAAACCATCCCCAAACAAAAACCATGGTCATCATATTTCCAAAGACTGACAGGCTATCCTCCCAAACTCTCACAAATACAATGCAGTAGCTTTTCATGTCCATGTTCACAGTCTGTGATGAAAACAAGGTACCTTGACTTGCATTAGCTTGGAATGGATGCAGATCAAACTAAGCTGATTTGCTTCACATTTACTTCAGGCTGAGCTGGCACATGGGCAGTTTCTCTGGGAGGGTTGATACCTGATAGCCTGGCCATATGCAGTAAATGTTGTGTGATTAAATGTGTACATCTAAATTTGCACTGACCTTTCCTGTTCAACACCCCCTGACCCTTGAAATATTTAAACTAGTTAGCATCTTGCAGTTTCCCTGTTTTACCTGGATAACAAAATCACAGAAGAGGTAAGGTTTGAAGGGACCACAGTGGGTTATCTGATCCAGCCTCCCTGCACAAGCAGGGTCATCTCAGGCACATTGCACAGGTTTGTGTCCACATGGTTCCTGAGTAACTTCAGTGAGAGAAACTCCACAACCTCTCTGGGCAATTATTCCAGTGTGTCATCACCTGTTCAATGAAGAAGTTCTCCTCATGTTCAGATGGCTCTTCCTGTGCCTCAGTTTCTGCTCATTGCCTCTTGTACTATTGCTTGTCACCACTGAGAAGAGAGTGTCTCCATCCTCTTGATAAACCTCCCTTCAGATACAGTAAATGCCCAAAAGAGCATCATCCCATGAGGACATTGCCGTTCTGCATTATGAGCATGTGCATCCTTTGGATTAGCTTTACTGTAGTTATTGAGTCAAGGGTAATGCCTGCAGTTTAATGCTGCAAGGGCTTTTGCAGCTCTGCTGGAAATTACTGGAGAATCTCTATACAGTAATAAACAGCCTTGGGTTATGAGTAAATGGTTTGGTTTTGGTGGCAGCACGAGCACACAGCTCTACCCACGCTGCAGTGACCACAGGAGTTTGGAGTATTGTGGCAAGGAGTGGAAGAACAGGAAACATGATGATATCCTGGATAGTGTTTGCAATCCCTTCTTACAGTCCTCTCTATTGACTCTGGGATGTCAGCTCTATTGCACTGTAGGATTATTTGGGGAGGTTCATGGCAACCTTGAGCTTCTGGCTTTCAAGTGGACAGTGCTGCCAGAAGCAGCTTTATTGGAAAGTGTTGCTGCAAGGCCTAGATACAATTTGTGTCTTAGCACTCACAGCAATGCTGTAGCCTTGCTTGGTCATGCTGTTGGGGCTGTTGTGTGTATCAAGCCTTCAGAGGCTCTGGGCAAAATATTTTGTGTGTAATGAGCAATGTCAAGCAGAAGGCAAAATATAACTCATTAGTGCAGGCTGCCCTGATTGCTCTGCCTTAGCTTATCAGGGGTGGCAGTGGTGGTGAACTGTCACCTGTTCTGTGCAGAGGAGGGTCCCCACCAGAGGCAGAACTTCAGGAGGAAGATGTTTGTGTCCATGAATGTCTGTACATAACCTCTTACATGACAGACAAGCAACACTGAGATTCTTGCTGAGCAGCAGGAAAGGGAGCTGCCTGAGTTCCTCAGAAACTGGTGGCCATTGATTTATTCCTCTGTGGCTCGGTTTGAGTTGAAATGACAACAGCCAGCTGTGAAGCCTGGGGTACTTAGCAAAAGTTCTCAGTCTCGGATGTCTCTGTTTGATGCATATGTGGCCAATGATGGCAGGTTTCTTAGGCATGGAAATCCCCCAGCAGGGCTGTCACTGAAGACACTTGCACTGCCTCTCACCAGACACAGTCCATCAGTGGAAGAAAGGGATTATATTTTGTCTGCAGCAGGATGGAGGGATACCACAGATGCCTTATTGTCAGCAGTGCTGCAGATCTGCTGTGTGTTTTCCACAATGCCAGCTTGGTTAATGACTTTTAGGAGCCAAGGAAAAATAGTGGGTCTGCAGCTTCATTAAGATTTTCAAATCAGTGTTGGCACAAACTGACCGAGCTGAGCAGCATCAGACAGACCTGCCTTGTGAAGATAGGCAGCTTCACTTGCCAAAAGCTGTTCCGTTACTGCCCTGGCCGTTGCTGCCTTTGGACTGCTACTGACTTCATGTGTAGCAGTAGAGATTGGACTGCAGTCCAAAGCAAAGTCCAGTTCCTGAATTCTGCTTGGGTTTTGTATGTACAATCAGACAATTACTTTAGTGAAAGGGACCTCTAGAAGTCCTGCTTAAGGTAGAGCCAACAAGAGCAAATTCTTCAGGGCCCTGGGCAGCAGAGTTCTAAGTATCTTCAAGGATTGAAATCCCATATGCTTCCTGGACTCCTGCTCCAGCGTTTGACCACCTTCATGATAAATGTTTTCCCTGCTTCCTACTGAATTGTGAATTTCCCATTTTCCAGCTAGCACTTGTTGCCTTTCACTGCGCCTATCTGAGTAGAGCAAGGGGTCCCCTTTCATCCATACCTGTTGGGCACTTGTAGACAGGAATACAGACTCTTGGCTCTCTCTTCTTGAGGATGAACACACCAGTTTTCTCAGCTCTTCTTCAGTACAGTGAGTGCTCCAGCCTGGTATGTCAGTGGCTTTTATATTGTGGGGATCCAAATGTGGACACAGCACTCCAGATGTGGTCTCACAAGTGTCAAATTGGAGGACAGAGTCACTTCCCTTGAGCTGTGGGCTGCAACCTTGCTAGGGCAGCCCATTTTGTAGCCTTTGCTGCAATGATATTTTCAGGTAGGTGTTGTAATTGCATGAGCAGGTCCTGGCAGCACCTGTGACATTGTCAATATCTACTGTAGCTCTTTCACCTGCATTCAGAATCTAGGTACAAAGTGGCAACTCTCTGCAAAGTCTTTTGTTATTGTTTGCTGCAGGTGTGTGTGAAAGTAAATACTAAGATGTTCTCTTTTGATTTAGCATGCAAAGAACAGGCATAATTCTAGTATGTGCTGCCTTTGAAATGGTTTGTTTCTCTGGTCTGAAGGATAAAGTTCAAGTTTCTAGTGAAAAAGTTATTTATCATGAGCAAATGTGTAATAATTAGTTAATAGATACACAGAACGCTAACTGGGCAAAGCCAAAGGGTAGAGCCAGCCAGAGTCCAGTGCTACATGTGGTGCTGAGCCTGCAGGGCCAATGGGCTGTAGAGCCGGCACAGTGTGAGGTGAAACCTCTCATGGGGAGCATGTGGAGCAAAGGCCAAAGGATCACGAAGCACAGCAGTGGGACATGCTAAAGGGCCAGCAGATGCTTCTGAGTTACTGCAACACAGTGTTCTGGTTCTGTCATTATTGCCTTTCTCCCTTGGCCTTCATCCTACTCCAAGCCCCTGTTTCTGTGCAATGGGTTGACAGGGAATGTGGTTGCTGCCTGGCTGTGACCCATGGGAGTGACAGATCAGTCCACCTGCTTCAAAACCTATGTGTGCTCACTTCAGGTGATGTCTCTGTTGTCACAACAGCCTTTTCCCTGCCTCTGCTCTTCCATGACCCTCATCTGAAGCAGGTACTGTTTTGCTTCAGACCTGAGTGGAAAAAAATGTTTGTGATTGCTTTTTCTTGTGGCAGAGGAGTACTCAGTCTAGTGCTTGGGTTCAAGAGAATACCCAATGTTGGTATGCATGAAGTTTTTCTGTTCTAAATCTGCTCTTTGGGGGTTCTGCACCTTGTTCAGGAAATGAAGTTATAGCACATCTCCCACAGCATGCACCAGCTCCCTACGAGCTCCCAAAGGGAGGGTACCAGGGTACTTTTGGTTCTGATGGATAAAATAATTGAGCCTAGAGCAGTAAAAGCTCTAGAACCTTTCTACCTTTTAGAAATAGGTTTAATCTTGAGATCCTACCATGAACAACAGAGAGGCTTAGGTCTCCTGCTTCTAGGGAACTGGAAACACATTTTGAAAGGGACCTTTTCTCTGAGACCCAATTATATTATCAGTGTGGTGGTGCCTGAAGCAAGTCTTTGTTGCTTTGTTCTGGAAAACACACAGCTTTATAGCTTGTATAAATTTCAATGCTGTATTTCTCTACCTCAGTTCCAACTTAAACTAATTTTTAAGGGCAGGGGGAGGGAGGGAAAAGAGGAAATCATGGAATACATTATAGAGGCTACCACCACTGGTCATATGTTTAAGTCAGACCTCTCATCAGCTACTGAAAAAGAGAACTGAATACACTCTGCTGGCCAGCTGCCTGCAGTTATGAAATCTATTAAATTCAACTCTTCTGCTCCTGATTGAAACCTCTAATTTTAGGAAAATGTTTTCTTGGTCTGTAGAAAAACACCTAAGGAAGGTAAGGATAGGATAGCATTGCTACCTCTGTCTGCCAGGAGGGAAGAAGTACAAAGGATGTGGGGATTAAGTAGTTAATTTGAAAGATATTCTGGATTTTTTTAGAAGCAGCTCTGGATTAAATCTTTTGTGTTGCTCTCGTGGTGAAATAATAAGCGTGGTTCCTAAGTGATTGACGGAAAGTAGGCTGAAATCTGGAAAATACGTTGCTAATAACTCTTCTTTTCTCTGCATACAGGGAAACAGCTGGATGGCATCTGGTAAGTGACTAGATTTAAATTGCATAATGTGGGTAAAACACTGGCGTAGGAAGTATTTTCAATATGCAGTTATATAGGCTTCAGAGCTTAGGAACATGGAAGAGAGAGCAAGGCACTTTTTGTTCATGAATACAGATTGGCAGTAGGATTATGTACAGTCAGGTGCTAGTTAAACCACTCTGTTCAAAGCTCAGTGGACCCCATGGAATAGGGTGTTGTTAGTAGCTGTTGTGTTTTTTGTGCACCTGTTTACTTTTTCAAGGATAAGATGGTGTCCTTGTCCCAAGCACTTTGTCTTATAATTCCAGGCATGACTAAATATGATAGTAAAAGAGTAGGTGGGAAGAAGGTATTACAGAATCGAGTCTTCTGTCATATAAGAGCAGTATCTACATTCAGTCACCAAAAAAACCCTTAATTTCCTATAATTCACACCAAGAATTTTGATATCACACAAAGAGAGTTTGTTTGGTTTCATTTTAGAGGCAATAAAACCCCTAAACCCTTGTCCATCCATTTTCCTCTCTTCGGATCTGTCTCCAGTGGCTGGCTGACCAGCTTGTCAGGCAGTGAGAAATCTCTGTCAGGGTGGTAGCAGAGCTAGTTCTGTCTCTGAGGGCTGACCTCACTCTTAGCCCGTTAGCTGAGAGAGGCTCATGGCTGGGCTCTTAGCTAAACCTGTTCTTTCCTAATTGCTTGCAGGATTACAGTAGGCTTGATAATCATTGCTTCCATATCCATTCATGTCCCAGCAGATCCTGTTCCCACTCACAGAAACACATTGACCTTTTCTTTCAGTTATTCCCTTCATTATGTCCTTGAGCTCATCAGTTTATCAGTGATTTATGTGCTAGGCTATTTTCTTTTTTCCTTTATTTTTACTTGTTTGTTTTGTTTTGTTTTCTGTGGCAGGCACACCTCCATAATAGTCCATAAGGATGAATTCTTCTATGGTAGTGGAGGGATCTCCAGCTGTGCACCTGTAAGTTAAACTTAATTTTCTGATAATTTTTTGTAAAGTTACCTGATCAGAATTGCTTGTGTTACTGTCTTTTAGAAAAGCAGCAAAAGACTTCTGAATTCAGGCAGATGCTGAAGCCAGCTGCTTGTCATGGTTTCCCAGGGTACTGAGGGTGAGGGGAGCATGGACAGTGGGTTTAAGCCCAACTCAGTTCAGGCTGGGGGTTGCTTCTTCTGGTAGAGTCTATCCAGAACACCTTTTGCAACTGCTTTGCCAGAGTGACACCTTGTCCAATTCTGTATCACTAAGTGTTACATGCAGACTTTTTAAGAGTAAAAAAAGGGCTGTTTTCTCAGACCTTTCTGTTCTTAAAAGGGTAAAATGGATGGGCGGTGCTTCTAAAGGAAAATTTTGCCATAGCTTAGAGCTTTCAGCCCAAAGAGCCAAATTTACCAGCTGAAATGGAAGTTTCATGTTCCTTCTCATTCTCTTGAGTACAAAACAAGGGAGGCCAGCAGGGCTTTTTGCTTGATAAACATACCAAAAGTTCCTTCTTTTGTGCTTGCACAAACCATAACAGCTTTATTCAGTAGAGTCCTCCAAGAAAATTCAGCCTGATCATTTGACAGTATCTTCTGGCTGTTCATTTTTTCAGGGAGGGACACTTCTTGGCCCTCCAGACACAGTTGTTGATCTGGGGAACACTGAAGTCACTGAAGAAATTTTTCTGGAATACCTTTCCTCTTTGGGGGAATCTGCATTCCGGTAAGTAACAGCCTGTACTGGAAAACCTGTGTACCAAAAAGGTGCAGAATGGAGGAAGGTTTTATGAAACCAATCCAGCTCCCAGAGCTTCTGTCTGCTTACTCTGTCATTTGGTACTCTTCAAATATGGACTGGACTGATGCACCAATACACACAAGGAGCTGCCTTCTAGGCTGGGAAAGCATTCTTCTGGGAAGTCTTTAACACTGTTTTTTATAAAATCCAATAATGCCTGAAATGTTTTTGAGAGAATCACCAGAGAAAATGAAATCTCTCAGTAAATAGCAGTTTGCCCTGTGAGTCATAGGTAGTCACTGTAGTAAAGCTGCCAATTTTCACATGAGTAGAAGCAAGGTCTTGACTGTTAAAGAGTTTACTCTGCTTCTCACAAGAGTAGGAAACCACAACATTTCGTGTTCTGGCTGTCTTTCAGAGTCAATAATTCCTGTGATTTCTCGTTACTGCTACTGTGGTTTTAATTGAAGAAAGCTGACCTCACCTATTCTTCTAAAAATGGTTGCATTAAAGTCAGGGATGTGGAGAGATGTCCTTTTCCACCCTGATTCAATTGAATTTGAGGGTGAATTGGTGTCTGTATTTTACCTATTTGCCTTAGAATTCTTTGGGGTGGGGGGAGGAAGTGCTAATGTAAGATGTTCTTCATTAAGGGTGTAAGTTTTTTTCTGCTTGTATGATTTATTGCTGAATCTGTGGGGTTTTTGTTTCAATTTCTTTTCTGTGGCACAGAGGAGAGTCTTACAACCTCTTTGAACATAACTGCAACACCTTCAGTAATGAAGTGGCACAGTTTCTGACAGGAAAAAAAATCCCTTCCTATATCACTGACCTTCCATCTGAAGTTCTCTCCACGTGAGTATGGATGCCCCTCCTCTCTGTAGCTGCTTCATGCTAATGCTTAAACATTTGACAGAGCCAGCAGTACCAGTTTCTGATGGATCTGTCTGAGAACCAGCATAAGATTAAGGAGAGGATGCAACTTTCTTTACATCAACACTTGCAACACTGTATGACAAGTGCTAACTGGCACTGATGTTCCAAAGAAGAGAGAAAGATGTTCTTCTGCCTTTAACTTAAACTAGCTATTTTGTGATGGTCTCTTCAATATAGAAGGGTTCAGAAAACAGTGCAAGGAGTTTTAAAAGTAATTTCTCTAAGCCCCATAATTGCAGAGGTGTCACTTTGCTTCTGAAGAGGCAGGGGAGATACAATTTTAAAATTAATGCTGCAGTTTTAAATCTTGGATTGGGTGGAAAAAGAGGATATGAAAAAAAGGAAATTAAAAATTTCCTGCTTGATAATTCAGACGTTGTTTTTGTTTGTTTTTTTTTAACCCTCAGCTAGTGAGGATCCCAGTAGGATGATGTGAGCTCCATCATTTATGTCTTACTTTTCATAACAGTGGTGTAGCACATTATTTGTGAGACATGGGTCTTCTACCCTGCACTCTTAGAATTTCAGATCTCTCAAAATCAAATAAAGTCTGTAACAGAGGGAGTCTTACTGAAAGACAAGCCAGGTGCTACAGATTGCAACAGAAAATATTCTGGGAGTGTTGAACCACTGTCTTCTAAGTAAACTAGAGGCTATTCTTTTGGCAGGCCTCAATATTGATGTACTTAATGGAATACTGCAGGTGCATAACAAGGATTTTGTTTGCACACTTAAGTAGAATGGATTACTGAGAGCTGGTTTCAGACAGTGTTACATTAGCAGTCTAGGCATGTTAGGACTGAGAACTACCTTATCTGATGATTATATGATATAAAGTCATGTTTAAGTTTCTTAGTTATTGAACAGTAAACTAATAGGTTAAATTAGTGTGCTTTAGTTTGTAGTGGGAGTCTTTTCTTCAAATTTGCTTCTAGAATGTTGGTTTGATTGCACTCTAGGAAGTGAGTGCACTTCAGTGGTAAATGGGAGTTGTTGACCAAGTAAACTATTTGAGATGTTTATTTCTTTACCTTCTCAGACCTTTTGGACAAGCTTTAAGGCCCCTCCTGGACTCCATCCAGATCCAGCCACCCGGAGGCAATACCTTCAGCAGACACAATGGACAGAGCTAACAGGAGTGACCCAGTGTGCCCAGCCTCACCAGGCCTCTTCCTTTTTAAACATGAATCTACCAGATTTCTATTTTATAATTTCTCATGAGAATTAACTCTAAAGAAGTTACAAGACAAGTTTTAAAATTTCCTGGGGAGAGAATTTATCAGGGTGCATGTAAGACAATGCTACCAAAAATATTGCCATAATTTCTAATAGTATTATACTAATTTATAAAGGCTGTCTTGTCCAAGTAAGCTGACACTTTCTACGTAACTCCTGTGCTGGTAAGTGGAAATTCATTCCATGAGCATTCAATGGCCCATTACACAATTTGAATTAAGTAAGGGGATGTCCTGGCCATCCCTTGCATCTCTGTCTTGTCACTGCCTCTATTTTGAGGGTATTTGCTGAAGTCTAGCAAAAAAAGCAGAGCAAGTATTGGTAGCCTAGGAAGTGAAGGTGTCCCAGGATTAGTCTGCATATTTCACTGACATTTGCTCAAAGGAAGAGCTGAACTCATCTGATTAGAATATTTGCAGTGGTACAGGTGTATGGGAAAGGTGATGAAGCTGAACCATGTGTCAGTGTCACAGTCAGAAGCTGAAATTCAGTGGGACTTGCTGTGGTGGGAGGGAACCTGGAGCTGAAGGTTACCAAGAGCCTTGTAATTCCAGATCCAAGAGTTATGGGAAAGAACCAGCTGAGAGAATCTCATGAGCAGAAGTGGTAGAGACAAATTTCAGGTGAAAGTAAAATGAAGTGAAAACTTTCCTTTTCTCACACATAAGCTTATGAGCAGATAGACAGAACCTTGTTAATGCATAAGAACTGTTTTCTTGGTTTTTTGTTTTTCCTTGCAAAGCCAGAGTTACGGTACAGCAAGGCAGGAGTAGCATGGCAACTGCATGACAATACCAGTTGGACCAATTCTGCCTTCAATATCCAATTGCAGACACAGCAGGAGTTCCAACAAAGTGCTGCCCTTTCCAAAGCAGTCAAGCACATCAGGGCTCTCCTTAAGAGAGATAAGTGCTAGGTCTCCCCAGTTGTGAAGAAAATGAGAAGAGTAAAATTAAGCTTTTCTGTGGAACAACTGAGTTTCTTGGGATACATGCAGAAGCAGTCCTGTGCTTAGATTAACCTTTGATTATAGCAATACTGCATCTTCTAGTTTAAGATTTCTAGAGCTTTGCATTTACTTGCAGTGGGAAAGAACGGGGGAATGAAAAAATAGGCACAATGTTTTCTTTTCGTACATATATATATATACACACTACTTTCCTGAACAATTTTGTAGCAGTTACATTTAGGAAGGAATATAAGAAAGACATCAGATAAACCCCAGAACACTGCTGATGCTCTGTATATGGGGATTGCACATCCCAGATGCTGCCAAAAAAGCATCTATGCAAATGTACAGCCCTTTGTCCAGTGCTTTGTTGTGAAAAGTATTGCTGCAAGTTCAGTCCTGCATCTCAAACTTCCTGCACTGGGAACTTCTTATATACCTAAAGGAGATGTCTTTCCTGTGCTAGGTTCTTTCTCCCAGAATAATGCAGATTGATAAATTTCTCACACTGTTATTCTATGTGGACAATAACAGTTTGTATTTTTCAGGGGTTGGATTAGAGGAAAACTGCAATTTTGTCACTGTCAAATACTCTGTTGTCATGCACTTTGTGGAGCCAGTGCACAGATGGGAATAGGGTATTGTCAGGGCATTCTGCTGTTTCATGTTCACCTGCTCTCAGTGCACAGCCGTGGCCCCTACAGCCCAGATGCTTCTTTTCCTTGTCATTCTCAGCTTGTGCCATCAACTTCTCCTTAAGCATTTCATTTGACAGACTGGACTCAGAGATAACTGTAGCAGTTACTACAGATGGCTTTTTTACAAAAGCTTTCAATCTTTCCCCCTCCAAATGCCCTGTTTGCAGAAAACATTCTATGAAAGTCAGTTATGAATGCCTTTAGATGCTCCTGGAGGAAGGATTGGTGTTTGGTTTTACTACACCATAGGTTAGTTTTCCTGTCCAGTATATATATTATCTCCAGTCTTTTCCCATACATATTTGTGAAGAGTAACCAGCCTTTCATCTTGATACACACATCACTGTGCCACAAAATGCTGTAAATCATGTTAGAGATCTTGGAGCTTCCTCAGTTGAGCAGATACACTCAAGCTGACACAGTGCAGCCCAACATCCTGGTGTGCTCGTTTGGTACCTGCGAGCAGCACAGCTGTGCTTGCTTGCCCTTCAGCAAACTGTCACTTCAGGCACAGCTGCCTGTGATGGAAGCACTGGTGCCATAGTTTCTGCCCCACACACTTACATAATGAGGATACACCCTGTATGTCCACCACTTTGGATGTCCTGAGCCTAGTTCCTGCTTGGCTGCCTACTTCAGGACTTTTTCATCCTCTCGGGGCAGGAAAGAAAAGGAAGACATTCACCCTGTGCATTTTGCAATCTGCCTTTTCCCCTCCTGAGCAGAGCCCCTTTGCAGAGATAATGCTCCTTCTTTAAGGTGACTGGGTAAAATTTCACTCAGCCATATATTGTTTGCAATAGTCAAAGAGCTCCTGGGCTCAGGACCTACTCTTGTGTTTCATGGCAAAGAACTGTAAGAGGGAATCCTCTTTGCTTGCTCTTACTGGGTAGTGAGACCCCTGTACCCTGTAGGACTCTTAGGAAACCTGTTTTCTCCAAAGATGGTTATGTGTAAATTGCAGGACTGTGCCGTCAATGTTCCACCCAGCTGAAAACAAACTAGACTGAGAAGTGTATGTAAATGTATATAGGTGATGAACTTCAGCCAGCTGTTGGACAAAGGGGCATGGAAACTGAAATCCTGAAAAGGAACAGAATCCTTTTGCCCACACTTACTATTCTGTCTTGTATTGCTGAGGTTCCCTGTGCCATTTAAAAAATGTTAATAATGTCTTTAGGCAGAAAGTGATGTTTTGATTTACTTGTGGGTTTTTTTCTATTACAATAAAAATAAATACAACACATTTTTCTGATTGAATGCATGTGCCCACGCAGCTGCCCAGCCAATGCAGCTGCCCAGAAGTCATTATCTTCGCTCTGGTCCCATCTGGGAAGTGTAGCTTGAGAAATTGCCCAAGCAGTTTGTGCCAGGTGCTGCTACTGGAAGTAGTGGTGGTAACTGCCCTTTGCTCAAACTAGCCAAAGACAATACACTTATTTAAGTCTGGGAGATCTTTTCTTCTGTAAGTACTACAGTATTTAAAACCATACTCCTGCAGCTTGACACAGCTTGGATGAGGTGAATGAAGATGTTCTGTCAGCCCAGGTTTTGTTCAGCCTTTGGTCATCTAAGTCTACATGTATGAAATGTCTAATGTCTGCTGTTGAAGAAGAGGCCAAACAGAGTTTTAACATGGAAAAAAAGTATTTTCCTGACTGCCTTGATGCTACTTCCAAAAGGGAAAAAGAAAAGGAAAAAAGCAGTAGAGTAAGAAGTAGACTTCCATGATTGAGTTCCTCTGGAGCTTCAGAGGGGATATTGGGGAGGATTATATAGCACTGCCTAAAATATCTGGCTCTGGGGAAGAAATTCATTCTGCTTGATTCAGCCTTCTGCATGCTTATTGATGGCATCCAAATGATAAACCACAGAGTTTCCTGTTTGTGTAACAGTCTGTATCAGCACAGTACAGAAAAGGTCTTGTAACAGAAAGGGATTGTAACAGAGATGTGTGATTGTGATTATTTTGGCTGTGTTCTTCAGATGTGCTGGTTTGCCACCAAGTACTAGCACTGCCCCATAGAAAATACCTGGAAACAGGTATTTAATTTTTTTTAATTTTACTTTTTAAAAATTAAATTTTAAAACTAAAAGGAAAACCTTTACCTTAATGGCACCTCTAGAAGGAGTGTAAGCCAGTGCTCACAGTTGTTTGCGTTCTAAACTCAAACAAAATTTCCTGGCCTTTCCTGCTGGTAACAGAGGTTTTATTCCTGACAACAGCTGCTGCCTATCCAAGCGGCAACCAAGCGAATGTACCAGGAGTGGTTGGAGTGTGGAGTATTAAATAACCATTTAATTCTGGCCCTGTTCTCAGAGCTAACCAGGCTGAGGGAACAGCCACAGCTGTGGACAGCTGTGCACTTCAGCACAAGGCACCTTTATGCTCCCAGGGAAACCAAGCTGTCCCAGCTCCTCACCAGCTGACACCAAATGGCCACCAAGGAGCTTCCTGGAGGGGCACTTTGACATGAAGAGACTCCCTAAAGCAGCAGGACAAGCTGAGGAAGCACAGCAGGTAATTCAGGTTTCAGGAAATTCTCCTGAGTAGCATAAACCTGGCAGTACTGTAGGAGTGTGAAAACATGTGAACGCTGTCCTGTATGTTAGCAGACCTCTCAATTCTGGGAAGTGCCCCGAGGTGGCACTGCTGCCTTGCAGCACAGGGATGCACCTGAGCCTGGGGAGAGCAGCTCCTACTTTTGGGATGCCCATAGTAATGTCAGTGCAAGAGGCACGAGAGGTCTCTCCCAGACAAGAAAGCTGCAGGTAGGAGCAGCCAGGAGACAAGACCATGGAGAAGCTTGGGCTACAGCAGAACCCAGTGCTGCTACAATGCTAATTCCACACTGCTTCCACCCAGACATGGTTTATAAAAAATAAAGGTTCGCATTCCTGAAACCCCAGGAGTTCACGGTGTGTCTGACCCCACGGCTGTCCTTTGAGAGCCCTGGGCGTCAGCTCGTGGCTCTGCTGCCTGGAGGAACAGTTCCTTGGCTTCTGGCACTCAAGCACCCAAATCCCGGAAGGCACCTCTGCTCACCCATCAGCATGCCATGGTAGGCACACTTGGATGGATTCATATTCTGGAGTGTTCACGCATTAACTGATTATAAATGTGTAACCACACCTCAACAAGTCCTACAAATGAGCATAACCCTAAACTCAAAACTCGGCACGCAAGTGCATACAAAGTATCTGGGTGTTGCCTCCGCTTGAGGTGTGACGACCTGGTTCCCGAACAGCACGGCGACAATCCCCCTGCTGCTCGGGCCAAGTACTCACGGACACCCATGTGGTGGACGGTAAATGACGTTTATTAACGGTTACACGGGGTTATATATAACGGGGGTTAACGGCCAACAAAACAGGGGGCTAAGTAACTTTAAAGGGGAGGGGTTCTGTCTACCCGTAACATCGTGAGGTCTTCTGATCGGTCCCTAATCTCCCACATCTGGGTGCTACGAAACCATTCTGGGAGCTTCCCTGCATCTGAGAAAAGAGTCCACCTTTCCAGAGGTGGGAGCTCATAACCAGCGTCTGATCCAGAAGGCCACAGATTCTGCAGAAATATCCGTGCTGGGGTGAGTGACACATATAATACCCATCCAAGACTTCCTGACTTGCTGTGTTGTGGAGGCAGCTCACAGAAACAGTATGGAAACCTGTCCTGGTGGACTCAACCAGTGTCTCCCCCAGAAAGTAGCTGAGAGTATTTTGGTAAACCTTGTCGGAGGCAGTGGCGCAGAGGTGAATTATTAACATTGTTTCTGTACATACCCCTGCCACTGAGTGGGAGCAGGAAAATCATAAACTGCAAACAAGAAAAAAACAGAATCTGTGAAGTCCCCTGAATGCTTCCTTTTGAGAGGAATCTGGTGGAGAACTGGGAAAAGGGGTTGCATGATATCCTGGAGCAAATTATACTGAGGCATAAACCAATCAGACTGTAAAAGAAGAATAAATCTCTCCCCAGTTCCATCCTAGATCAGCATACTGAGCAGTGTTGGGGGAGAGAATGCAAGCTAATTTTTGAGCAGAAAGCATTGGATGTTCCACATAGGCTGGTTTTGATTTTGGAAAATAATTAAGGAATTACTGTAAGAGACCGGGCAAGCATAACACAGCGCCGTATGAATGTAGTCTGACCAGACGGTCTAATTAAATCCTAAATGACTCGTGGGGTAAATGGTAGGCAGGTCAAAGCAAGAGCTACTGGCTTTGTGCAGAGGGTATTTTCGCTTCCCCAGTGAAAATATTAACAGCATCCCATTGGAAAAGCAAGGTGAGGCACTGACTAGGAAAGTGCGTGCAGCTCCTGTCCCCTTCACTAGGACACAGGAACCCTCAGAGGAGCTGAACTTACCAGGCAGCACAATCCAGACC
Source organism: Geospiza fortis (assembly GCF_000277835.1). Classification (NCBI taxonomy): domain Eukaryota; kingdom Metazoa; phylum Chordata; class Aves; order Passeriformes; family Thraupidae; genus Geospiza; species Geospiza fortis. The sequence goes on along the minus strand of NW_005054334.1, from coordinate 4,904,784 downwards.
CAGAGCCCCTGAGTTCCGGGGGGCACTGCAGCAATAACAGCAAATGTGAAGAGACGCACCGTCCCCCAAACTCCAGGCTCTGAAATTATTTCAGGAAGGAGCCGAAGC
>NW_005054334.1:4891460-4904010 GCF_000277835.1 Geospiza fortis | reverse complement strand
GGCTCCGATCCATGCTGCCGGCTCCAGTCCTAGGCTGCCGGCTCGTTTTGTACGAGCTGCCTCGGAGCTCTGGCAGCTTCACGCCCTGCTGGCAATTTTCGCCTCGCTGCTGCTCCGTGGTGGGGTCCCCGCAGGTTCTTCCTCACGAGGCGAGGAAGCAGCGCCTGCCTCCTCCTCCGTGTTCTCCTTCTCCGGCATGGATGACAAGCGCCACTGGGCTCCAAGCTCTGCCTCCCACTCCGTTAGTGCAGGGAGGCCGAGAAATTCCCGGCTGAGGCTGATTGCTGAGTCGCCAGTGCTGCGTGTCTGGGTGGCAGGGGGGGCTGGAGTTAGATAACCAGTAACCACATCACCCCAGCAGCCTGGCCGTGGGGAGGGCACAGCAGAGAGCGGAGTAGCACGTATGTAGTTGAAAGCCAAACATTTGTGAACCTTTATCTTCGTCCTGCAACTGATTCAGCCCGTGACCTCAGTCAGGTCGTTTCCCTCTGCATGCGTCACCTCCCCACCCGTGAGCAAAAGATAATCTCCTCATCCACTCTGCGGGAAGCAAGGAGCGTGGGATGGCCAGTGGCCCTTTGCAGAGCACAGTACTAAGGAAGCAAGAAGCTCACTCAGTCCTGATCCCAGTCCTTTTTGCCGCTTTTCCCCAGCAGTAGTAATGTTTCCTCTTTTTTTCCTCCCCTCTCAGTCATTGATAAATTTGACTACGTCTTCGCAGAGAACGGCACAGTGCAATACAAGAATGGGCAGCTGGTCTCCAAGCAGGTGAGTCCAGCTCCCTTTGCAGCCATGGCTCTCCTGCCCTGTGCACCGTGGGGAGCAGCACCTGCCCTACCCAGGCAGATGGGCAGCCTCTTCTCCCCAGTTGCTGCCTCTTCCAGGTGGGCTTCATGGGAAGTCAGGCATTGCCACTTGCCCTTCTCTTTCTGCAGGCCATTCAGGACCACCTGGGGGAGGAGCTGCTGCAGGATCTGATCAACTTCTGTCTCAACTACATGGCACTGCTGAAGCTGCCCAAGAAACGGTAACGGCTCAAGCGTGCACGAGTGCAAGTCATGACACTGATTTCTATGGAGCTGAGCTCCAGATCTCTCCTAAACAGAGCTGATCCACAGGGCTTCTCTTGCTCCAGGTTTTATCTTAGCATCCAGAGGCACTGTGTAGGATCACTGTTTCCCTGAGCTGGGCACCTTGGGCAGATAATGGCGGAGTGTGTTTGTTCTGAAGAGTCTGCACAATGTTTTAGCAAAATGCCTGCTCTTTTGCCCCTTGGATTTTCCTCCCTGGGAAGCAGGGTGCAACCACCGTGTATATCTCATCTGGGACAATGGTACCAGCTTGTTACTGGTCAGGGCATCAGGCACCACTGGTAGCACATGTTTCCAACCTGGCAAACAATGGATCTTAAGATGGGAAGTCCAGCCCCTGAGCACACATTTTCACACTGTTTCTAATCCAGTGTTGCTGGCTGGCCCTGCTCTGCTCCCTACCCTGTGTTCCTCTCTGCTCTTCCCCTTAAGATCCAGCAGCCAGAGGGTGAGCTGGGTTGGTACACCTCTGCTGAAGGAAAACCAGGCCACTACCAGGACAAGAGAGGGTTGTCTTCCATTGGATCAGCTCACTCTGTTAGCACAGAAAAGAGAGAGAATTGATGGCATGAAGGTGGAAGGGGGGAGCAGGAGGCAGCCTGCAGTTAAACCAGCCTGGTTGCAGGGTCAAACCTTACCTCAGACCCAGAGCTGTTGGGAGCAGCAGCTCTGCCCTCCCCTTGCCATGGCTGATTTTTTTCCTACTCTCCCCCTGTGTTTGTACAGTGAACACAAGCAGGTGAAATTATTCTGGTAGGAGTTGCTAAACTGTGATCCAGATTAGTTGTTTGTTATGAGTCACCACGTGGCAGTACAAGGACCAGTGGGGGGGGCCAGGACTGCTGGCAGAACAAGGCCCCCGAAAGCACGGGCTGGGACCCAGAGCCCTCAAGGCTGTTTGGTTGCCTCATTGCTGTCTGGTTACCCAACAGCCTTGGTGGAGTTTCAGCTCCCAAGTAGAGCTCTGTGGATTTAGCTTTATGGGATTTCTAGCAAAGCAGGGACTTTAACCCACATCTCCTGAGTCCTGGCCTGGGGTGTGAGCCGCCAAACCCTCGGTGCCACAGAGATGCTGCTCCTGGGCTGCAGGCATGGCTGCCTGTGTGGCCATTCCATGATGTTCCTCGCTGTGTCAGGAGATAGGAGGGGGAGAGCTTTTCCTCCACACTCAGGGTGGTAAGCACTTTATCACAGAGAAACAGCAGGCAGGGCTGGGAGGGACAATAAGCTTGGGGGTCCTCAGCTGGACAGAGGAGGGGATCTCCTCTCCAGCACAAGCATTTCAATCTATTTTCACAGTGACAGGGCTGCCATCCCCTGTTGCTTCTGCCCCACCAGTGCTGGTATAGCTGACCCTTCGATAAGCAAACAGAAGTACCTGGGTTTTTACCAGAGATGAAAGAAGGGAGCAGTTTTCTGCCAGCTCAGTGCTTTCAGCCACCCCACTGAGGAAGCGGCCGAGAAGTGACCCCAGCACAAGGTGAGGGTGGCAAGCAGGAGCTGGATCCTGTCTGTGCAGGCTTAGATAAGAGCTGCAGTCAAAGGTGCAGGGGTCAAGAAGGAGATACAAAGACTCTGATTTGTGTCCCTTGAGGAGCCACTGATTGCTCCTCAGCCTGCTGCCAGACATCAACAGCGACTTACACTGACCTGGGCCATCCCAGTGCCCCAAGGTACTGCCGGCTTCACCCAGCTCACCCAGCATTCCTTAAGAGCCTCATGGCGTAGAGGTGCCACAGCCTCATCAGGCAGCTGGTCCAGGCCAGTCAATAGCTGTCCTTGCAGTTATCACAACATTAGAAAATGTTATCTGTCATCTCCCCTAAGCTCATTGCTTCCAGCCTATCCCCAGGGCACGGGGAGACTGTTTGTTTCTCTTCTCTCACAGTCTCTTTCTATAAAACTGTGAGCTCCCTGGGACCTTAAGCAATTGTTGGTGCCTGATCCATGCCTGTTGTGAAGCACTCGGGAATGGGCATGGCTTCTCTCGTCCTGCATGTTCTTGCAGAGCCTCACTAAGCAGCCATTCTCCTGGAAAGGAGAATGTTGTTTTTCTCCCCTGCCCCAGTAACCTTGTGCCCTTGCCCACCCGCAGAGGGACCTTCATTGAGTTTCGCAATGGGATGTTGAACATCTCCCCCATCGGTCGCAGCTGCACCCCGGAGGAGCGAATCGAGTTCTCCGAGCTGGACAAGGTAGAAGGGCCAGACCTGGCCCAGCCTCCCCTTAGCCAGTTTGGCAGGACCCCAGATCTCAGATCTTACATGCTCCCCCCATTCCCGAGGAGAAGGGAGGCCCAGCTTCAAGCTGTGCATGTGCAACATGGGGGAGACAGGCTGGGAGCCAGGAAACCCAAGGGAAGACATAGATGGATGGAAGAAACTTGATTTCATTAGGGACCACCAATGCAAGGGGGTGGCCAGCAGGATTCCCTGTGCTGTGGAAGAGCCCTGCGGAATGAGGCAGTTATTTAACAACATGTTTCCTCATTTACAGTACCCAGAGATGGCCCAGCAGCTGTATTCTCTCTCCCACTTCCCCAGCCCCAAAAGAGCTGGAGCTAATGGGCTTTTCCAAACTGGGAGGGCCATGGCAGATCTGCTGGGCCAGTCTCTCTGGAGGATGTGGCCCATGCTCATACCAGTTTCTGCCTGGAGAAGCTTTCTTGAGGTTGAGGGATCAGCTGGTCTTTGCATGACTTTTAAGCAAAGCTGGAGGGTTTGGGTTATGAGCTGGGCTGTGGGAAACTGAAGCAGTTGCATTTTATTGCCTGGGAAGACCTGGGATCTGCTTCTCCCGGTGGAGTGAGCTGGTGGCCTGCTTGGACACTGGGCAGGACTGGTGGAAGCTGGCTAAATGGCATGGCACTGGGGCCCAGTGCAGGTGGGGAGGGAGCAGAGTTGCCCAGCAGACAGGTTATGGTGGTTTCTGGGAGACTGTCAACACCTAATTATTCAAACCCTCTTCCCTTCCCTCCTTGTCCTGCACAGAAGGAGCGGATTCGGGAGAAGTTCGTGGCAGCCCTGCAGAGGGAATTTGCTGGCAAAGGCCTGCGCTTCTCTCGAGGTGAGCAGGGAGGGCTTCCTTGGCTTTGCCTTTTTCATGTTTCCCATAAAATTCTGTGAAAGGGAGCAGGTACCCCAGCTGTTCTCTCTGAGTGTCTGGAAACCCTGGGAAGAGCAGAAGGAGATTTTAGTCCTGGAGAGCTGCCACAGGAGAGTCACGTTTGCATCCATGACATCTGCATCCATGCAAAGAGTAAGCCATGTTGCTGACTTCCCTCCCTGGGAATCAGCCAGCCAGCCAGGTTTCCATCCTGTGGCATTATCCCTGCCTCAGTCTCAGCCAGTGGAGCCCACTTCTGCCCAGGGGATCTGTTCTGGCTCAAGCATCAGCAGCAGGGCAGCCAGCAGAGCCCCACGCACACGCACTCTTCTCTAGGAATGGGACAGGAGACTAATGCATGTCTTGGCTCTGGGGTTTTTTTGGGACAATTAGCTGCAAGGAAAACATCTTTCTTCCTGGAGGGTGAGCTGACAAGGAGTAAGGAGGTTGCAGCTCCCTGCCATGGGCTTTTGTGGGGCTGCTTCTTGAGATGGTTCTGACAGCCAGCTTACCAAAGGTGCAGAGCTGAAGGAAGGGCTTGAGAAATCCTGGGTGTCTGGCCAAGATAGGGAGAAAAATGAGGGTGTGTAATTTGTGGGGGTGATGCTAGAAGAGGATCCTCTGCAGGATTGGAAGGTTCCATGTGGCAGCCCAGCCAAAGGGCAAGGGGGGAGTGAGGGTGAGGCTGAGGCAGTGGGTGACACCCCAGGCCCTCTGATCCTCCAAGAGCTTTTCTCTGAGAGCCTTTGCTTGCCTTCAGCATCCTGCCAGGGGCATCCTGTGCTGCCCACAGCAGTGGCACACACCACTTGTCAGAGCAGAGAAAGACGAGGTCCCTGCTGCTGTGTGCCCTCAGGCACAGGGTGTGAGAGCTGGACAATGGGCCTTTCTCCTTGGGCTTTGGGAAGCTGCCATGAAAAGCCCAGGCCTGTTGTATAAAAACATGAAGGGGGGCAGTGGGGCCCCTGCACCTCCACAAAGAAAATGTGGGGTGTCTCAGGTCAGGCATCTGAAAAAAGGGCATGCAGAAACACAGCTCTTCTGCCAGGCTGGCTCCATGTGCCTTCTGGCTGTGGAGGATTCAAGGCCCAGAGGTGGTGGGAGGTCTCCCTGCAGCCTCCCAGGCCCCTGCTCTACCTAGGGCAGTAACAGTGGTGGCTGGTTCCCACCACCTCTTCACCCTTTGATTTCTTACCTGCTCCAGCTGGCATCAGGAACCCCTTCCTGCTGCCCAGCTCTGTTTAGAGAGCTAGAATGCAGTGAAAGGTAGTGGTTTTTACAGGTAAATGGCTTTGGATGCAAAAAAAGAGGATGTCACCAAGTTTAGCTCCTGCTCTGATGGTGGATCCTGCTGCAAGCCTCCCCTGAGCTTGCTCCCATCCTTATCACAGTGCCCTGTCCAGTTTCTCTGGGGAACATATAGGCTCCATCCCCATCTTCTCAGGCTCCAAGGAGGCTAGGTTCAGGATCCCAAACCCACAGGGACACTCCAAACATCTGGGAAGGGGAGGTGCATGTGTCCTCACCCTCTTCCTTAGAGAGGCAGGATTATCATTTAAGAAGGAGGGTGTGAAAGTCCGGGATTTCTCATGGATACTCCACTAGGTTGCCTGGAGAAGACAAGCTGACTGGCAGGAGGTCTCACATTCCAGCTCAAATCCCTGTTCCTCTGGCTCTGAGTGAGACCTAAGCATGCATGTGCCCTGAGTTGCAGGCTACATTTTGGGAAGAGCTTGTCTCCTGTCTTTGTGCTGGGACAAGGGTCTCTCTGCAGCCTGTGGACACAGTGGGGAACTTGAGAGGATGGGGAAGGTGCTGTCTCCAAGCACCCCCAAAAAGCAGCAAAGTGCTGGGGTAAACTCTGCCTGGCCTAAGAGCAAGGGCTGGGAAGTTTGTTAACCCTTGGTGGCCATGGGTGTCCATGTCAACATACATGTTCTCTGGGAAAGCTCCCTTGCCACTCTGTATTGGTCACATGTGACTTGGTGCCTCTCCAGATGTTGGCAGCCCTCACTAAACGCTTGTGTCAAGAGGTCACAGGTCAGGATCATGCCCTGAGTATGTCAGTGGGTGGTGTCTCCATGGTGGTACCTCCACAGCAAGGTCCTTGCTCAGTGGCAGAGACAGCCTGCAGGAGACCCCAGTCCCTGCACAGGTAAGGAACATCAAAAGAGTGGTTTTAGAAGGGCCAGGGATGTCTAGCAGGAGCCTAGGAGAGTTTGATGCCAGTCTCCAAGGTCACTGTCACCTGTTGGGACACAGAATGTGCTGGTGCTACCTGCAAGGCATGAGCCAAAATCTGCCCCCCAAAAGATGCCTCTCTTGGGAAGAACCCTCTGGTTCCTGCTTGCCTGCAGGGAAGCTGTGCTAATGTCACCCCAGCCATGCTGATGTCACTGCAGCCTGTTGTCATAGGAACAGCCTCTGCCACTGTCCTAACCATGTGCCAAGAGGAACACCAAGGCATAGCTGCTTTTCATGGCTGCTGTTTGGGGAGGGGGCTCCCCCCAGACATCCAGCCCCTTCCCATCCTCCTGCCCATCCCAGGGTGGGGGGACCCCCTGCCAGCTCCCAGCAACGTTCCTGATCCCTCCCTTCTCCTGGCAGGTGGCATGATCAGCTTTGATGTGTTCCCAGAGGGCTGGGACAAGCGCTACTGCCTCAATGTGCTCGATGATGAGAGATTTGACACCATCCACTTCTTTGGGAACGAGACAACTCCTGTGAGTATGCCCCACTCGCCCCACATGTGGCTGCTTTCTCTCCTGCTGCTCCATCATGGGTCCTGTGGGTCCCACGGTCCCACTGGTGACAGCACAGACCTTTAGTGGTGTGAGGGGGGAAGATGCTGCCCTGTGCTGTGGGGTGCTCTTGTGATGGCTCTGCTGCCTAGTGGGGAAATTATCTTGGATTCACTGTGCTGGGAAGCAAGTCCACCTTAGCATGCTTTCTCTTACCCCAGCACCCTAGGGAGAACAGCAGCCACTGCTGCGGCCTGCATGACCCAGAACACAAGCTCCCAGCACTTAGGAGAGGACTCCTCAACAGCAGGAACAGCTTCACCTTCCCTTCAGAGCAGTGGAGGATGATGATGCTTCCTTACTGCTGTAGATCAGCTTGGTCATCCACTCAGCTCTTCCCAGATGCTGGCAGCCCCTGCTCCCCAAATGTGCCCATCCTACCTTCTGCTAGCCCCTCCACAGACAGGGCAGGGGTTAACCCAGGCTCCTGGACTTTGCCCATCTTTTCTATGCTCCTTCCCTGACACAAGAGGGAGCGAGCAGAGCTCCCAGCCCAGCCTCTTCTGCCCCCCTGGGCCAGCAAAGCCCTGCCTGCCCCTGCCCACCAAGCCCCTGCCTGCCCAGCCTCTGGCTCCCAGCCCAGCTTCCCGTGGGACAGAGCAAAATGTGGATTCATGGATGAGGTTGTTCTGGCCAGACCCTGCTAATGCTGTCCCTATTTTCTATTCCCCTGCAGGGAGGGAACGATTATGAAATCTATGACGATCCCCGCACTGTGGGACACAGTGTCCAGTCCCCCCAGGACACGGTGCAGCGATGTCGCGAAATCTTCTTTCCAGAAAGAGCCAATGAGTGCTGACTGCCCGCTGCCTGCAGCCCTGCCCCAGTCCCACCCTCTCCCCCCACCAGGAAAAGCACCTTCATTTGAGGAATCTGCTCAGGGTAGACTAAAAAACCACTTGACAGAGCTGGTCAGGATGTAGCACGTGAGTGTGGGTGGGTGGCAGGAGGGGCCTTGGCTGAGCAGCTTCCCCTGTGCGGCTGGGGGTCATGGCACCAGACCCTCCTCGCCAGAGAATCTCCTCTCTTGACAGTTCAGCTGTGGTGGGTGGTGATGCAGATGCTTTTGTGGTCAGAAAGCATTTGAAAGGGCCAAAGAGTGAGTGTGTGTCCATCCTGCACTCTCTCTCCTCTCCTCTCCTTTTCCGCTCACTTTCTCGTAACACTCGTGCATGAGGGAACATGTGGCTCACCTTTCTGTCCCCCTTGCACCTTGGCCAGAGAGGCTGGGGCTGCTGAGGCTCGGGGCATTCACCAGAACTGCTCTGAGGCAGGAGGCCAGGAAAGCTGTTTGCTCCAAGCCTGTGGTAGGAAGGAGTAGCAGAGATCCCAGCTTGTTGCACTGTGGTGCTTTCTAATGGACAGGTCACCGTGTCCTTCCCCTCAGTGCCACAGTGTGCCAGTCCCTCCCTGCAGATGACCTGGGAACGATGGCTTTAACATGGCTGGGCTGCTGCTCTGAGCTTTGCTCGGGTGCATAAAGAAACCAATTCTTCTCTTTAGCTTACAGAAAACACCAGGGTTTCTTATCTATATTATTCTATATTTTCAAGTCAGACCTTATCTGGCACAGCTGGAGGATCCTGGCACTTCATGCTATGGAACAGTTTGGAGTAGAAGGATTTCCAGTGGTCTTCCCACTCCTGTATCCATTGGGCATCACAGAATCACAGAAATGTTAGGGTTGCAGGGGACCTCTGGAAATCATCTAGTCCAACCCTCCTGCCAAGGCAGGGTCACCTTGAGCAGGTGACAGGAATGTGTCCAGGTGGGTCTTGAATGTCTCCAGAAGGGGAGACTCCCTAGTCTCCCTGGGCAGCCTGTTCCAGTGCTCTGCCACCCTCAGTGTAAAGAAGTTCTTCCTCATGTTGAAGTGGAGCCTTGTGTTTTAGTTTATGGGCATTGCTCATCATCCTCTTGGTGAGCACCACCAAAGAAAATCTGGCACCATGCTCTTGGCATCTGCCTTTGAGATGTTTATATGCATTAATGAGATCCTCAGTCTTCTCTTCTCTGGACTAAACAGGCCCAGCTCCCACAGTCTCTCCTCATAAGAGAGATAGATGTGTCCTTATAAAACCTTACCCAGGGCATTCATAGCAAACCAAGTCCCCTTGCTTCCCCAGTACTCAGCTTTCCATCCTGCTGCCAGAGGCATTTCCAGCAGGGCCCAGCACCAGCCATACCTGGTTCACAGAGCTCAGCAGTGCTCTCCAAGCTTGCTCTTCCCCATCTCATCCCACACACCCAGTTTACAGGCTCACCTTTAGGGAGACAGGATGTCCAGTGCAATTGTCCTATGTCCTCTTCCTCTCCCTGGGTCTTTGTGGGTTGCAAACCCACATCTCTCCTTCAGCCTTTGACCTTCCCCCTCACATTGTCTTATTCCTGGCAGTTGCCTTGTGGTGTGTGGCCACAATGGTGACACTTGTCACAACTTGGTGCTCAAAAGGAGCTCAGGGATCCCCTCCAGGGAGATGTCCTGCTTGGAGCTCCCCAAGGTACACAGATCTGGGGTTTGTGCACCTGGAGAATGTTGGAGGTTTCTGCAAACCCTCCCCCATTGTTTCCCAGGAACCTTTCTTACCCCATCCCTGCTGGTTATGGCACTACCCCCTCTCTTGGTCCTGTTTTCTCTCCCTTTTTTCTTCTGTTCCTAGTTTCCTCATCGTGGCTCTCCATTTTCCACTGGCAGCTGGACTGCAGAGAGGAGTTTCTCAGCTGGCTACTGCCACCTACCAAGGCACCACCATCCTCCTCAGGCGAGAGACACTGGTGCTTCTAGACCAGGGCAGGGCTGTGTCCCCACGTTGCCATGGGCAGAGTCCCTAGTGGCCTGTGGCACTGCTGCCTGGTCCCAGGAGCAGGGATGCTGCAGGACCGGTGCTGGTGGGGTACTGTCTCCTCCACCTGACAGCACCTCCTAACTACAACACATCAGATCTCTGATGCAGCACATTTGCATGAGCACAGCGGTCTGCCAGCATCCAGAAATCCCCAGCAAATCCACAAATTCCTCCTTCTACCCAGGGAAGATTTCGGTATGGGAGAAGAGGACCTGTCGGAGAAGCTTGTATGCAGGATACCCTTTTCACAGGTCACCTGTTTTGGCCCTCCACTGCAACCTTCATGGAGGAATTGTGTTTTGTGATTCCTTCCTCTCTGTTTCACTGTGGATCAGGTTATGTGTGAGTCTTGGGGAATTTATTTTTCCTGTGAGTCTATTGAGAGCCAGCAGGACCTGTAGTGAGCTTAGTGATGGGTGAAGAGCAGGGTCTGGCCCTGAGGGGTGGGGCACTCTGGTGGCCTTGGGGGCTGAGGTGACCTGCACCTTTGAAGGGAAAGGCATTTCATGCCTGTCCCTGAGGCCCCTTTGCCATGGTGCTCCTCTCCTGGTGGGTGCCCACAGCCTCAGTGGGGTTTCTCCCCATGGATGTGAGCAAGCAGACGTGGCAGGCCCCACGCCTGGGACTGTCTTGGTGTGTGGATCCATATCAGTGTGAGATGGGCAGCTCCTGTCTGGCTGATGACAACTGTTATATGAGAAATACATTTAAATACATAGATGTATATGTTAAAAAATTAAAATCAGTCCTATTAAAGCCACAACACGCAGCAGCTGGAGGCAGTGTGTGCTTAGTGCTGGGCTGTGCTGGGTGAAGGGCAGCCACACAACAGGCAAGACACACTTCGAAGTTCCCACAGCAATGGGGACCAGCCCCACTTCTGGTCACCCCTCCAGTGAGCAGCAGCCTCCTGTCCCAGCCCCACAGTGGGGAGCATCTCCAGCCCCCTCGGAGACACACTGTGGGTGAGTCCTTTCTGATGTCTGGATCAATTCTTGGGTGCTCCAGGCACTTTACTTGGGAGAGTCACATGCACACAGCACAAAGAGCCGGGATGGGCAGGGCGCATGGGAAAGTCACTTTTAATGGTTTATTGCCAATGTTACAAAGGTTGACACATGGTCAGACAGGCGGGAACCACACCAGAGTTGTAAAAACACCAACAAGTCTAGGGTTTTAGTTTATTTCAAAAAAAAAAAAAAAACCAACAGTTTGCCTTGGCCAAGCTGACTGCATGTCCTGGGGATGCCTGCAGCCTGAGCCACAGTTGCCACAGCCCCTGGGAGAGCCAGGCTTTGGGTTGGCAGTGAGATGGGCTGGAGGGTCCTGGGGCAATCCCCGCACCAGCATGGTTCTGCTGAATCCGCAGGGCCCGGCTGTCCTGTGTGGCACCAGCCTTGCTCTGCTCCTCTCCCCACTTAGCCCTGTTGGCAACAGCAACAGCAAAAAAGGTGGCAAACGCCCCTCTTCTCTCCATCCATGCTGAGCACCAGCAGTGCCAGCAGCTCCTGCTGGCACGGTGCTCTGGGAGCTGCCTATCCCCTCCTGCTCTGCTTGGGAGGACCTGCTGGCACCCCACTGTCCCCAGCCCTGCTGTGAACCCCTTAAGATGCTGGTAATTCCTGGAGCATCAGCACTGTTTCCCTGGGGTGAGCTCAAGACAGCCCAGTGCATGTTGTCCCTATCCCAGTGCCCTCTGCCCTGTCGCTCCCTGGGGCTGTGGGAGCCCACATGGCCAGGGTATGGCAGAAAAGACCAAAACCAAAGTTTGTGCTTTGTATACAAGACCCTGCCTACACCGAGGGGCTGGGGAGGAGGTGGCTGTGCTCGCCCCGTGGCCGAGGCTGCTCAGACCCCTCAGCCCCTCACCGCCCCAGCAAGCTACAGACATGCACACACACACACACACATGGGAAGGGGGTCCCCAGGGGGCAAGAGAAGGAGGAGAAAGTGTCTGTCTCCCCAAAACCATGCCAGCACTGAGCCAAGAAAAGTGCATTACTGCCCAGCAGCAGCAGGGAGCGCAGAGGTGCCAAGTGCCCAAGTGCTGCCCCCCAGGCACAGCACCAGTGCCCTGGGTGCCCTGCCAGCAGCTGTCTGCCTCTTAAAACCAAATTTTTGCTTTCTGTAAACCAGTCTCCTGGCACCGCTGACCTGAGATCTTGTGATTGGAGGGATGTGGCTCAGGTGGGTGCTGTGAGCTGCCAGCGATGGGGATGGGTCTCAGCCACCCAGACCCCGCACAGTGATATGCCACCCCACAGCACCCTGCTTTGTCCCTGCTTGAGGGCATGTCCCACTGCTGCTGTCCCACTGTGGACTGAGTGGGGTGCCCATCTTGCCAGAGTGGAGTTCAGGAGGGTGAGCCGAGCCACCCAGCCTCTCCCCACCCCCTCCTGCTCTCAGCACCTGCTTCAGCCCAGCAGAGCTGGAGGGCTGGGGCTAGGACTGGTTCCTCTATTCCCCATGGCCTCAGGAGCAAGGAATGGAACACGGGGCTTGGTGCTGCCCCCGGAGCTGGGGGACAGTCAGGGAGGGCTCTGCTTCCCCTGTCCCCCTCGACAGACACTTACAAACACACACAGAGAAAGGAAACCGTAACCTTATAAAAGACACTGAACGCAAACGCCTGCATGTTTGGGGGCAGCCCCGGCCCCGCCGCCGCCTCGGCTCCCCCCACGCCCCCTGGGAGCGGCTGGGGGGGGGG
>NW_005054334.1:4886258-4891450 GCF_000277835.1 Geospiza fortis | reverse complement strand
GGGGGCGGGCGGCCCCCCGGGCGCCTAGGAGCCGATGATCTGGCCAGACCACGTCTCGTGCTTCGTGTGGGGTGCCAGGTTGGTGAGGACCACCTCCACTGCCTGGAACTTCTGGTTCTTGGGAGGGATGGGGCAGACCTTGTACGTCACCTCGTCCCCCTCCACTGGGACGTACTCTCCCTCGATGCTGCAGGAGAGGAAAGGAGAGGTGGTGGTGGTGGTGTCGCAGCCAAGAGATGGACCCCTGCCCCAGACCACCCAAAATGAAGGAAGGCAAATGATCCACCAGTGATGCCTTGGAAAAGAAAACCCATTGATGATGGAGGGTACTGAACAAGCAGAGACCCATGTCCACCCCATGGAGACATCCACACCCCAGCCCACAAGTCTCCAGCTCCATGCTGATGGCATGGCTTCCCTGGGGTCTTCCAGCACCACACAGCCCCAGGACTTACTCAGACACATGCACGAAAATGTCCTCGGTGCCATTCTCTGGGGTGATAAACCCGTGGCCCTGGGAGCGAGAGAACTGCTTGCAGACACCCTTGAAGATGGGGCCAGCAGAGGCACGTGCTGTCCTACAGGAGGAAAGGGAAGATTTTTCGCCAGTGGCTCTTGCCCAGGTGGAGGCACAGGGAAAGATTTTTGCTATGAACATGACAGTTCTGGGCTGAGTGCATGGCACCCACCCCCAGCACTCTGGGCAGGGCTGTGCAGCGATGCTGGGCACCAGGTGGCAAAGTGCTCCAGGTGCAGAGGATCCTGCAGGCACTGCAGTGACCAATTGGACAGTCCCAAACCCACCAGGTACTTACGCCGAGTAGGTCCTGGTCCTCTTGGTGGGGAGGGGGCTGGGCAGGTCCCGTAGCAGGAGGTTTCCCCGCTCCCAGATGCGGCTGCCCTCCCTCTGGAAGGGGAAGGTGGGCCACACCGGCGACTTGGGGGAGTGCAGGGGCGGCACTGCCGGCGGGGCGCTGGGCTCCGATGACATGGCGGGGTCGCTGGGCTCCTCCGTCTTGGGATCGGGCGGGTGGGCAGCAGGAGAAAGGATGCCCAGGCGTGTGGGCCTACTACTGCTGACCTGGGGAGCAAAAGGGGCTGAGGGTTACAGGGCCTTCTTTGAGGCTTTTGGCACAATTTGCTGCCAGGAATTGTCCCTCGGCTCCCAGCCATTTGTGGGAGCAGGGAGCTCCCACATGCTGCCAGCCCTCAGCCTTGGACACCAACCTCCAGCACTGGGATTTGCCCCAGCAAACCTGTCCCAGCTTGGAGTCACCTGGGATGTTCCAGAAAATCAATCCCAAGGGAAGAACCTGGTTTATTCAACCTTTCAGTTGCCAGGATAATCCCACATATTTGAGATGAAGTCACTAAAAAGCACACCCTGGGAAAAGAAGCAGTGGAGCATGGGCTGCCACAGGCAGGGACCATTATGGGAAGGATCCCCATGCAGTACCAGCATGCCTCCAGGCCCAGGCTCTGAGAACTTCCCCCATCCCGAGATTGCTGATTAAAAAAGTGAAGAAAAAAGGCTGAGACAACAGGTCAGTACATCAAGGTCAGGGGTCTGAGGTGTTCTCAGCACAGGAGGTTGCTTCAGCCCCACAGAATTTAGGAGACAACCCCAACCCCAGCCAGCAGCTGCTGCCCATCCAGGCACATTCCTACAGAAAGAAGGAACACCAGAAGACTGTGATGAGGCTGCCAGCAGCCCTCATGCCCCTCAGGCACCTCAGCCTAGCCACTACACAAGCACAGCCTCCTGCTGCTGCCATCAGCAGGCTCCAGTTTCTGAAGGCATCATGCCATTTGCAAGGAGTTAAAGCCCTAAGGGGCAGAAACCCTGCAGACAGAGCAATCACAATTGTGGGCACTCTTGTCCTTACTGAAGCACCCCAGCATGAAATTGGAGGGGCTGTGCATTTTTCAGTCTCCCAGATGCTCTGATGTGTGATCAGCACTGCAGCTGCTCGCTCAGAAAAGCCTTGCTCTGTTGATTTTCATTCCAATCAGTTGCTGCATCTGACGCTGGTGCCTCTGTCCCAGGGTGCCCCACGCCAGGGGTTGCTTGAGGGCACCTCTCTTTGGGTGCACTGGGTGGGGGCTCACCCATTTCCACTGCTCCTCAGGAGTTTCCATCACTTGGAGCTGAGGAGCCCAGTATCCCATGGATCCCATCCCCTTTCCCAGCAACACCATCAGCCCTTTTCCACCCCACTGGGGCATGCAGCATCTTTTAGGACAACACCTGCACACACCAGGAAACAGAGAATATTTAATTCCTTTTCTGACTCACTGTGGCCTTTTGAGACACGAAGGCCCTGGGGGGATGCACAAAAGGGGGTCACCTCCACTCTGAAATTAGCAGGCAACAAGGACATGGGAAAAGATTTCTAGAGCAGCTGAAGTGTCAAGGAGGCACCAGGCAATTCCTGATCCCCTCACCCACCTCCACCTTCTTCACCTCTACCAGGGGCTGTGCCTGCCACTGGCCCCCCACAGCTGCCAGTCCAGCTTGGATTGCCCCCATATGGGCAGCCCTCAGCCAGCCTCCTGACAGTGACCCCCTCTCAGCTGTGCAAAGCTTCACCCCCAGGCCCAGGCAGTAAAGGCCACACTAGAGTCCTAATCCAAGGCAGAAGCCACCACATTCCTCCTGCCCTCTGAGACAACTTCCACTTGTGGCTGCAAACCTCTCCAAACCGTTTTTCCCTTGGCTGCCTCCCCACCCACCCCCACACCAAACCCTTCCAGTGCTTCAGTGGCTCCTCTCCTTCATGCAGCAACTGGAGCATGCACATCTGCCTTTGCTTCCATCCCACCCCACACAGGGGCAGCTCAGCTCCTGCTTCCATGCCCAGGTTCAGCATCTATTTCCCCAAACCCTGGCTCAGCATCTCCTTCTCCCATTCCCAGGCTCAGGCTCATATCTCCTTCCTCCATGCCTAAGGAGCTCAGCGAGGCTCAGGGAGCACCCAAAGTGAGATACCCCAAAGCCAGACCTGACCCCAAACTGCTTCACAGCTCCCATCTGTTCCCCCATTTGACTGCCCTGCCTGTGCTGGTGAGCAGCCTGGCCACTTTAGGGCAGCAAAAAGTGATGTGATCCCCATGGATTTCTGCAGGGTTTGTCACCTTCCCAGGAGTGTCAGGATTGGAGGAGTGGGATGATTTGAGGGAAATAGCCCGCAGTTCTCTGCCACATCACCTGCTCTGTGTGGCTTTCTCTGACAGAGGAGGCCTTTCTGCTCCCCCACCAGTTTAGGGACAATGGAGGGTATTTAACCTGAATAAGGATGCTTGGAGCAAACTATTAGTATGCTGAGGGAGTTGGTTGGCATCCACAAGGGGCTGGAAAGATGGAAGTTTCCCAGAGGCAAAATTAAAATAAGAGGCAAGGGGGTGTGCAGGAGGGGGAGCTTGCAGGGACAAAATGTGTGCTCTGGTGAAGTAGCAACCAAGAAGGGGTTTGCCGAGGTTCACCTGTGGGACCAGCCCAGGCCCAGGTGCCCTGGAAGGCTCCCTGTTTTGGGGGACAAGTGGTGAAGAACAGGAGCACTGCTGAGGAGGCAGACAGTCTGCTCCTGAGAGCTGAGGGCAGCAGCTCAGGGTGCCCTCCTGGGCTGCTCTTTGCCCCCAGGAGCTGAGCTTGCTCCTTGTGGGAGAACAAGCGAGGTGCAATCCCTCACAGGCACTCTGAGGGCTCTCTGGATGGCCCAGGGGGATGTTGGGTGGCAGCTCACTGGGATAAACACAGGCACAGGGCATAGCAAGGCTGGAGGATCCCCATCCTTGGCAGATGCACTGCCTGGACACGTCACAGAGCTGCCTGCTCTATCTCCTGCTTGGAGCAGGGGCTGGAGCAGAGATTCCTGTCCTGGGGCCAGGCTGAGGCTGTCTCGCTCAGCCAGCAGCACTCAGCCCCTCTTCAGCACCTGGATCAAGCATCCCAGATTTGTCGGTCAGCCTTGGTGCCCAGCAGCTGAATTCCTGGCTTTGATGGTGCTGGTGAAGCTGAGGCTGTGTAGGAGCTTTGGCACATGGGGGTCTCCAGGGCTGTATCCTACCTCCAACTTCATTTAAATCCCTGCTGCAAACAAAGGGACCGAGGCAATTAAACTCAGGGCAAAAGCAGGCTGAAAGAAGAGTGGGGACACGAGCATATCTTCACCAGTGTCTCCTCCCCTCCCAGCCCAGACGCAGACCGGGAAAACCTCTGCCGTGCTCCTTCTCTCCCTGCTCTCCAACCCACCATCCTCTCCCCAGCCATTTCTTCACAACGCAGCCCCAGCAGGGGACAAGGAGGGAGTACCTCGGCACAAGAGGCATTTTCACCCTCTCCTCAATGTCCTGCGGTCACAGTAACTTCTGCTGAGGGTGAGAGCATCTCTCCCCACCTCAGGTCTCTCCCGGTGTGGCTGACACCTCCCCCCGACGCTCTGTCCACCCCACGCACGTATACAGTGCAGGACGGAATCCGGGTCACTTGAGGAAGCGAGCGGAGAGACTGAAGCAGCCCGGCTCTGCCGCGGGGCACGGGAAGCCTTTCCAGAGTAACCACCCTCCCCTGCCACTGCTGGACTCCACCTTGCTCCTCCCTGTCTCCTCCTGGTGGCTTTGCTCCGAGGGTTTCCCAGGGTGACAGTCCTCCCAGCCAAGGAAGAAAGTGGCTGCAAGCCCAGGGCTTCCTGAAAGGATGCTCTTTATAAAAAACACCTCCTTCCCTGCCCACCTCCTCTCCTCCCCGAAAAAAAAACATCTCAAAGCCAAACCCCAGAGCCCTCTGGTGACAGGGTCTTCTTTGGCAGCAGAAGGCAGCTTTGCTTTTATATTTTTGGGAGGGCAGGCTCCTGAGCAAGCGGAGCTGACAGTCAGGAGCCCTTGCAGGCGGAGGCAGGAAACCCAGGCCAATTAAGGCAGACAGGCGGTAGACACATCAGCTTTTATCTCGAGATCCAAGTACCCCATTCATCAGCAGCGACTGAAAGGTCTGCGGTTTATCAAATAAAATCACTGTCTCTCTCCCCTTCTTTAAAGCCAAACACATTGACTTGGGTGCTGGCTGTGACCTTGTTTAACTAAACAGCCTTTCAAGGCCCGCTAGAAGGGGGGAAAGAGCCTTTTGAAGAGGCAGCAGCCTCCGTCTGCCACTCCCCGTTCATTAGTGGCCACGAAAAAAGACCCCCCACCCC
>NW_005054334.1:4878873-4886112 GCF_000277835.1 Geospiza fortis | reverse complement strand
CCAGCTGGGAAGCTGCCTGCATCTTTGTGAATCCCCAGCTCGGATGCTGCCTGCCACCACGCTCGGCTCTCCCGAGTGCCACTGCTCCCCCTGCCCCAGCCAAGGAGCTGCAGGTTATTTTCCCTCTGCTGCCTTTTGCAGCAATCTCCTGCACGGGCTCTCCCATGCCACTCTCCATCACGTTTTCTCCATCCCTTGCGACTGCCAGTGGCCTCAGCTCAGGAGTCAGGTTTACTACCCCTCTAAACCCGCCCCAGTAGAAAAAAAGGTCTCTGTATGAAAAAAAGACACCCCATCTCCAACAGCCAGCTGCCAGCAGCCATCTCCTCACCCCTTCTGTGGAGCACAGAAAGCAATGCTCTGGCCCGCTGCCATTCTCGGGGAGGCTGTTCCCCCCCCAGACTTAGCTTGTCTAGACACAAGCTGAAACAGAGAAGAGCTACACCCCTCCAGCCGCATGAGCGTGTCCCCAGAGCTCAATGCAAGAACAAAAATCCAATTTTTCTGCTGCTGGACATATTCACCTGCCAAGGGACCCAACAACAACACGGTGGCCAGCAGAGATCCCAGGGGGGCTGCCATGAAGGACAGGAACCAGCTGAGGAACCACGATGGCTCCAGGCAGGGGTTTCCGCAAGCAGGGCCACTGCAACGCTGGCTGGGCTATGTTTCTCCATCCTTCCTTCCTGGAGAAGGCTCACAGCCTTGGTGTCTGGCAGATTTTTATAAATGCTGTCTCTGCCCGATGCTAATGAAAGCCTCTCAGCTCCCCCACTCCCGTTTTTGGTCACCAGATCATGTTAAGAGTAAAATACCAAGCAAAGCAATTTTCTCACCTACCCTGCCTATTACAAACCCCTTTTATGAGACAAATTACTATAGGAAAAATAAAATTAGGCATTTTTTGGGCAATGCACACTGACAGCATCCCCTCCCCAGCTAAGCCAATCACACTCCCAACTCCAGAGATCTTTGCTGAGATAGTCTCGCCTACGATACAGCCTGCTTAGCGCTAAAATATGAATGTCACCTTTATGGATTGATTATAAAAAGCTCCCTTAGTCAGTGCTGGGCTGCCCAGTTCTCAGAGAGGCCATGAGGGAAAGCAAGCAGGCTGACAAACGCAAAGGAGAAGCAAAGGGAGAAACCATCATGGAGGCTTGATTTACCTTTTAAGCATGTATGCATTATCATCATTCCCAAATATCAAATTTGTGAGATTTATTTACATTCTTGTGATGGTTTTTATTTTTTTAATTAGCATAGTATCTGTTCAAAGACATGGCACAGACATCTTCGCCTATGTCCTTCCTTCCTCCTTTGTGGATCTAACTTGCCATCGGCAGGGATAGTGCAGCCAGTCCAAAGAAATCCCAATTCCAGCCCCCATCACTATCAGCCTACTTTAATAAGTCAGATTTTTCACAAATTGCCTCCCGCTCACCCGGCAATCCGAGAGCCGGATCCCATCTGAGCTCAACCCTCCGTGGCAAAGCCCTGGATTATTTGCCCCCAAGCCAAAGCAGACGTGCAACATTGCCGCCGCCACCCCCAGGGGAGTTATTGTTCCTGAGGCTGGTGGGGAATAACCAAACCGGAGGAGGGAAGTCACGCTTCATCCTCGCACCTCTCCACCGTCAAAAGGAAAGAGCAGGTTTCACAGAAAAAGGTGGTCCGTGAAGTTTAATCTCCAGCTACAATAGCCCTGGCGCGCTGCATGGCCATTGTGCCTGCCCTTACCCACCTCCTTAGCAGCGACGGGCTCCCTGGAGCGGCGCTCTGCAGAGCATCGGGGCTCGGAGGGGCTGGACGCTGCTCCGCTGCTGGGCGAGGAGCAGCGGTGTCGCCTGCAGCCCGGCTCCGGGGGCTGTCTCGGCTGCCTGCCTGCCGGCTGATGGATGTGCGCTGTCTGATGTGCGATGGATGATGTGCGCCTCGAACACGCACGCATCCGCACGCCTTCCCCTGACGTCAGGGCCGGGCCAGGGGGAGCGGGCAGGTGGGAGGGATCAGCCTGGTCAGTTCTGAGCTAGCTGGGCTTAAAGGAGAAAGTCTGGATGGGGGGCCGCAGGTGACGAGGGTCGGCCCCGGGGGGCTGCGTCGCTCCGCTTGCGCAAAGTGACGCACGCCGGTGGCACAGTCGGACGCAGTGGGGCAGCCCACGGGCTGTAGGGACAGCAGGATGTGATGTGCTCTGCAGGCAGGCATGCGGACAGGGTCCCTCGCAATGGGTGAAACCTCTCCCCTGTCACCCCAAGTCTCACTGGTGCCCTGCAGCCGCTCTTCGCGCCGGCCCAAGCACCCCTGGGTACTACAGTAGGAGAGAACAGAGGTGCATGCCACAAACTCCTCTTACTGCCCCATTGCCTCCGGGCTCACAGCCAGCCATCACAAACCCACGTGCTTTCTAAGGGTCTCATTTCTATCAGCACACTGTGCCAAAAGATCTTTCCTTTCTGTTTCCCCCCGTGCTTGTGTGACCATGCTCAGGGGATCCACCTCTGCGGGCAGAGGCCATGCCCTAAATTGGCCTGAGACTTTCTCTAGTCGGGGTGTGGGGCAGTGGGACAAGGGCTGAGTCCATTGGGGAATAGGGTGAGGAGTAATGGGGTTTAAATTACAAAGAACAAGATTGATGCTAGACATTAGAAAACACTTTCTAACAGAACAGACAGTTAATTACTCAAGTAGATTGCCTGGCCAAGCACCAGGGTCTCCATCACTGCAGGCTGGTAAGAATAGGCTGGGTAGGCATAACTCAGTGGGGATTTAGATGATATCAGCCTCATTTTGGAGTAGAAAGGTAGTCAATATCAGCACTTTACCAAGCAAGTCCCTGTGATCCTGGAATAAAATTTACAACAACCCTGAACAACCATGGTGCAGTGTCAGTGCTGCAGGGAGCTGTTATGGGTGTCCTGTGACATGGGGTGGTCATGGGCTGTTTTTGTTTCCTAAAACTCTTTCCTTGATACATTCTAAGTAGCTGAGCATGGTGATGCTAACTAGAACTGCTCCACAAACAGCCCTCAGGGCTGCAGGGTGGCACACAAGTTGTGTGGGAATGACGAGGCATGGCATAGAGTCAGGAAAGAGGGTTACAACTGCTCCACCTGGCTGTATCCATCCATCCATCCATCCATCCATCCATCCATCCATCCATCCATCCATCCATCCATCCATCCATCCATCCATCCCGGGACTGGGTGTTGATATGGGGCTGTCCCAAGGGCTTTGACAGAGGGATGAGATCACAAAGCACTTGTCTCTCTCCTGTCAATGAATTATAATGCAGAAAAAAGCTCCATAGGCAAAGAACAGCCCATGGCAAGGGCACCAAGAAGCACTGAAACTCCAAGTGCCAGTGGGTTCTGCCATTGCCCATCACACTCTGTTTGTGGCTTTTCCAGTAGCTTTCCAGGACACAACAGGAGCCAAATTCATGCCCTACAGACACCACAAGTCTTATCTCTCCAGTCTACTCTTCAGAACTTTGCAAAAGAAGGGGAGGAGGCCTCAGCCAGCTCTCAATCTTCACTCTGAGTTTATTCTGAGATGGCTTCTCCTTTCTTGGGGGACAGCTTTGGCTCTCCCACATAAAGGCTCTTGAAGGAAAATGCACAGGAACTTGAAGGATGTTCGGCTGGAAGGTGACTCTGGGCATGTGCTGCAGCAGAGAAGGCAGAGAGTCTAAAGCAGGCATGCTTTAAAAATGATAAAAGGAGAAGAGGGGAAGCTTTGATCAAACAGAGAGTGGGAGTGGGGGTGCCAGAGATGCCTGCAGAGATGGAAGCAAAGGCAGGAGCGGGGAGGACTTTTTATGTGAGAAGATACATAATTCCTTTGGAGTCAATCAAAGGAGGGCCAGAACTGCTGAGAGGCAAATTACCACTCACCTCCCCTAGCATTCCTGAGCCAGTTTTCTCCAAGAGCCATGGGCACGTGGGGACAGAGGAAATCTTAAACCAAGTAATTTGGGGGCTCCTTTCATTTTCCTCAAAGGTTCCAATCCTCCTGTACAATCAAGAGAATGAGAAATGTCTGGTATTTTCTCAGAGGGACAGAAAAACTCTTCTGCGACCCCTGGATTCCAGCAGCTAAAGCTTAAAAAAAAAACCAAAACAACCCAGCAACTGAGAATCATGCTCTGAAATACTGGAAAAGCCCCAATACTGCTGGGAGAGACTCTAGAGACTTTGTGACTATGTGTAAAAAAGTATGTACAGGCACTGTGGATTTCTGGGTATTCACCATGGCAGTGTTACTGGGAGGAGACAAGTCAGCAAAACCAAGCTGTTCACATCATCTCCAACAGCAAGACACTTCAGCAGCAGCAATATAGTGTAACTCTGAGCATAACCATTAGCTGAGTTGAGGCAACACCCATATTCTACAGAGCATAATTTGGCTTTTGTTTATATTTTTACATTGAAGACAGCACTTATGAAATATGGAATTTCTCCGGGGAGAAAACCTAGGTGGGAACAGAGCAACATCTGTCATGCATAGACAGCCCAGGCATGTACCACTTGGGATTGGGGAGGGGCTACCTGAAGAAAGCGAGACTGGAAACAATTTCCCACAGCCTGGGATGTTACTGGTGGAGGTTGAAACACTGACAGGCAGTCTCAGCTCTGGGGTGACTGTAACCTGGTGCCCCAGGCAGTGAAGCTCATCCAACAGTGCCATCAGCAGCTTTCGCTGCACACATTGCAATTCAGTTTTCCCAGCATGAAATTGAAGTACCTGCAAGTTTCAGTGAAACACACAGCTGCAGAGAAAAGAAGAATCTTATTGTCCTTACTGAGGAGTGGCCCACAGCATTCAATCCTTGCTGGCAATCACAGAGCTGATACAGGAGAGAGATACTGCACATCTTGCTTGGTGTCTGCACACAGCACACGAAAGACCTCACTCATAGGACCCAAGACAGTGTGAAGCAAGATCTGCAGACCTGCTGCTCACACAGCTGTTTCTGGGGGGCTGTGGATAAGGCTGAAGGAAGATGTGTCTGCATTGTATTGGGCACCCAAAAGTCCCCGATGGGGCACGGTTACTGGAAGTGTGGAAAATGTTAGCTCAAGAATGGGTTAGAAATGGAAGTATGATATGACTCTGTCCAAATTCTCTTCTCTCCATCTCCCATGTTCTCCCAGGTATTTCAGTCTAGTATTCCCTGAGCACATGCCCCTACTTAACCCTACAGTTCTTATATACAAGCCCCCAGAGTGATCACCTTGCCAAAACCACCAGTGCCTAAGTTCTCTTTCCTTGTGTGATACCAAAGTTATTTCTTCCCCTGCCGTCAGGACAGGGTTGAGAACAATTTGCTCTTGTGAAGTAGCTACAGACACCTGCAAAAGCTGCACTAGATAAAGGTCAAACCTTGCATTGCCAGACCTGCATGAGGCCAGGACAGACCAGCAAGGGATGTGCAATGTGTGCCAGCAAAGCTGTGCTGTGCCGAGATTAGCGCAGCCCTGAGTGGAGTGCAGGAGAAAGGAGCCTTTGTAAGGCTCCCTGAAGTAGGACAAGAGCAGCAAGAAACTCTGGGGATTTGGGTTGAGGTGTTCTGATACAGTGGTGTCTGCTGTGCTGGCAGCAGAGCTCCTTGCTGAGACAGTAGATGCTGCTCCAAGAAAAATGCTGCTCTTCCCAGGTGACAGGGGAAATCTTGTTTCTGGGCCCCCTATTTATTACTAACATGCCAAACATGGGCAGACCAGCCACGTTGATTTAAAAACAACAACAACCCCGCAACCTAATAGACCCTGATAAAACAGAGTAATTGAGAAGAAATCAACACCTCCTTGTCCAAGACAGGTACTTTCATAATGAGGCCTAACCACGGTATTTCCAACCTTGTTTCCCCCTCCCTTTCCCAGACAGCTCAACATTTAATGATTTCTTACCTAAACTGCTCGTTACTGTCCCACCACACGCTGCTGGGGAGCGTGGGGGATGACACACTTAGCCTTAGCATCAAAGCCATGATGCTGACAGTGCAGTTTTCACTGTCAGCCAGGGATGTTTGGTTTTCCTGGCAGATCTTTTTTTAAGCACACTTCAAACAACCTCCTTTCATTTCCCTGACAAACCTCAGACGTTAGCACACCCCCTTGTTTTCTGCCATCCCTCATGCTGCTTCTCCCTCACACTGATTCCCTCACTGCAGAACACACCGAGGCCTCAAAAATTATCCAGGGGGGGTTGGTTTCTTTTTTGGCAATTAACACTCACAAATTATTCCAGCTCTGGATGGTGGCAGTTTGTCCCTGAAAAGAACCTTGACCTAAGCACTGGGCAGACACAGTTGTGAGTGACTTCCAGATGCAAAGAGGATTATAAACCCACCTAGGTTTGCTGGAGATGTGGGCAAACAGCTGAAGAAATGGCAGAGACTTTAATCTTTGGGCTCCTGAGCACAAGAGAGATATGGAGCTCCTGCAGCATGTCCAGCAGAGGGCAACAAGGATAATCAGGGGACTGGAGTTCCTCTCTTATGAGGAAAGGCTGAGGGAGCTGGGCCTGTTCAGGCTCGGGAAGACTGAGAGGGGACCTCATCAATGTGTATCAGCACAGGAAGGTGCCAGGAGGCTGGGGCCAGGCTCTTCCCGATGGTGCCAAGCAATAGAACAGGCAGTGGGGCAGAAACTGGTGCACAGGAAGCTCCACCTGACTGTGAAGAAGAACTTTTTTATTGTGCAGGTGCCAGACCAGTGGAACAGACTGGAACGGATTGCCCAAGAGGCTGTGGAGTCTCCCTCACTGCAGAGGGAACGCAAGAACCCTCTGGATGCGATTCCTGCACCATGTGCTTTGGGATGGCCACCATACCAAAATGGCTGGGAAACAAACTTTGTAACACAATCTGAAGCATTAGAAAGCAAGCATTCTTTATCTACGTAGGATACACAGAAGACTATCTCTGAAAATTCCTATTCTCTCTGTTATTTATCAACACTCCTTGAGCAGGGAGGTTGGACCAGATGCCCCACCGTGGTCCCTTCCTATCTGACCTGTTCCATGCTCCTGTGATCTTTGCTGCCCTATCTGGATTGAAGTTCACGGAAACGATAAATTAAATCGGAAAACTGCAGTGGGGAATTGTTCTAGCTGTGGCACGGGAGAAAGTGCCCAGAGGTGGAGGGGAAGGAGGGAACTACACTGCAGCCCTGCAAAGGACGCCCGGGCACTGAGCCCCTTTCCACGTTTATATCGGCCAAAATCGGTCCCCCG
>NW_005054334.1:4874812-4878724 GCF_000277835.1 Geospiza fortis | reverse complement strand
CCCTTCGGGACAGCCGGGACACTGCCCCGCCGGGCTCCGAGCCACACGTTCCGCTCCCTTCCCAGCCCGGTGCTCGCAGCCCTCCCATTCCCGAGGCTGTTGGCGTCTCCTCGTCCCCCGGCACCATGTTTGTCCTGGTAGAGATGACTGACACTGTGAGAATTCCTCCCTGGCAGTTTGAAAGGAAATTGAACGAATCCATTGCTGAGGAGCTAAACAAGAAATTGGCCAATAAGGTAAAGCGTGGGTCACGTATAGGTTGATGCAGGCATCACAACATCCCCAAGCGTTCCTTCCTTTTATTTGTGCCTACTGAGGTGCGTGGGTGAGGTGTCAGAGGGGTGTAGATGTGAAGGCCATCCCCTGCCTCTGTAAACAAAGAGACAGCCACGTATCATCTCAAAGGGGACGTTTTTCTAATGGCTGATGTTGTAATGGGAAGATACTGAGACACCAGATAGGGCAGAGGAGCATGGAAGAGAAGTGAGAGCAGCTGCTGGTTTGTGTTAAAAGGAGGAATCCAAAATGCAGCCTGAAAAACAAATGCAAACTAATCCATCCAGTGGGGAGTTTAAAGGAAAAAACCCTATATAAACACATGTAGAACAGTAATACTGGAAGAGAAATGAAGCTGTAAATAGGTGATTTGGTCTGTGCTTAGTAATTGAAATACATGGTGGCAGTAAGAAGTTGGTCTTTGGTGCAGGATATAAGAAATGTTTTCTGGTGGACCTGGAGGTCAGAGTTTCCCTGTGCAGCCCCAGGACTGTGATTGGTGTATGGCTTTCAACACGGGGCAGGTGTAAAACTCAAAATGCAGCTGTAAATATGAAAGGAGCTAAAAGAGCAAGCTGAAGGGGTCGAGAGTTGTGAATAGGAGATTATACAGGCAGGTTGTGAAGAGCAAAAGGCTTCCTTCCTCTGCTGATGACTGGTAGATGCCTCAAAGTTTGTAGGCAGTGAAGCTGTCTCAGGAGTAGCAGAGAAACCAAGAGTTTGGCTCGTGTCTCCCCAGAGCTAATATAATATAAGACAAAGGCAAGTCTAGAGGCTTCTGAGATTGTAACTCTAGCAAAAAACATGTTTAGCATTTGGGCACGCTGTGGGGCTGGTGGATGATGGGGAGCTGTTTACTGTCTTGGCAGCTCAGGTTCTCTCACCACTGACAATTTCCCCAAGGGTTTCTCTTTGTAGCAGTGTTCTTTCCAGTTCTTTCCAGCGCCAGTGAAAATGGGCTCCCTCATTTGGATTGGGGTTCCCCTACGCTGCTGGTGGTGTTGAAGGCAGTGTTCCAAAACAGACTCCATCCCATTTTGCCACCCCTCTGTTGCTGCCTTTTGAAAAGGTGTGCACAGTGTATGAATTCCATAGTTTGCTTGATTTTACCTGGTGGCTTGCTTGATTTACTGCTCTTGAATTTTTTTCCTTTTGTCAGGTGGTGTACAACGTTGGGCTCTGCATCTGTCTGTATGATATCACAAAGCTGGAAGATTCATACATATTTCCTGGGGATGGTGCATCACATACCAAGGGTAAGTGCTTTTCCTCAGTTGTATTGTGTTGTAGAAGGTTAATTGATGATCTGGAAATATAAGCTGAGTTCAGTTGTTAGGAACAGTAACAACCTTAAGTTCACAGCCTTAACTGTGTTCCTGTTAGAAGGGCAAGAAGAACATGGTGAAAGTCTCTTATTTTCTTTTGGGTACAAATACAGCTTTAAATAGCCAGTCCTTCTTGCCTTCTGCAGCAGCCCATCTCTGTTCTACAATTAGAGCCATAGATGTGGGGTAAGGAAAGGGTTCCTTTAGTTGAAAATTACTGAAAGTCTGCCCACAGAAAATAAGTTGTAATAATTGGTCTGCATTTCTCTGGTATTTTTTTCTTTTTGAAGTTTATTTTCCCTAGCTAGGACATGAAACCTGTTTCTACATATAGCACAGCATTTAATGCTCCTGTACTAGCTGGAAGTTTTATGACACTTTTTTTGAAACTTAGACAGATCTGGTTCATCATACATTTCTAGTGATTTTCTTTTAATAAGAAATTACTAATTTCTCTACTTTGACTCTTGGCAAATATGAGTAAAAACTGGAAATAAATGCATAAAAGCAAATTTCATTTTTTTAAGTTAAATTAAAGGTTTAAACTGGTAAGAGATGCATTTTTCTCGTTTCAGTTTACAATGTGGAATCATAGGTTGAACACATGAAATATCTCCTGTTAGAAGGGAACTGCACTGGCTATATGTGCCTTCCCTTGTCTAAATTTTAATTCCAGTGGAACTCATTTCCTGCAAATAAAAGCTTCTCTAATACTGAAGGAGAATGTCAGGCTTTCCTGCTTGCTTTAATCTCCATCCAGCTCCTCAACTTAGAATTACTCCTTGAACTGAAAGAAGAGAACTTTTCTCTCTGAGCTCAGGAAAAAAGTCTGCTTTCAGAATCTGGGGTAGCACTTTGATAAATCCTGCTGTGTCTGGTAATAACTCTTTCTATAATGCACTGCCTAGCTTTATGTAAAAGAGGAGCACTGAGGAGGTACAGCTGCAATGATTAAATTGCAGTTAAATTTGTCAGAAGCATCCTTTGGCTGAGATTGTCTTTGCGTAGCATTCTTGTAATAACAAATGCCTTATGCTTAGTTAGAAACATTTTATCTAGCTAGGAGGAAAAGTCCAGTTATGTTAGAGAACCTTGTTTATCTGATAATACTTGATTTAAAATACTTCATTTAATGAAAATACAGTGTTGCAGACAAAATACAGCATTGCAGACAAAGCTAAAAGGCAGAACTATTACAAGAAAGTATAAGTTCAACTGATACTCTTGACTGTGAGCATTGTGCTTCCATCATAACTTAATCAGAGGCCATGCTCCATGTTTATCACTTTCTGTGAACTTCTTGCAAAACTGGGGAGCTGGGAACAGGACACTGCTGATCAGTTGCTGCCAGAATTTGTACGAACCAGTTAGGAATCAGAACCTTTATTCCCATTTTTCTATCTAATCAGTGCCTGTAAACAAGTCGTAAAAGAAACTGGGTGTTTTAGAGGGCATATAGGGTGTGGGATTTTGTTTTAATGGCTGCCACCCTGTGGGAGGACTGTAGTTTACTAACATGGACATAACATTAATGATGTGTTTTCTTTTAAGTGCATTTCCGCTACGTGGTCTTCCGTCCCTTCCTGGATGAGATTCTGATTGGACAGATTAAAAGCTGCAGTCAGGATGGCGTCCATGGTAAACTTCTGACATTAGGGACACGTGAGCTGCAGAGCCCTTGGGGCTGTTGAGACACTGATTTTGGCTGGAGTAATGCTCTCTGTGGGCTGGTTAATGGCTATTACTGGCCTCTACTGCTGCTCTGATCTCAGGGTGATTGGTAGTCTGAGCCTGGCAGCTTCCCCTGACCTTGATGGTTTTGTCCACACTCCCTTTTCCTTTTGCCTGAGAATAACAGGCAAACCTGTCTGGAGCATGGACTGGATTTCTTTCCTTGCTTCAGTTAACAGAATTTGTTTTTTTCAAAGTGGAACTGTTGGCTTGTGTTGGTCTGATGTATTTTTCCTATAGTGCTGTGCAAATTTATATTCATTTCCTGTACCTGAAAACGTGTCAGGGAAATGTCTTTGTGAGCACAAAGTGCTGCCAGAGTCATGGAATATATAATTGATGAGTTGCTTTCCTTTCCTCTCGGAGTCTTCCATACAAGGGAGCTCTGCTGCTCAGTTGTTAAATTAGGACAATAAGGTTACCTTGGCTGCTTTTGTTGCTGAATTTGGGCATGGTCCATTCCCTGATAAAATTCAACATCATGAAATCCTAAGGGGGATGTGGGGGCTGTTCTAACTTTATATCAGTCTTTATTTAACATACTACATCTGTGATTTCTAAGCTCTTTTTTGTCACAGAC
>NW_005054334.1:4855574-4874788 GCF_000277835.1 Geospiza fortis | reverse complement strand
AACCTTTTCCTTTCCCAGCGGGCACGAAGACTGTGCCCTCTGTTGCTGTATGTACTTTCAGCTGGGTGGTTGCTTTGCTGCCAACTGAAATTGAGCGTTGTGGCTCAAAGAATAATTCCTGCATAATCTCACTGTCCTTCCTGAGAGAGGAAGGAAAATGAGCCTAGAAATGCATTTTAGGAATTGCTGTGGAACGTCATTTGCAAAGAATTGTTTCAGTCTTAACCAAATCATTTTCTCCGCAGTTTCTCTTGGATTCTTTGATGATATTGTCATCCCACCAGAATCCCTGCAGCAGCCAGCTAAGTTGTATCCTTTGATCACCTTTGATAACTTCACTACTTCATTTCAAAGGATTGTGCAGTGCTGGCCCAACAGGCATTCACCACTGCAACAATGCAGGTGCTCAGCGGCAGAAGCTAAGCCCTTCTGTCGGGCAAGGCCCACAGACTGTTATCGTAGCTAGACAGGCCCTCACGCTCATTAGGTTTTGCAGGATCATTGTGCCTGCTGATAGAAATTAATGGCAGTGTCCCCTGCCCAGCTGTAATCCCTGCCTCCAGTCATGGCTGCTGCCTAAGATAGAGCGCAGGTTTTACCACATCATGTAATGTCTACATACATGTGTGTCTGATGCACTTCAGTGTGGTAGGTGAGGTTGTCTTGGGTCTGAGGAGTTTTGCTTGTCTGGGGGCCTTTTCTGCTGCTGGGTGTTTTTGGGGGATGTGTAGACAAGCAGCATACAGCTTGACGCAGGAAAATCAGAAAGATGGGGATCCTGGGCCGTGCAGACAATGACCTGGGACGGCACATTGTGGTTTGGGAAATAACTGTGAAAAGGCTTTGAATTGAGCCTATTCTCAGAACTGAATTGAGCTTATTCTCAGAAAGTGATCTGTCAAGCAGAATGCTGCTTCCCTCCTTAATCCTTGGCCAGTGATGAAGCAGAGCAGGTGTGGGTGTGGGAATATGAGACAGAAGAAGGGGCCCATGACCTTTACATGGACATTGGGGAAGAGATCCGCTTCCGAGTCGTGGATGAGACGTTTGTTGATACATCACCGACCGGTCCAAGCTCTGCAGAGGCTTCCACTTCAAATGCTGCAGAAGAAGTCCAGAAGAAAGAGGCACCCTACACTCTTGTGGTAACTATGTGCATTAGTTCTTACAGCTTTGTGAGTGTTGTGGTTTATTCAATGTCTAAAATAGCTCCCCTTTCCCAAGGAACTGATTGCTTTAACCTGACCATGAAGTGGAGTCACCAAATGAAAGGAGTGGAAAAGGGGAGAAATGAGGTTGTTCTTGTGGTTGCTCTGTTTCCTTAATGTTTTCACTGGAACGCTTTGTGATTGTTGGTGGGTCTCCCTGGGAAGCTGATGTAAGGCAAACTGTGTGTGCATGAAGAGCACAGAGCTGGGAGCAACACATCAAGGCCTATGTGGCAACTGAAGAGTCTTTCCTTGCAGTGTTCTGGCATAAAACCTGAGTACAGTGCATGAGAAAGGTGGATCTGAACCAGTGGCAGCTGTGTTCTGTAACCTAGACTGGAAAGATGATGTGTTTTTAGGCATTTTCCTCTGTTCTCTATGCAGTTTACAATTGCATGCTCTGCTCTCCTCTCTATGAACAGGGATCAATCAGCGAGCCAGGCCTGGGCCTCCTGTCGTGGTGGACAAACAGTTAGCTGCCAGCAGAGCCTGCTCCACAGAAAGTCTTTCCGGTGGATGTTTGGGGGATAATGGGACCCTGCTGGTGCTCACTGCTCCTCTGAAGCTGAATAAGAAATTAGATCTGCCATTCTGTTTTCCCTTCAGCTTCCAAGCTGCCAGAGAGAGACAGTTGCTTTCAAGAAACGCCTTCACTGATGTGCAGAAGTGAATTTACAGGCACAAAAAGCCTTGAGCACAGCAGCTACAAACTCAGCTGGAGCTTTGGTCTCCTGCCCCGGAGGGAAAATTGTGGAGGTCTTTGCTTGCCTGAATCAAGGAAAGAGTTGACTTTAGTGAGTAAAGGCAGAAGAGAATACCTATCAAGAAGTACCACTCCTTAGGCTGAGAGCTGGATCTCAGAGGAGTAGAAACCTGCCCTTCTCTTGACAGGAACTTAAGAAGAGACAGCGAAAGGCTTGAGTTAGTAGAGGTGTGGTACTCTGGAGACCTGGAAAATGCTGCTGCTGAGAGGGCAGGGGAGGGGGTGGTGATGTTCTGCTAAGTATGGGAACTTCAGCCATGGACCAAGTCAGTGAGAAGAAACAGGAATGACAGTTTACCCAAAAGTAATTCAAGCTTAGTGAAGATGACCACTGTGGAAAACTACAGGCTGCTTATTGTGCTGAAGGGAATGACTTTTTTGGGTGGGCTGTATTTATGCAGAATGAACAAAACTTTGGAGGAGCTTGACTGAAAATATGAAATTATGGACTGAAGTGACCAAGGCTGCTTTGAGCAAGCTAAATCCTTGTTTGTGGGGGTTTTAATACTGTAAGTGGAATAAATAGTAAAAACCACACAGCCTGCCTTCCTGTACAATTTGTGGGGAAACTATTAGCTTCCTGCCTAGCAGGAAGAAAACACTTGCCTCCTGCAGTTTAGCTACTTGGATTTCAAGGCAGACAGATTTGAGACCAACGCGTTGCTCTATGCTCACAGCCAATGACAAACAATTGCCATCACCCTGCCTGACAGCAGTACAAGGAAAGGAGGGAACAAAACAGTGAGTAAAATCTATGCAGGGCCCATTGCCAAGAGAGTGATGTTGCACTTAATTACAAAGCCAGCCACGTTTGGCAGGAAGGAGCTGTAATTCCCTGGGATAGTGGGTCTGCTTAACCTCCAACTGTGAAAACAAAGCCTGAGTCATCAGCGCCCTCCCTGCAGCATCGTTAGAACCCCTTAATTCTCAACTGTTATTCCTGGTGCAATGCCCTAATTAAAAGGGAGCCTAGAATTCTTTAGGTTCACATAGTGACTGAGGTCCATCTGTGCACACAATAAGCTTACTGAATGCCACCTACAGAGCAGCAATGCTCACACATGCATCCATCTAGCTGTGATGGAAATAACTGTTTGCAGAAACCCCCCAGCTGTTTGTATAGCTGGAAATTTGGGTGAAACAAGTAAGCAGCTTCCATACAGGCTGTTCTGGGGTAGTGCCAGGGCAAGGGGAAGAAGTCCAGCTACTCCAGGTAGTGGTTTTGCTCAGCTCCTTTTGGACAGGGTCAGGGCTCCCAGGAGTAAGCGAAGTGGTAGCGATGTGGTTTTGTGTGTGTTCTCATGAGAGACTTCACAGCATCCATCTCCTGCTGTAAGTTGTGCTTTAGGAAACTAAGTGTGCAGTGCTGGGAAATCAGATACAGCAGGCGTTCTTTGCAAGTTTGTCATCGCTGCAATAGCGGCAGTGTTGCCCTAGACAGGCAGTAGGTTAATGTCAAGAGCTAAACAGTCTAGGACAGCTGTGAGGACTCTTTTTTTACTGCATTGAATTACTGTTCAATTTGGGTTTTTACTCCATATAGCAGTGATTTAGAAGTTCTTTCCCACCCTCCCAAAAACAATGACAGGGATTAGGATGATGAATACAATAACACATGACAGAAGAGATGGTCACATTCTTTATTTTCATTTTAAGTCTTTAGCCATCAGTAAAGTGAATGGGCAGAAAACAACCAACTGAGCAGACAAACCCACCTTTGCTGGTTATTTCCAAATATAAATAACTGTGTGAGAACTGAAATTGAGCCAAAATAGAAAAAGGAAGCCAGGGAATTTAAAAGACAAAAGTAAGCCTAGCTGCACTCCCTTTTCATAGTGTCAGTGAAGAGGAAGTACCATAACAAAAAGGAAGCTATGGTTACATTTGATCAGACATTTATTCCAACAGTAGGCATGGAATTGCACTTTCATGAAAATGCCAAAGCTGAATCGAGTCCAGTGCACTGGGGCATTGTGCGCACTTAGCTTGATTTCTGCTGCAGCTCCTTCATTCTGTTCAGGGCACTGCCCGCCTGAAACCACTCAATCTGCGACTCATTGAAGGTATGGTTCAGCATGATTGTTTCTTGGCTCCCATTGGGATGCTTGATGATGCATTTCAGAGGCTAAAGGAAGAAGACAGTTTTATTTCCCCTTCTCTTTCAAGGGACAAGGTTATCTGAAGCTTCTCGCAGGAAAATTTCTACATGGTTAAAGGGCTGAAAAGGGAAAATTCCAGCTCAGGGTGGATCTTAAAATAAAAAGTTGCAGTTCCTTCTAGGGAACACTCGTGCTTAAGTCAACAGGTCCAGGAATTCAGAGTACTGTACAAAGGTTTCTCTTAACTGTTCAGTACACCACTGATTCTGACCCACCCTGTGTGTCCCAGCCCACTGTGTCTCACCTGGCTGGCAGGCTGCACTGCTCATCAGTGCCAGTGCTGCCTCACGAGCACACAGCTCACCACTGATCCCCATCAGTGGCACATCCCTGCCCCCAAGTGCATGACAAAACACCCAGACAGTTACCTTTCCAGGTGCAAAATCTTTCAACCCCACAATGCTCAGCTTATCCACAGGATGAATCTTGTTATAGTCTGCTGGATCAGCAAAAGTGAGAGGCAGTAGACCTTGCTTCTTCAGATTGGTTTCTGTGGAGAACAAACCACCAACCACACTTTTAACATCCCATTCCAGGGAAGCACGATTACCTTCTGGCTGCTCACACTACTATTCCAACAACAATTACTATCTTTGTAGCAAAATCAGCATATCCGTTGTTTGTGGCATATCCAACCAGGTATGTAACAGGACTCCTGACAGGAGGGACCTTGCCATCTGTCAGCAGGGAGGGTTCATGCCTGGAGGTGTTGAGCCCTGGGCAAGGTATAAACACCACTTCCACTCAAACTGAACACATCCTGTTTACAAACACCATAGGGGAAGCCTGACTCACCGTGGATCCTGGCAAAGCTCTTGGTGATGATGACCCTTCCTCCCAAGTGACGTGGCTCCAATGCTGCATGCTCCCGGCTTGATCCCTCACCATAGTTTTCATCCCCAACAACTGCCCATTTGATACCCATTTTCTGTGACAAAAGACACAGATTTACATTTGTGCAGCCACTCAAGTGAGGAATTAGCAATAAATACCCACCCACACATCTAATTTCAGCACTTCACTGACATTGCTATGCTATGACACCTTCTCCCAGAAGACTCCCGTGGGTTCTGAGAAAGGAGAGAAATAAAGGAGTTTAGTGCTTCACCGTAGTTATGCACTGCCATCCTTGCTGACAAGGGCTGAGGAGGATTGCTCTTGGGATCCAGAGCAAGTATTTTCCTTTTCCTGACACCTCCTTCCATCGTGCTATGCCAGACCAGTGTTGGCATGAACCATGACCTCTGCTCTACTTCTGGAAGGGACATGGAAATTTTTAACTTCTCTCTACTGAAAGAGCCAATCGGAAACAACTGCCAAGTTGTCCAGAGGGTAAAAGGACATTTCTTGAGATTTGAAACCTAGTGTTAAAGAATAAATGGGATAAGACTATAATTTATTTAAACATTAGACTAGTCAGAGGTGAAGCATTCCAGGAGGCAATATTTAGTTAGTCTGATGACACCCATGCTTTGTAAGGTATGCAAAGCCTAAAGGTGTTCTTCCTCTTGTGTATACGATCTCTGGTCCCCTCTGAGTCATGAGATCTTCCTCCCTCTTGCCCATAGCAGGTAGGGACAGAATCTCCTACAGGAACTGCAATCATTAGAGAAAGTACCAAGAAAATGCCTCAATGCTGAATGAATTCGCAGCTGCTGTTACTTGAGAGCAGGAGGGTGAGATCCTTCTATTTGGCACAGACTGCCCAAAGTGTAAACATCCTCTTAAAATAGATGTGTCAGGGGAAGGTCTCACCTTGTAGTAGCGGGCTGTGTCTGGGACGGGGCCAAACTCCTGGGTTAGTGCGTTGCGCACAGAGTTGGCTTTGCCGTTTTCGATGTTGATGGCACCAATGAGCAGGTTGTTGGAGATGTTGTCCAGATGGCCACGGAATTTGAGCCACGGTCCAGCTGCAGAAATGTGATCAGTGGTGCATTTCCCTTTTACCTAAAGCGTAGCAGAAGAGAAGAATGTCTCAGGATGGACTAATGTACTTGATCCTTCCTCAACACTTGTAACTGTGAAGCATTAACTGGGATGAGTGGTTGATACTCCAGAGGGCTCTGCAGCCCTTCAGAAAGACCTCAACAGGTTAGAGAGGTGGGCAGAGAACTGTCTGAAGTTCAGCAAGGGCCAGTTCAGGGTCCTGCACCTGAGAAAGAGTAACTCCATGCACGAGCTGCTAGAAAGCAGCTCTGCAGAGAAAGACCTGGGGGTCCTGGTGGACAACAAACAGTGCATGAGCCAGCAGTGTGCCAAGGTGGCCAAGAAAGCCAATTGTATTCTGGGCTGAATTAGGAAGAGCATTGCTAGCAGGTCAAGGCAAGTGATCCTGTCCCTCTAGTCAGCCCTCTGGAGTGCTGTGTCCAGTTCTGGGCTCCCCAGTACAAGAGAGACATGGAGCCTCTACAGCAGGTACAGGGGAGGGCAACAAATGTGATTAAGGGACTGGACCATCTCCTGTTCAGCCTCAAGAAGAGACAAATGAGAGGAGACCTTTCATTTACAGTATCTGTATCTGAAGGGAGGGTGTCAAGAGTGTGGAGCCAGGCAATCCACTGCTCAGTGGTGCCAAGCAATAGGACAAAAAGCAATGGAGCAGGAACTGAGGCACAGGAAGTTCCACCTGAACATGAGGAAGAACTTCTTTACTGTGCAGTGACCACACTGTAACAGATTGCTCAGAGAGGCTGTGGAGTCGCCCTTACTGGAGATATTCAAGAACCATCTGGACACAATCCTGTGCCATATGCTCTGGGATGACCCTGCTTGAGCAGGGAGGTTGGACCAGATGACCCTCTGTGGTCCCTTCCAAAAGAGATAGGAGGTGATCATCATATCTCTTTTTAAAGGCATAAACCCCAGAAAAGCACATCAGTTACAGAAACAAGACATTAAAGCAGAACACAGTGGTCATTCTGCATGCATTAGGTAAGAAGAGCATCCTTTTTCCAAAGGGTAAATTACAAAAATTAGCTTAGCCATGACATCTCCTGTTGTGTTTTCACTTCCCTCAGCAGGAGGTTGTTCAGGTACAAAAAGTAATTAAGCCCTTCCTGCTACAGCCCAGCCTCCCTGCTGGGGAACTTCAACAAGATGCCAAGTGTTATCCTCTAAGTTTCCAAACTGCACATAAGCCTTCTCAGCTTGTAAGAACAGAATTCCCAACCCGAGATAATGGCCTTCCAACTGGTAAGTTCTAAAGTGCTTATAAAGGAATTGCCTGTGTCAAAAACTTTTGCACAGCAGTATGGCCCTTGGGAGTACATCCAACTCTGTCACTGAGAATCAGGAATGTTCCCAAAGGTCACTTCATAAGGGATTGCATTTCAGAACCTCTCACCATATCAGCTGAAGTTTCCATCTGTTAACTCACCTCAGGCAGTGAGGAGAAACCCATGTCTCCATTGAAAGACCAAATTGCAATGTTTAACAAGTGTGAAGTAATTTCTCTTTCTATAAAGTGGGAAGAGAACATGCATACTGATGGATGAGAAGTTCCCAACAACCTCATTTCAGACAAAATACATCTTAGAACAGTCAGTATTAGAGATGCTAATTAAAGAACCCATCCACCTTTTTACTGCAGATTGTAACTGGGACAAATTCTGCAGACTGCATGGTTTGGACAGGATCATACTACATGCTATAACAAGCTTGCTTTTGCATGGTATTAGCAAACCACTAGCCCAAAGGAGAAGAGTCACTTGATTATAACAGAAAGAAGTATCAGAAGGAAACACCTGGAAGAAAGGAAGACTCCTTGCTTCCCTTTCTGGAACAACATGGTTGTAGGGGAGGGAATCAGGTATCTCAAAGGCACATCCAAAGCTTCTAGCAGTTGCTGTGCAAATCCCTGTTCAAGCAGACCTGTCATAGCTGATGCTCCCCCACTTTGTTCCTGACCTTGATGAGGATCAGCATGTCTTCTAGATCCTTGCCATCCCACTTATCAAAGGGCTCAAGGAGCTGGAGCCGCTGGCTGGTGGGGCTCACATCCACGTGCTGCCCACTGCCATCCTTGGGAGGGTACTGGTAGGTGTCCTGGCCTGGGTCAAACTCCTTCCAAAGAAGAAAGGAAAATCATCAGCCTCAGCCATCCCCAACAGCACGTGAAGAATAAGCCAATACAGGCAACTGCACCCATTCTAGCTCTACCATCATGTGTCAAGAAAGAGGTCAGTGCCTGTAAGTTTCCTCAGTATAAAGAAAACACTGCTAGTGTCAGGTCTTCCCTCCATCTGCCCCCAGACAGAGCAGTTACCAGTTTGGGCAGCTCATCTGCATCAGGTGCTTCTAGTTTAAACTTCTTGCCATCTGCTCCTGTCAGGTAATCTGTCTCAGGGTTAAATTTTAGAGTGCCAGCAATGGACAGAGCTGTGACAATCTGAAAGAAAAAAAAAAAAGACAAATTTAAAGGCATATTCTACCTCCCATCACTTCACCTGAAAGTCCTACCTCCAAGTCTCAAAGCCACCAGCCAAAAGCTACTAAACGAGGCCACTGGGCCTTTTCTGCAGGTGCCCTGAACTATTCCATAGCCCCTCCTCTGGCTGTTTCTTACCTCTGGAGAAGTCACAAATGCGTGAGTCTCTGGATTGGCATCATTGCGACCTGTGAAATTCCGGTTGTAGGACGTAACTATTGTATTTTTCTCTCCTTTCTTGATGTCCTTCCTGTGAGAGAAGCAAACATGCTCATCAGATCCAAATGGAATATTGCTTCTAGATGTCTCACTACTAGAATCCCCCAGCTTGGTTTAGGCAGCAGTCACTATCTTAGAAACAGGAGCTAGTGCCTGTACATGTTTTCCCCCCTTAAGCACAGACCCAAAATGAATTAATGCAAACCCAAGTCAAACACTGATTCTTGCAGTAGTTTTCACAGCCCCTATTGTTCACTGCTGAACTGTCTAAACAATAATCAACTAAGCACATTGTCTTTGGATATCCCATGGTCAGCTGTGATAAAGCAACATAAAAATGTGCCTCCCATCCCTTCTATTGGGAATTATTCTCCCTGACACTCCAATGACTGAAGTTGGACCAATTCACTTTTCCTATTTTAAAAGGCCCATACAAACTTCAGT
Source organism: Geospiza fortis (assembly GCF_000277835.1). Taxonomy (NCBI): domain Eukaryota; kingdom Metazoa; phylum Chordata; class Aves; order Passeriformes; family Thraupidae; genus Geospiza; species Geospiza fortis. The sequence goes on along the minus strand of NW_005054334.1, from coordinate 4,865,569 downwards.
CCACCCTCTCAGAGACAACATATCTTTCTCCCCATTCTTTTCCTTCTACAAAAAGCCTCCAGAATGTGTGTCCATTCTGCAGCTTCATTCACCTAAAGGCTCAATATAAATCTACAGTCCTTCTTTTTGCCTCCTCCAGCACATACCAGACAGCTATGGCTAGCTGGTTTTTAAACATTGAATTACCAGTGCATTGAATTACCAGTGATTGCATTTTAAACATTGAATTACCAGTGCATTGTATTTACAATCAAATCAGGCTTCACAGAGCATTCTGGAAGCTAAAAGACACAGAGCTAGAGTGAGGTCCATCTTTCATTTTACCTGTCCCACTGGCCGATGCATGGCCCACAAGCATTAGCAAGAACCAGCCCTCCAACTTCTCGCAGGATTTTTGCCTGAGGGCAGAAAACAACTTTGTTACCATAGAATGCCTGGAATGAGTTTCTGGGGTTGCTCTTTTGGGGGAAGAAGACACTAACAGGAAGCACTGAGCCTGAGGAAATTCCCTTCCTTGTTTCAGTTTTGAGTGACTTTTATAAATACATGGGGTTTGACCCCAGTAAGGCTGTAAGTTAACACTGGGGCAGAGCACAGGATGACTTGCCATGATGATCCCATTCTCTACCTGCTTCAACTTGAGCAATCCAGCTACTTACAGACATTTGACTGAAGGGCAGTCTGGTCTGATTAATATTCTATAAACTTCCTGTCCATGTAAGGAGAGAACTGGCAACAGTGCAGGCAACTATGTGTGCCTGCTCAGTCTACACAGCAAACAACTCAGTGAAGGGGGCAGCTGGTAAGGAAAGGTATGACTTGAAAGGTAGGACTTGGTTGAAAGAGCCATCAAACATTGGCTGGACATATCCATATGTAAAGACTTGGTCCTCACACTATGACAGCATCTAAAATTTACTAAATAGTAAAGCTAATTAAAACATTTTCTGCACAGAAAACAAGGAAGAAAGTAGGTAATAGTTCCTCAACAGAAACATTCTTTTTAAAGCAAATATGAGTTTTGCCATACATTTGGTCTAAATTGGGAACCACCTTCCAACAAAAGGGCATGCTTTCTTTATATATTGGGATAAAAGAGGATTGCAGCCTTTTGTCGGCCATGGCCATCATGAGGTATCCCTTGCTATTCTTGTTCTCTCTTCAGGGCCCCAGTTCCTGACAACCGCCTCAGCCTTGTTCAGTTCTAATCCTGTTTTTACATGCCCAGGTAGTAAAGGTATCAGGTCAAAACACTGTCAAGATGATGGCAGGACCCACAGGCACAGCAGCACAAGACCAGCTACTACATCAACAATTGCACCTCCAGCAATAAGTGAAGACAAAGTTCAGGAGGTTTCCATTAGTTAACTTGGCCCCCTGAGTACTGTCCTGAAGAACTGAACCCTTTCTGTTTGGAAGTGCAAAGAGCAGCCATACTCACATAACCGTCCCTTTCAATGGTGGCACGGATCTGCTCTGAGCCTGGTGTGATGGTGAACTTGGATTTGCACTTCAATCCATGCGCAAGCGCCTGTTTTGCCACCGCTGCAGAGCGTCCCATGTCCTCATAGCTGGAGTTGGTGCAGCTGCCAATGAGGCCTGTGGTGTTGACACAAACAGGGGGGTGGTTACTGCAGCCCTGGTACTTGGAAGATTCTCCCTGACCTATCTCCCAGAAGAACAAACAAGGGATAACCACCTTTTCTGTTGATAAGGAATCTGAAAGGATTTCAGGTACCAACACTCCCAGCAATACAGTTTGGTCACAAGCAGTCCCTTGTCCAGCACCGGAGGTTACACAGTCAGAACACACTACTCGGTCACTAGTCTAATCTGACTAGGTTACTGTTTTACAAGACCTGAGTGTCACCTACTTGCACTTTGGTTAAGCAAATAACCAAAGAGAGGTATTGTTCCCCAAAGACAGAAAAAGATTTAAATCAAGATGGCAAGAAATGAAGGAAATGATAAAAAGAAAACATCTTCAGTATAGTATGAAGACCGCACAAGGACATGCTGTACCATCCTGACAGCATTCTGGTACTAAGCAGCAAAATAAAAATTCTCAGTTACAGCTACTGTAACTGTATCCTATTTGTAACACTATAATATAATACACTTCCCACCTGGGACATGGCTTTACAATGTATTTTCATTCTTTTCATTCCTTCCTCCACTCCATGAGCAACAGTTGAGAAGTCAGCCCACAAACTACCATCCCAAAAGCAAGTACATAAATTTCCAAGCCTGCTTTTTAGGACAGCAAGTACTAACTTTACTGGGTCCCAAGAGTTCAACAGCCAACTGCTGGGAGTGCTGACAATCATGCTCCTGACAACTCTCTGCAACAGGTAAATCTATACCACAGACTTTTAATAAAAACGATCTTCAGTGGGTAACATTCCTGTCAATCCAAACATTCAAATGTTCCAATGGAAGAAACCTGGTCTACCTCTTGAGATTAAAATCCCTCCTACTATCCTGGATCTCATCCTACACACTTGGGCCATGTGGTCACTACTTTTCCCAGAAAATTTATATGGCCATGAGCAGACGACACTGCACCAAAGTCAAAGGACATACAGAAGCAGTGAAAAAACTGGATCCCAAGCTATATGACCAACAGCTTATCCCAAGACAACAATGTTTATGCCACAAGTACGAAGGCAGAGGAAAGAGCAAATGCTACCCACCAACTCTGATATCAACAGGCCAGCCCTCCTTTTCTGCCACAGCACCAATATCTGACACAGGGTGCGCCAGGTCTGGTGTGAAAGGTCCATTGATATGCGGTTTCAGCTTTAAGAAACAGTGACAAAGTCAGAAATCACAGCAGCAAAGAATAACCCCAAAACACAGCAGCAAATCAATTCCTTTCACAGCTCTATATGGAAGTTGTTTAACTAAGATTCTCCTACATGAAAACTGGAGCACAAGCTGTAGGCGAAGCAGACCTGAATGCATTTTGCACGTTCTAGCACAGCACTAGGGGTGTTGCATCAAACTCCCAGCTTGATCTTCAGTCACACAAAGCAGAGTCACATCACAGCATTCAAAATGGCAAGAAGAAATGAAGCCTTACCTCACTGAGGTTGATTTCTATCACCTGGTCATAGTGACAACCAGAATCTGGTACCAAGTGTTGCTTGAATTCATCTGCTAGTGCAGCTATATCTGGAATAAGAAAGAAGGAAGATCTGAAAAGTGCAGCAAATATGAAGGAGAAAAAGAAGTCTAGAATAACTAAACACAGGGGGGTCAACTGTGATTCTCCAGCCATTTCATCTACAGACTCCCTGCTTGTAGCAGATGACCTACAGGACCACACAAGGCCAAAAATCTCATCAGACAACACTGCAGGAGAATACTGCTCCCAGAATACACCTTCATCTGAACCCATATTCTATGTCCACTTCAATCCCCAAATCCTCTTACCAGCTCTCCCAGTCTTGCCCAAGTATTTCTTCATGCGTTCATTGTAAGGGAAGATCGATGTGGTAGCTCCAATTTCAGCCCCCATATTGCAGATTGTTGCCATTCCTAGAGAAGTGGGAGAAGAGACCACGAGGTCAAATGAGAAAGTCCAAGGCCACTCAATTCTCCAAAAGTCAGTACATGCAAAAGACAGCAAAGCTAAGAGAAATCAGGGCATCAGCCACAGAAACCTAAAGACACAGCTGAGAGGACACTGACAACATAATGGCTGGGTCAGCCCCCTATGTGGAAGGAGCCAAAAGTTACACTGATACATGAAGATATTGATAAAACAAGGAACTCCTGTTTGCACTGAGCATCAAATAATTTACAGCAGTGAGCAGTGTCTCTGCTACCTGCAATGAGTGTCCTGTCCCTCCCTACCATCTCATTTCTCTTCACTGGAGGAGCCAGACATTTGTGAGAAATTTAATGGGCTAAATAAAATGCTTCCAGTGACAGAACACAGCACTGGAATCAACCATTCCTTTCACAGCAATGAAGCTGTAGAAGCTCCTGCTTTATATTTAACAAGCTAGAAGCAGATATAAAATTCCTCTGACTTCATAGAAGAAAAATCCCAAATTGCTCTCAGTTTGTAAACCAAGTATTCCAAGTTGTAGCCAAGTCATGCAAATTGAGAGAAGTGTCCAGCTTGAAGGCTGCACACCAAGCTAAAGGAAGACATTTCTTGTAATTTGGTCCTAACTAGCATATTACAGAGAACTACAATTTTTGCTAGTTCAAATTCAGCACCCAAGATCCACAATTAGCTAGTATAAACTGTGTGTTACAAACTGCCTTCTGGTCTCAGAACCTCTGCTCTTTGTTTAGCAGCTGTCACACATATATTCCCATTAACCTGTTTCTTTTTTCTATTCACAGCCTATTTTAGGCTGAAATGAATGTCATTCCTTTATTGCTGACATCTCCACCCTCTAAGTTTACACTGGAATACATCCACCCTTATTCTTATCCTAACACACCATCTTACAGGATTCTTCACAATTAACCATTCCATGTTCTCAAAATCACAAGAAGATTTATTGGAGAGAGATCACTGAGAGGGAATGCTATCTTGTTACCCCATTCTTCCCATTTGCCATGTACAAACTGCTGGGCCAGGCTAAGGGAAAACATTTGGAACTTCTTGTTTAGTTCCCTTCCCAGCCTCCACAGATAGCTCAACACCCAGCTCCACCAACAATCCACTCAGATAAGAAATCTGTGTTGACTTACCTGTGCAGGAGATTGAATCCACACCCGGCCCATGGTATTCAATGATGGCGCCCGTTCCACCCTTGACAGTGAGGATGCCAGCCACTTTCAGGATCACATCTTTAGGAGAACTCCAGCCTGAGAGCTTGCCAGTCAGTTTTACACCAATAACCTGAGCAACATCAGTGAGGGAAGAAAAAATACTGGCATCACTCCCTGTCAGAAAGGTAACAGTATACAGTTCTTCTGTGGGGTATATTCCTGTCACACTTATATTCATAGTGCTTGAAAATCAATGCTCCTTACACATCATGTATCTCACCCTTGGCATCAAAGCTTCATATTCCTTCTGCTCCTACCTTTGGGCATTTGAGCTCCCAAGGGATTCCTGCCATGACATCCACAGCATCAGCTCCACCCACACCAATGCAGATTCCGCCCAGGCCACCTCCGTTGGGGGTGTGTGAGTCTGTGCCGATCAGCATAACCCCAGGGTAGGAGTAGTTCTCCAGAATGATCTGAAAATAAAAATGGATTGTTTGCTTGTTTGTTTCGTGGGAAAGGAGGGGGAAGACAGCAGAAAGAAAACAAAAACAAGAGTTTAGATCAGTTTGTATTTGCAGATTTCAGTAGCAAGAAAATATTCAGGTTGGATTGGAAATTTTGATCTCTTTTGTTTCAAACTCCTGGTGAAGGATGTAATGACAAAACAAGGTACCAAGTCTCAGCCCCAGGATCCTTGCTCATCGCAGGATAATAAAAAAATTAGAAAACAATCTCCTCTTTTTCCTTCTTTAGGCTTTTGCTAAGGTGACACCGTTGTTAGGCCTCAAGAGTCTGTTCCATAATCTCCATACCCTTAGTTAACAGCTGAGCAAGTCAGTGCACTTATCCTTCTGCAGCCTTTGTGTTCCATAGCAGTGGAATACCAACAGGTTCCTTCAATCCATGCTGCCAGCCAAAACTCAATTACATAGAGGAACTTCTCGCCAAGACACTGCCCTTCCCTTACTGATGCTACCAGTTCCATGAAAGACTCTTCAACTACTAACAAAACCACAAAACCATTCTCAATGAAAAAAAAAGAGATTTCTGTAGTAGCAACACTGTAGAGAACTCAAGCTAATGAACTTCTCATTGCATATGGGCCACACCAGCACTAGGAACAGCCTTTCTGGGAAGCACAGAACTCACAGCATATGCATCACAGAACAGCCTGAACAGAACTAAGGCAGTCCTTTACCAAAAAGACCAAGGCTTTGCTTTCAGCTTTAAATTCCTGTAGCCACATCAACCTATTTGTGTGAGAAAGGTCATTCTCAAGGCCTCACTTTGGCACAGTTGAACCTGAAGCTATACGACAGGACCAGTTTCCTCCAGCCAGAGAAAGTCAGCCACAAGAAGACTGGTAACCTCAGCACAGAGCTATGTTGCCACATGACAGATGTTTCAAGTGGCTTTGGAACACAAATGACCCAAGGTGCTCCCGTAACCTTTTGAAGAGTTCATCTGTTGCATCACATTAAGTTAAGGTAACCTTAGTAACTCATTTTGTAGCTAGGAAAACATAGCAGAGAGCTCTTGACTGCATCTGGTCACAAGTTCCCTGCTGACAGGATGCTTACCAGTCATCCATTCTCCTCTCCACTCCTTTTGCTTCATGCTGCTCTTCAACTTTTGCTGCCTGAGACTCAGAGGAACAATGAAAAATGACTACTGGACACTCAAAGCAAACCAACCACAAGCAAATTAGGGACATCCTGACAGAGGTGTTTGTTTAAAAAAAACAAAAAGCCTCATCAAGTGGTAAATTATTTTGGGACTGTCATATTCTTTTTTAGATCCAAGTGTAATAACAAGAGAATCTCAGACTTGGAAACTGTTTTGCATTTTATTCAAATTCACCTAGCAACTCCTTATGTGTTGCCACTCCTGAGTACTTGACGTATTCTGCTCTGTTGTGTCCTCATATACTCTTCTGAGTTTTATAGAACTAAATGCATACATAATAATCCTAAAAAAAGTATGTTCCTAAGGCTGCTTTCCTTACAACCAAAAGCAATTCACATTAACCCTATGTAGCCAGCTTCATGGCCTCACCTTACTGTCTCAATTGTACTAGGAGGAGCCAGCCCACAAGCAGTTAAAGTATTTCAAGCTTCTGTAATTCACATGGCATGCTGTTGGCACTACCTAATGATACATCAGGTTACAGTTTGACCAAAATAACCTTTAAAAGAAACTCCACTGTGGTCAAGATAACTGCGAGAGAGCAAGTAAGAAACCTCGCCTGCCTTGAGCAAAGCCAGCTGTTTCCCTAAACCAGAGAAATTCTCTAAAGATTTGTACTTGAGCTCTCTCTCCACCCTAGGGTAAAAGATCCACTGCACGTTCAAAAACTGCAAACAAACACACTTTACCTGGTGAATGATTCCTGACCCAGGTTTCCAGAATCCCACTCCATACTTGGCACCAGCCGTTGACAGAAAGTTGTACACCTCCTGGTTTATGTCCTATTCACACAGCGAAGCACAGAGCATTAGTACCACATTTTGTTTTTCCATACAGCAAAAGCTCTACTAAAAATTTTCTCGTTTCTAATTCCAAACAGCACAATTTAAGGAAAACCCTGCCAATAAGACATTTGAAAATGCTGTGCTCACTTTCTCTATTCTCAAGGGTTTTTTTTAACCTGTTTCCCTCACTCATTCTAGCCCCTCCTTACTTCTCTACCGGGTGTTCTTTTTACTATACAGATGCTTTGGAGACATTTCAAATCCCTTAGATAAATATTCTGGCTTTATTTTCACAGATTAAGAAATGGAACTGGAAGTGTTCACTGCCAGGGGAGTTGGTGAGTGTCATTTGTCATTCTAGCAAGTCCCCTCTTTGAGATTCACACAATGCTGTCTTTCTTGCTGCACTGTCACCATTGTTGGTGGAGGTCACACCGTGAAAATTGCTTGTGAGAAAAACCATGGTTGCCAAGGAAGTATGACACTATTATATCCTAACAGTTCTTGGCAGAAGAGTGCTAGAGTAGATAAGATAAGCACTAGAAGGAGAGAGTTTCTTAAAGACTGTTCTCATGCAGCTAAGCTTCAGAATAAAGGGAAAGGGGAAACAAGATAATTGAAGAATTGTGTCAGCACACATTTGCTGAAGTTTCCCAAGAGGCCACAGCAGCGCTTTAAGCCTTGTTTTCCACTGGGAGTTGGGTCACTCCACTCTGTTTGTGCATCCCTCCCCCAAAAAACCCAAACCACCCTCTGGCCTGCCAGCATTCATTGTGTGCCAGCTGGCAGCAGCAGAAGCCAGTCAGAAGAAGGCAGGACCTTTACTTGCTCTGCTCAGAGTGGATGGCAAAGAAGGGACTCAGCTCAATTCAGGGCTGCAGCAAATATAATTGCACTATGGAGAATAAATGCAGGAATAGGGGAAAGGGGAAAACAGGAGGTGAACAGGAGAAAAGAAATTGTCTGATTTAGTTAAGTCTCAAACTGTTAATTGCACAACTTAGGACTGAGACAAGCAGAGCAAGAACTCGCCAAATCACTTCTGAGTGATGCAAGTTGCTTTATTGTGGCCCACTGAAGAAAGCCAAAAGCAGATACTTCAACACCACAAGTGCTGTGTGAGAATAGATATGGACTAAAATCTTAAAATGCAGCTGACTCCTGTTTACTGTTGGTAAATTCTGGTATCAACATTCCAGGTGCAATTCCTCCTGGCTCTGACAGTGGACTTTGGCTAAGCCCACTTGGAGTAACAAGATTTCCTTGGCAGATGCATTGTGGTATGTTGGTCAGAGATAAATATGTCTATAGATTACAGAAGCTCATTTGGGGAGGAATAAGCAGTAAAACAGTTGAGTAGAAAATTTTAAAATGGCACTGAATCAGCAGTTGGACAAACAACAGTTTGAAATTCCCACATAAAACCCAACATCCTCCATACTTTCACACACATTTATACTATACCTATGAGCCATGAAAGCTGCACATGATTCAGTTATTGCTCTTCAGATAATCAGTAGCAAATGGTTTGGGACAGTAACTACTTGCCTCCCCCTCACAGTGGGGGACCAGTGCAATGCAGACATATGTTCATTAGGTTTTTCACACTGCCATACGGCAACATAGAGTAATCTGACTTCCTTTTTTTTTCCCTTGGAAATGATTTTTTTTTCTCTTCTTTAGCCAAAATATCTTCTCTAGAATACACATGGATCTGGGCTTTCATCACTAACAACTTAAGACTAGCTCTTCCCACATTCATGGTCCTTTAAACCATGTAATGGATGAATCTGAGGTGAAAAACTCCCAAAAATACATTTAGTCTGTTTCTTCACTGCATCTGACCTACAGAGATGACCACCACAGGCAATCTGTTACCATATCTGATTCCTGGCTGTCCTTATGGGAAAAAAATTTAAAATAAGCTCATCCTTCAACTGGAAGGACATTTTCAAACAGATAGAAGTTATGTCTCTGCAATAGTGACCTTGGCTCTCTGAAGATCCTTTTCACCGCCTGCCTGGGCCTCAATGAGGTGATCACAGTGGATGGTGGAAGGCACAGCCACTTTTGGCAGCCCGCTGCTGATGAACTGAAGCATTGCCATCTGAGCTGTGGCATCCTGCATGGCCACGCGGTCGGGCCGTAAGCGCAGATAGGTCTTGCCGCGCTCGATCTCCTGCTTTGCTGGGTCATCCAGGTGTCCATATACAATCTTCTCAGACAAGGTCAGAGGGCGGTCAAGCCTGGGGAGAATAATTTTAGTAGCTGCATCTTGTGTACTTCAACATTTGCCATTTTAAGCATGTAACAGAATGCTTCCCTCTATTGCTCAGACTGTTAAGACCTATTAGCACAGAGAAACCTCCATGCTCTTCTTACAGCACCAAAATATCAACTGGCACATGGTTAACAAGGGTTCAGTTCATAAAGTTCAAAAACATATAAAATCGATGTTATTTTATGCTTTCTTTTCTAATCTTCCTATACTGTAAAAGAAACATTGACTGCTCACTTCTCAAGTCATACTTCAAGACAGCAAATGTAGAGGTCAGACAGAGGTCAGACTCAATTCACAAATACCAGATCCCACAGCAAATACAACTAAGTGGAGCTTCGTGACCTCAGACCTTTCATTCTGCAGCTCTATCAGCTGAGGAATCTATGTATGTAGCAATATCTTCTGAGAAGTAACTAAATCAACACAACAACTTGAAATGAGAACTACCACATTTAACAAGGGACACAAAGACTGAAGGACAAGTCATGCAAACCAGTGCTACAGTA
>NW_005054334.1:4849661-4855564 GCF_000277835.1 Geospiza fortis | reverse complement strand
TAGCAGAAAAAAAAGCCTCTATCAGCAGATTAAGGTCACTATGTTTACATACGCTATGAATTCCTAGCCCTTTGTTCCATGCCTAACACCTACAGCAGAACACAGCACAAAGAAGCATTAGCCTATAACAACCCTGACCCACGCGCTGCTGCCCCTGAAAGAAGCAAAGGCCAATGCGAAGACTCCTCAACGAGGGTATTAAACAAAGAGGATGGAGCCCTTTCTAGCACCTCCTCTGCACTGGCCTGGTTCTCTGCATGTTGCAGTGCTTCATCATATCCTTCAAGCCTTCCCACAGTGCCCCACCACTATAAGGAGACACTACAACTCATGCTTCACTGTATTTACAACTTCCACTGTTCAGTGCTGCTTTCCCTGGTAAACATTCCTTGTGCCACGGCCCCACAACAATTTTTTCTTCCTCTCCTGTCACTGCAGAGCTCAATTCAATGCACTGACTCCTCCCTTCTTCCCTTCTCCACTCTTACCTCTTACGGACAATGTTGATGTTATTCTCCAGCTTTTCATAATTGATGTATTCATTAGGTTCAAAGTGGCTCATGGCCACCTTGGCCCGCTGGCGCAGGACAGGAGCAACATGGTAGCGTCGTACCCCACTGTTCAAGGCATGCTGAAAAAAAGGAGAGTATTCAAACTGGAAGCCTGTAGAGTGAATTTCTGTAACATATCAATTGAAAATGTCTTTCAGTTTTTGTTACTGGGATTTTACAGACTGAGGAATGCAAAGGCACCCAAATATATTTCATCATACAATACTCCATACTATCTTCAACAGTGAGATGCCAAAGTACCCAGAACAGGTAGCATTTACTAAATTATTCCGCATTTTAGTTTGTTGCACCAGAAGCCTTAGGCTTTCAAATGAAAAATCTGCTTTCAGGCAATGATGAGCCAATTCTCAAGAAAGCACCAGTCTGCCATGCTCCTGCTGACACATCAGGGTCATGGTGAAGAACCAATGCTGTTTCTAAAGCAAACTATCTCTAGGTTTGTATTTGCTTCCTGGCATTGAGTTGACATTGAAATTGACATTGGCAAGAGATACAGCGCCAGTCTGACTAGACATGCCTCTGTTCCACCATCACATACTAAGTGTCCTGGGCAGGGTCCCTCCATACTCCTACAAAACATATTAAATATCCACAAGGAGACTTTGGTGTACAGGCCTGGTCTACAATGTAACACAGAGCAGGAGAAGCAAGATGTGGAAAAAACTCACCAGCTCCACCAGCCTGGCTGGTACTCTTTTCCTCACTCTCTCAAAGGCACCCTCACCTTTTGCCTCTGAAAAACCTTGCACTTACCCTACAGGTGAGTTAAGCTGCATGACAGGTGGACTATACTGTGAGCTGAATGCATCAGCAGAAAGTGCCAGGAAAAAAAAAGCCCAAATTTACTTGGCAGCCTCCACAGTGAGACAGTTTCCTGGAACACAGGAGAAGGGCAGGCTATAGCGAGGCACCTTTACAGCACCTGACCTAAAGAGACAGGTCAGTGCCCAGGGCTAAAAGCTCACGCAGCTTTGAAAACTGAGTCAGACAGCAGCCTCCAGAAAACCTTCCAAGGATTTGGCACACACATTTCTTACATGCTTTCAAAGTCTCACTCATCAGCATCAGAAGTTTGGAAACAGACTGAAGAAAAGAGTTCAGAACTCTTCCTCCTCCAGTACTATACCTTAACCTCAATCCCGCTTTTTCTATTCATCCACTATTTCACAGTTATGAAGTTTTGATAAGTACAGGTTAATAAATGTAGCAGTGTTACACTAAACACTCCTTTTGCATGTGTGATTGTAAATATTCCTTGTTCAGAACACAATCATTGTACCTACCACTGGGGTTTTTTTTACCACTGTCCAAAAAAAGCCTAGTTAATTCTTTAAACCTGTTCAAGCATTTTAATGTTTCCGTGTGAATATTTTTTCCAGCTTTCTTGTTACCAGCATTGAAAAGATTGCCTGAAATAATCACAATCAAGAGACATCACCAATTTTTATCAAAATTTCTTTTTTTGTTGTCCTTTTGATAACACTTGTTAGTATCTTTTGCAATAAAAATTTTGGGAAAGCTAGGCAAGATCACACTACTCAGCGCACTAGCAAGAAGGGTGCAGTTTGTATTTTTACCAAGCTATCCTCAGCCATTATAGAAAGAGCTTTTGGTAGAAGCAGGAAAGACTTACAGCAGTTGTGCACCACCATTATGAAAGAGTATCTGAGGGAAGTGAACCTGGTGGTACAAAGAGGGCACTGCTCCTCCATGAGTGCATGGGAAACCCAGTCATCAAATTTCACTGTGCTACACTTTAATCCTAGAACTTCCAGAACTTATCACAGGTGTCAGACTTAGACCTTTCCTTCTTCCATTAGCAAAAAAAAAAAAAAAATCCAGCCAAAAAAACCTAAAACAACCACCCACACCAATACAAACACCACCCAGCTTCTCATTGTTTAACATACAAACTGGGCAAAGCTGCTCTTTACCGAGTAGCAATGTAACTTTTATGTTTGCTTTGCTCTGGCCTTTTTTTTTTTCTTTTATCTCACAAGATATTCAGTCTTGTGAAAGTCTCCAACTGCTGGAGTTGCTGGAAAAGAACCACTGAGCTATTTAACCACTGCTCATGGAAAAATAATCTCTTTCCCAGGCCAGGAAATGTATTATGGTTTAATGCAATAATTTCTTCTTAATTCATCATAGAGAAGAACAGATATGCAAATAAAAGTAATAGCACAGGCTTCATAGCATCTTAGTCTTGCCTGGGACCAAAGCTGATTAAAATAGAAATCTGAAGCAGGGCACTCCAAATAGAGGTACAATGAAACTTTTCAAACAAAATTCAGGTAAAATCTTTTCTGTTTGAACATATATGTCTATGGGTCTTTTCACTTCATGAAATGGTACAAAGAAATGTAACATTTTTCTTAATACTATGTCAGTGTTCAGCTGGTAATCAAGATCAGCAATACAAAGTAGTTGAATCCTGCTGACCACAGCTTCAGACTACCAGAAGCAGGAAGACAGCGTGTTTAAGGTGGAGGATTCTCCAGGTGGACCTGGAGAATTCTGGAAAACTGAAAGTCTGTTTCTGTAATGGCCAATATGACCCAGGGAAAATAACTGCCTAAACCAATCAGCTTCAGTAGACTAGACAAGCATTTTTCTCTACAGAAGAATTTTAAAAGGCACCTATTTAAAAAGTGCCATCTTCATTTTACCAGGATATAAACCGAATCCTGTGTTTCTGCTGGGAGTTATTTGATTCAATATGGTTCTGCTCATGCTGGCACCCAGCAAGTCTAAGGCTCTACCACCACCAAGCAACCAGTATAAACTGCCTGGCTGAAAAGTCTGATCCCTCCTCACAAAAAATATGCACTATATCACTCATCACACCTGTCTATTCTCCATGCCTGCCCTTCTCCTACTGCATCCTCAGAAACAGGGTGGGAGAAATACAAGATTAAGGAAAAGTCACAAGCCTGACAGTTCCCAGTTTGATTCCCTCTCACTCTTCTTTGAGAAGGAATGTATTAGTGCTTTGTGGGGGCTTTCATGGTGTTTTTTTAGTCAGCAGTGAGAAGTGCCTCAAGTCCAAAAGCCAAGGGAAGTAGGCAATCTATAAATCTATAAATTTTCCCTTTTATCCAGGAACTGTTTATTTCCAGGCTAACCAAACAGCTGCCCAGTGACCTCCTCTCACCTGGCACTGAATCCCTTATTCCAGTTTGCAGTGTCCTTGTTCAAATTTCAGTAAAAGGAATGGCAGTAATCATTACAGGGCTCTTAAACCTACTGGTGTTTCACGAGGTGAAAAGCTTCCTTTAAAGACGGAAGAAAGCCAATCTAATAAATGGGTCATTATTTCTGAAATCTCTGTAAGGAACTAACACGGCTCTTTACAAATTTTAAGGAGCTGTCATGCATTTAGCTCACTACAGTGAATGTTCTAGATGCAAGGGGACTCTGAAGTCAGAAAATAACTTGCATTTTGGCAGCCAGTGAGGCAGAACGAGCCCAGTGAGCAAAAGCTCATGTTCAAAAGAGTAGCAACTGTGTTACGTGCATTTCTATCCGGGACATCTGTCCTAGAAATCCCAGTTGAAACCCAAAATACCATCTTTCCTCATTTTCCCTGATCTAAGAACACTGGCCAAGTTTCCTACATTCACCATGATTCAGCCTAAAAAAAAAAAAAAAAAAGCAACATGGTATAATCAAATTGTAAATGCAGGCTCATTTTCTCGACCCACCTCAAAAGAGCAACCAAAATTATGGTTCTGAAGCTCACTTTAGCCCCGGCCAACATTTCTGCCAGATACACAAAGCTGCCCATGCATAATTTCAGTACTTACCCACAATGCCTTCAATAAACCCGATATTTCAGGCAGTTTAGAGCTTTACAGTCCTCCCTCTCAGCCAATCTGCAGGCAATGTGGCTTGAAAAATGGAATGCTACTAAAGGCATTATTTCAGGTAGGCAGAAAAGAGATCTTGACCCTTTGAGGCTATTAGAACTTTAAATAGGACAGTCAGTCCAAATGAGGTTAATTCCAATTTATTTCCCTCAGAGGCAAGCTGTCTCTGCAGTTCCAGTTCCAAAACAGTTCCAGGATGGGAGGCAAACAGAACCAATAGTAGCAATATGTGCCATGGTCAATGCTGGCACTATCACAGTGATTGACATGATGATGCTCATAGTCATTAATCTCTAGGCTGCTACACAGGGGCAAAAAACCCCCTGCCTCCTAAAGACATCACCTAGAGGCATGTGTGATTAGCATCACAGATTTCGTCCTTCACAGGGGGGAAGGAAATATGCACCCCTTGCCTGATAATAGACAACCTCCTGCAATACTAAAATCCCGATACTGACTGTGCCAGCACAGCCTTTGTTTTGCATCACACAAAATTCATTTTAGCAAATGATTGCTGGTTCCCATGCAATGTCACAGCATAAAACAAGAACCAATTCATTACCCTAACAAAAGATTTGCCTTCATTTTATAAGTAGTCATTTCTGTTCAAAGTACAAACTAAGAACTATTTAACAAGTAAGAACAAACATACCAACCTAACTGAAATGGCGCTATTCTCTAACTTTCATTTAAATTTAAAAACTCCTACACTTTTCTAAAGCATCTACCTCTAAAGTAAGACAGTAATTACCAAACTGGAATTAAGATTCACAACAGACTTTTAGAATACTAAAAGCCAAGCAAATTCTTTCTTCAGTTCCCTAAGAAAGGGGAACACATTGGCCAAGGTCACAAGTGGCAAACTGAGAAGTTACACTGCCTGCCTTTATCACAAGGGAGCAAAGGCTTCCTTATCCCTTAGCAGCCCTAAACAGAAAATTACACCTGCTATTTGCCTTATAGGCCTTAAAAGATATGAAAACTTTATTACTGAGTAGACACTAAACACAACCAAGTCTTAAGAAAGGCAATCTCTGTGGCAAGATCACATTACTGGTGAAGGTGAGTTTTAAAGGTCATGACAGGCAAGACCACAAGAGCCTCTATCACAGCCCCGGGAAAAAAGATCATTTATGTGCCTGACCCGCCTGCTTCTTCAGCCGTCCTAGTTCCCCACACAGAGAGGCTGGCACCTTTGTCACCCAGGGGCCTCTGTTTGTATTAAAAGGAGGATTTTTGAAGCAAAGTAGCCAAAGGACAGCTCACTCACACAACAAGGAGTCACCCTGCGCTGCCGCATGCCCATAAGGGGAAGTAATAAAAGACGAGGGAAAGAAAAAATGCCTGCCCCGAGGAAAGACCTTTTATTTCACCGTTCGGGCCCGCGCCCTCGGGCTCTCTGCCCTGCTAGGCCCGGGGCTCTGACAGCGACTCCCGCCCACCCCAGCGGGGTCCGGGCAGA
>NW_005054334.1:4847432-4848855 GCF_000277835.1 Geospiza fortis | reverse complement strand
TCCCTCCCTCTCTCCATCCCTCCCTCTTTTGTTTTCTTTTTATTTTCCTTTTATTTCCCCCGTGCGTTGTGGATCCAGCAGCGTTTGGGAGCATCTTTGTGGCCGCGAGGCAAAAGTTACCTTCCGCGTTATTCCTGTAATACAGATAACGGGATTTATCCTTGTCGCATCTGAGTCAGCATTTGGGTCAGGGTTCAAAGAGCTCTTAGACAAGATTAGAAGTTGAGGTATCCTTTCCAGGTTTTTGTCACTCCTTGGAAAAGCAAATTTAACGTGCAGCTTTCTGCAAGATCCATAAAGGCAAGACATTCAGCTGCACTGTCCATAGGAAATCTCTTTTTAGAATAGTCAGTGCTTCTAACCATCTGTCTGTGTTGAAAAATCGTGTCCTGACAAATCCCTTCTCTCCCAGACTTCAGACAAATCGATATTTAGTCTCTGTGGATGTGCACATTTAATCTTTGAAACTCAGTATTTATTACATTTGTCCAAGTTCCTAATATCATTCCTGTGAGTGTACCAGACAAGTGATAAGACTTCTAAGATACATTTAACTACCTTCATGTCCTAAAGCAAAGAAGGTATTTGGACTGCTTTAAACAAACACCTGATTTTGGCTTTTTCCCCCCACTAAAACCAGCGTAAAAGCTATGCCAGGACTCATGTACAACATTTCTTTCAGTCAGACACACTGGCTGTGTTTGAAATGGAATGATGAATGTAGGTTTTCTTACTGCAAAGGGATGTCATTGTGCATTCATAGTGCATCTTTGGTCCTGGTAAATCTCTCCAGGAGGATTTACATTGTTTATCATGAATGTTTGTATTTATGCTCAAACTGTTTCTGTAGTTCAACCTTTAATTTTTTAAGGACTGCTCATTGCAGAAGATTATTATTTGACATTCAAGCTTGTACTTACTCAGATTTTTCTCCTGCCTTAAATAATTTTTTCTTTTTTTTTCCCCAGCAATCGGCAGACTCTGTGAAAAATGTGAGTATATCATCCACATTTAGTTGCTTGAGAGTGTGGTGTTGTGGTTAGAGCATGCAGTTTGGATTTGAAGGCTGGAATCTATTTTTGCTTTGACCCCAAACTTAATGTCACTCTTTGAGAAGGGAGCAATTACCTTAACGTTGCACGTGTAGCTCAAGGAATACTTAAAAAGTTGCAAGATCAAGCAGACTCTCACACAAATGCAGTCCTGGAGTACCTGCTGCCAGTATTTCTAGTGGCTGAGGCTACAGTGCCTGCTTCACTGGATCCTTGTAATCTGCAATACCAAAATATCATCCTGATCGTTTTAAAGCAGGGGGAAAATGCATTTTGGGGTTTTGGCTTCATCATACTGGGAGAAAGGTTCCCATTAGCATCTGGGAGAAGAAGAAATGGAGGGCAAACATCGTAAGTTAGGGCAGGAGAAA
>NW_005054334.1:4838479-4847419 GCF_000277835.1 Geospiza fortis | reverse complement strand
TTAGATCTGTTGTTAGATCCTTGTGATCTGTTGTTAAAACATGTAGGGAACAGAACAAATGAGGTGAGTAGTTTGTGACTCAAACAGTGTGAGAATAAGTAAAGTGGGAGAAGGACAGTCTGAAGCAAGAAGATCATTTTCAAGAGCACCTGACAGTGAAACAGATTCCCATTGGTAGTAGCTGAGGGCTGTCACACCAGAGATTTAGGAACAGGTTAGGCAAGCTGTTGTGGGAGGCAGGATTAGATACCTTGGGAACTGGTAATAGGATATGAAGCCTTTTATCCGTAGGTCAGTGTTTTGGTTAAGGTCCAGCTCAGCAGAAACTGTCCCTGGCATCTGATGGCTCCTTGCCTGTGTGATATCAGTACTTGAATTTCACTCAGTTCCTTGTGAGAGCGCAAGAGCAACTTTCGTGAAATGGCTGCTTATGCTACTTTGCCCTTCCTTTGGCCTTGTCACAGATGAAGGATTAAAGGGACCATGAGTACAATCTCTTATCTCTTTGAACATAGTAACTGTAGACTTTTGTTGTTGTGGCACTGTGGGAGAAGCTTACACTGCTGCTTCTGTGTAGGTAAGGACTCTAGTCCTGTCAGTCTGGCTTTTTTTCTTTTGCAAATGAATAAATTAGGAAAAATTCTAGAGTAAAAGTAGTGGTACAATCTAAGCAAGTCTTGGCTAATCACAAAGTAGTTACCCAAGTAATTTTGGGTTTCTTCTCTGACTGTGAATGAATGACTAAATTTAAAAAAAAAAACTTCAAATATTGCACGCCACAGTTCTTGTTCCTGTCAAGTCTGTGTGAAATACAAAGTTGTGCCCTGTGCCTGCAAGGCATGTTTCTGCAGTTCAGCTGTATTGTCCTTGAGTGTACAGGGAAGTTATTCGACCAGGAAGCTTTTCCTGTGATGTGGGGTGGCAGAAAGGACATTCTGTGAGCAAAGGCTGTGCTGTGCCCGCAGGTGATGGCAAGTGTGTGATCTGTGACTCCTACGTGCGGCCCTGCACCCTGGTGCGCATCTGTGACGAGTGCAACTACGGCTCCTACCAGGGCCGCTGCGTCATCTGCGGGGGGCCCGGCGTGTCCGACGCCTACTACTGCAAGGAGTGCACCATCCAGGAAAAGGATGTAAGTTGCCATCCCTGCTACACAGTAGTCATGCTTATCTTTAAGGGGCTCGAAGCTGCTGAAATTAGTGCTGGGACGATTGGCTCTTGTTTGCGATACCTGAAACCTTTATTCCCCCATTGATAGGTCTCTGTGTTTGCAAAGCATTTTGAGGTATTGTAACTCTCTTCATTCTAAGAACCTCTGACTATTTTGCACACTCACAGTTCATTTCCTCCGTACACTGCTTGTTACCACTTCAGGTTGTTATCTTAGTACAGCTCCAACCTAGGTTTCACCAGGGTCAGAAATACTGCAGACACTGCAAGGCAGTGGCAGAAGCAGCTCCTCCCTAAAGTCCATTATGAGCCACTGATTAAGAGCACATATGGTACTATAAGGCCTGTGGAATCAAAACCTTTGTTTTCCTTTGAATAACAAGGTAAAGTTGGTCCTTAGTGTGGTAATTGTGTTTCACAAGTTCCATGCTTCTTGTATAATTTCAGTGGGATACAATTTATATTTTCTTACTCTTTTCTAGAATTGTCTGTATTGTAGATATTTCTCTTTCTGCTAATGCTTTTTGGTATAAAGGTCCCTTTTGTCTATAGCCAGAGCTATCATTTTTTTACAATATTGTGCTGAAAGCCATTGCATGTGGGAAATGAGGCAGCTGCTCACCCCTTGTAAGGCTTTTGTTAATAATCCAACACAATGGGTGCAGAACATGAACTGCAACAAAGCGTTAGAAAGACCTTACAGGAGAACAAGAACATCATGCTTACAGTTCTGCTATCCCAGAATATAGGCCTGGTAGCTGTGAGAGTGTCTGTTAAAAGTTGTTTGGTGCTTTGCAAATGTCATTTCGTACTCACCCTAATGACTGTGAAGAACGTGCTGAGAGAGTGGTTCACAGTGATTTACAGGAGTGTCCTCAGCTGAGTGAGTTGCTGCTTTAATTCTCTCTAGTGCCTGTTTTCTCTAGAGGCCTGCAGCCAAATACAGAACAGGAGCAGGTCCTCCTTTGAGTTTAGTCATTAGATCTAACAGGAACATAATCTTTCTCTGTATCCAAATATGGATATAAGTGCTTTGATGGGGTGCTGCCTCCTACTTTATAAATGCTGTGAGAAATAGTAATTTTGTTCACTTGCCTTTAGAATGAAGATGCCTGGCTTTATAAGTCATGAGTAAAATAGGCTTGGTTTTAGTTTTATCGATTCATAGGGATTCCCAACAAGTGTTTTTCATAACCTAAGATTACCTGTATCTTATGTTTGGTTCAGGTGTGAAATAACCAGCTGCTCTCTCAGGGAGGACTGTAGAAAACATAGAGCTAGAGAAGAATAACAGGTCTGGGGTTAGAGAAGAATAACAGGTCTGGGGTGACCTGGGTGAATGCTGCTGTGAGTGAAGAAAGTTGCTCTGTAGCAGAAAACTCAGATGTTACATATTATTGCAGATGTGAAGTTGCAGATCTGAAACAGCAGATTTGACATGATTTGTTGCAGGATTGATGAATGCTTGCACAAGCATAGGGAGCCAGAAGGAGAAAAAATTAAGTGTGCTGCTGCCTGTCACAACTATGCTGGTGCTGATATGAATAAGAAAACCAGAAGGGCAGAGCTCTGTACCTGAAGAGCAGTCCAAGGCTTCAGCTACAGCATTTTCATCGTCCTCAGAGAAAGACTGGAAAAAATAGTGAAGCAAGAAAGCAAATAAAATGGATGGCAGAGATAGACTGCTATTGGGCACAAAGCAAAGGACCTGTTTACTCTTGGTTCATTTGTTCTGGTGGAGGAGGGAATGAAGTATTGTTTCAGCCCACTTTGATCTGTGGGTAAGGGCCTGAATCCCACCATATCACCCAGGACATCTGTGAGTTGCAAATAGTAATCTTTTCTTGGAGGAAGGAGGGTGCTCATGAGCTGTGTCCTTAGGAGGAGGTGGAAGAATGAACAGAGCCCTGCAATAAGGCTGTCAAGATTTGAACAGACTCCATGGATTGTGGGAGGAAATCTTGAAAGAGTCTTACTATTGAGGTTCAAAATGAAATAAGGAGACAGTAGCTTGAAATGGGTCGTGGCAGGTGTATGGGGGAGGGATGATTTCTGTTCCCCACCTCTCCTGTTATTCCCATCATGCAGATCCTGCCCACCAGATTGCATCTCTGGCATGGGAGCCAGGCAGCTTAGGTGCAGATTCTACAGCATCTGACATCTGCCCAGGGGCTTTCTAAATCTAAAGCACTCAGGCTTGCACTTTAGCCAAGGACACACGTTTGCCTGCTGGGTCCCTCACAACTGCTCTGGCCAGCCATAATGTTTTGCTCTAAGAATTATGCAGGTGCTGGGCTCAGGTGGCCCATGGGCAAATCTTCCCAGGTATACCAAGAGGGCATTTCTGATTTGGTTTTGCAACCGCGCCTCTCAGGAGAGCCTCCCCTACTTCCCTTGCTTTTCTCAAGGCTTTTTTTCTCACCATCTGCTGGAATTCAGGTACAAGAACTTACTTATGTAGCTGCTCTGAGTAGCTGACCCTACAGCCTCTGCAGTAATCAATCCAGGATACAAGAAATCTGAGATTCAGTTCTGCTGTTGCTGCTGAGGGGTTCCTAAACACAAGAATGGTTTGGTGACATCTAGAACAGCAAGATTCTTCTTTGCTAAGGAGGGGAAAGGTTATTCCTCTGGGCCCTAGAAGTCCTGCATATCCTGATTTAGAAAGAATTCAGTCTTGTGGCACAGCGCATCCTTTTCATTAAATGGCTGATGTTATATGAGCTGTTTTCCATTTTGGCCCTGAGGGAGACCATGTCCTGCAGTAATGCTGAAGAGACATCCATGCTCCTGTCTGTGCCACTGTCTTACTGGTAACCAGCACTGAAGAGCAATTTGTTTGTACAGGTGTTTGAAATGTGTCGAGGACAGGATGAGGAGTGTGGGAACTGAGAACCTACTGCAACTATAATGTTGTTCTGTGTTTGCACATTTCCTAACTTGCATTTTCTTTTCTTACAGAGAGATGGTTGCCCTAAGATCGTCAACCTGGGCAGTTCCAAGACAGATCTTTTCTACGAAAGGAAAAAGTATGGCTTCAAGAAGAGGTGATCCTATTCATACATGGCTACCTCCTGTTGGGTTGGCAAGAGGGTCTTGGAACATCTCTGGACTTTACTCTTATTGAAAACTCATTGATTATTTTTTTCTAAAGCAATACAAATTCAGTAATATACTTACAGTTGGAGAAATAACAGACTGAGTGGGGCCTGAAACCTGATGAGAACCAATGATGAGAGAGGGCAAATGAAGATTACTGTCTCTTGCCTTTGCAGAAGCTCTACTAGTAGTTGCCCCAACTCTATACACAGCAAAGTGGGCAAGCACTTACATGTAGAAGGAGCCATGTAAAAATGGAAAGTGCTGGTTTTAGTGTGGAGAAACACCTTGAGGTTGTTCTTACTGGGCCTTCTCTCAATTTTTTGAAATTGCCCCATCCGTCAGTGTTGAAGAACAAAACACCAATCCGCTCCCCTCTTCCCTTCTCCAGTATATTTCCATGCTGCCCTGTTTTTTAAGGAATCTGCTCATGGCTGGTACCTTCCTAGGGAGAGCACAGCTGTTCCATGTTTTCTTTGACAGATAAATCCAAGGCCATTTCTTGTAACCATTTCTGTAGGATGCATACCAATAAAGCTTTTCCTTTTGGGTTTTTATTTTTGGTACAACAAGGATTTCTATTTGGTTCATTCTGTGCCTAGCCTCTCTGAAGCTTGCTGGGGACATGGAGGATTAGCCCAGCTAGCACTTCACAATGGGTTATCTGGTTTCTGCTTATGGCCACGTGACCTTGCCACAAGGAGCTTCGGGGAACGGCTGTTGCTTTTGTCTGCCTGTGATCCCAGCCACTGATCATTTTGTCCCGTAGCATGAGGATCGCTGAGCTTGTAACCCTTATCCCGGCTAATACAGCCGTGGATGTTGTTTCACCATGCAAACATCCAATCCCTTTCTAAACCTCCTAAGCTATTTGACTCGCTATCCTGTTCTTGTGAATAAGTTAAAGCCTTCCCTGCTGTAACGGGAAACCAACCATTGTGTTCTGGGCTATTGGCCGTGTGCATGCTGGAAACCAGAGGCTGCTTGTTAGTCAAATACCAGGAGAGGCTAAAAGCAGTCTGTTGGCTCAGCAAAGATCTGGGAACAGGGCCTTTGTGCAGAGGCGGAACTGAGTTCCCCACGGGTGCGCACTCCTCAGATGGTTAAAGCAGGACCCTGGCTCAGCGTGCCCCGCAGTCCTTCAAGCACTTGCAGTCTGAGCAGAGCGTGTCTTTGTGTAACACAGTTGTCTTTGTGCAGTTTTGGGGTGCAGAGCCCCAGAACCTTTTGGTTTGTGTCCCTTCCAGGATTTCAGCTATTCCCTTGAGGCTAGTACCAATTCCTCTAACTACTCCTTGGCTTAAATACCTCTTCTACCTGCTCCAACCATTTAGATAAAAGTGAAAAGCACACAAGTTGTGATTATCCTCTCCTCAAAAGTAATTTTTCCTTGCTGCAGCTGGCTGTAGCTGTCACTGGCCCTACAGCTATCTCAGCTGCTCTTCCCTCTCCTGCCCCCAGCTATTAATTGTCAGGTTTCTCTTCCAAGCTTTTTGCAGTTCTGAGAGTATCATTATGTCTTTTTCCCTGCACAGCTTCTGATGGATGCCATTTGCCAAGATGTTCAGAGCAATCTAGCTCATTGGTTACAGCAAACCTATTCTCCCAAAACAGTTCTATGGGAATAAACAACTGCCTCTGCAGACCAGGAAGTCCATGTCAGACCTGTTAGCGGCCATTTTAAATTCTGTGTTTCTTTAAAAGCAGGCCATGACATGCAGATTTGTTGTACCTGGAACTTTATCACTTCAACCAGAATTTATCACTTACCCTCAGTCAGGCCGCCCAAATTATCTCACTAGGAATGCAGCAGGTTTGTACGCATTTCTTCTCTTTCTCAGAAATTTGGAAGATGACAAAGTTTTTCAGTAAAGGTAGAGGGAAATGAAGTAAGGAATTATTTTTTGTCTCAGAACCAATACACCCTGGTGAGCTAATTTTAGAGCATCGCTGTTCCTAATCATTTAGCAAGATCAGCCAGGCAGGACTTGCTGTAGAGGTACAAGTGTCCCCATCCCTTCCCCCATCCCCAAAAACAGCTGAACATACTCACTTTCTTGGCACTCCCGATGCCCTCACGCTGACTGCTGGATATATTGGTCTGTATTCTGAGAGTTAAGCTGCCATTTCTAGTTGTTCTGAGTCACTGGGCAGGTGGAGAGAGGGAGGGACAGGCTTTTTCCCCTTTGCCTTGTTTGCTCAGACAGCTCTGGGGAGCATGCCAAATGCTGCTTGTGCTCGGATCAGTTCAGTGCCACTGCCTTTCTGGTACTTTCAGAGCATGGATGGGACATTGCCCTGAAGCTGCTAATTCAGACAAGGGTAATGGACACATTCGTGTAGCCCAGAAAAACATGACCTTGCTTGTTTGGTAATGATTTCTGTGCACCAGTAGATGATACCTAGGCAGGGCCTCTAGAAAAGTGCATTATTTTTCACCTAAATAGATTTTGAAGTACTTGTCCAGGAGAAGGAGATTGCCTTGCAGTACTGGAGACCAGAGCACGGGCTAAAAGGGCGAGCTTCCCCGCAGGGCAAAAATGAGACAAGACACATCCTGCTGCTGTGTGCAGGCCAAGCTTTGGAAGGTCTTCATCCATCCAAGGAGTTTTATGCAGCCAGATTAAGGGGCTCCCAGGCTGCCAGCTGCAAAGGACATGTGTGGGAACAGCAGGGAAGGGTGGGAGAGACAGGGGTGGCTTTGTCAATGTGGCAGCTGAACCCCTGTGGTCCTGTCTTCAAGTCCTCTTGGACCAAAATGTATCTTCCTGCTGTTACTTTTCTAGGTAGTGTTATTTTTTCTTTTTTTATTAAAATGTTGCATAACAAGTAAAAAAAAAACAAAACTCCTTCAATTTTAAATATTTACCATGAAGGAGAGAACGTAGGACCTCTTGGCCTATTAAGAAATCGGCCTCTGTTGCCAGTACTAACAAGGCATTGCTGTGTTCTGAAATGTAGGTGTTCCCTGTTACACACCCCTTCAGACCAACTGCCAGCCACAACTACAGCTGAGCTCAGCAAATAGCTCTGTAACATACATCCACTTCCTTGAACCACCTAGACCTCATCTTGACAAAGCCCTTGAGCCCCAAGCATTACTTCTCTGTAAAAAGAGACAAAACAAAAAGAAAAGGTAGGTGGAGGTTTGGAATCTGCCTGTGAGCTTTTCCTGTGGGAGCTGCATGGGCAAAATCTCACTTCTGAAACCGTATCTGCATAGAAGCTGTTATTTTCTCATTACAGACATCAGCTGGAGATGTTTGCCTCTTTCAATAGCAGGAAAGAATTTTTCATTTCCTTGGGGTTGTCACGTGAATTGAATGTACAGAGGATTCAGGGTATGGCGATATTAATTATGTCCAATTATAACCTGACTCCCCTTCCTTGGCATTAAATAACCCAACCAAACGAGCTCTGTCCCAGTGGCTTGGCAGTTGCTTCCCTCCCCATGCCCACGTGACAGGGGAGCTTTGCTCTGACTTAAGAGCCAAATGGCTGAGAATGCAGGAGCAGATCCTGTGACAGAATTCCTCTGCCTGCATGTGTACAAGGGCGACGCCATAATTAAAGGAGCACGGTCAAGGCACAGGTATTTTAAAGAGCCCTAATACGTGACACCCTCTTGCTAACACCTTATTAAAACAATAATAGAATTTTAGAAATGTAATTGCCCTTTTTTTGCTTAATGATGCTAAAAATAGCTCAGTCATTTTAATTTCCTGATCTCTGGCTGACAGTATGATTTTGCTTCCAGCAAAACAAGGGAATAAGAAGAAAAAAAAAAAGAAAAAAAGGTGTTATTTTGTAAGTAAATTCCTTTTAAAATAGGAGTGACGAAAATAAGGCTGCTCATAATAGCTCTCATAAATCTTCCTCTTCTCTTTCCCCTTTCCCTGCAGAAAATAAAACAACTTCAAAAGTTATTGTTTTTTTTTTTTTCCTGTAATCAGTGGGAAAATAAGCAAGGCTGACTGCTGTGGCTGGGAAGGAACATTAATGGATTTCTTAACAAATGGTATTGCCTGGCCTCAAAAGAAATGCACTTCTGTGGCAAAGGCAGTACCTGAGGTAAAGTGTTCCTGAATGAGGCAGGAGGACAAACCAAAGCCAGAAGAAGGCTGAGGGCTATTGTGGAAATAGAGCAAGAGATGAACTTTGTATTTTTGCACTTTGGAGATGGTTGCTAGGCCAGCTACCACTGCTGCAACAGGGACTATGTTAATGCCTGTGTCACCCTGTGCTTGTGTCAGCACTGAGGAGGATGTAGGACACGTGGCTGGGAGAGCCTGGAAACACCATTCTCGGTGTCCCTTCCACTAGTTTGGAGTGTTACTTGGGTCAAAAGTTGCTTTAAGCGTGACAGCAAACAACCTTTGCAAGTGGTGTGTGTGAAAGGTGGTGTGACCTTGGACTGTAACTCACACGGCCTGGGGATGCCTGTAGGCACTTTCTTCATTTTCCTGGAACTAGCAATGGGTCTGCTTTGAAATAAAGGGTGCGGGTCCGTTTGTGTGCTGGCTGAGAGTGCCTTCAGCTTGCCAGTGGGTGGTGCAGCTCAGCCTTCGGCGGTGGAGGTGCCGCCATCGGCCCATGGCCCCAGGGCTGGCTGTCACCGTGGTTGTCCTTCCCCAGGGCAGCCTGTGTCCCCGAGCCCTGCCCGAGCCCGCG
>NW_005054334.1:4837745-4838248 GCF_000277835.1 Geospiza fortis | reverse complement strand
GCCGTGACGCCGGCCCGCCCGGTTTGGCCTTGCCCCGCTGTTCCTCGGGGAGATGCGCTCGCAGCCCCCCGGGCTCTCCGCCCACATCGGGGACCGGGGATCCCGAGGGGTTTGCAACGACGGAGGGAGCTGGGATTGCCTTGGTCACGTCTCCCCGAGCTCCTCCACTGTAGCGGGGCGGGGGCAGCTCGACCACGGGGGTCTTCGCAGAAGACTTGAGATGTGCAGACAGTTGTCCCTTCGGGAGTCCTGTGTTGGCCTTGCCACTGAACTGGGGCTTGACCGTACCCATGGTGCGCGGGGACGGGGACCACGCCGGCCGGCTCCGTCTCCCCCGGCTCCGTTCGATTCCACTCCCATCCCCCCGTCGCCTCAAGCTAAGCCGCTTGGGGAAATCCTCAGAATCCTCAGGTCAATCCTCGCTAAGGCCGCGGCCCCTTCCCTCCTTCCCTTGAGCTCGGATCCGGGATACTCCCGGTGCCGGGGGGCGGGGGGGCAGCACA
>NW_005054334.1:4833409-4836212 GCF_000277835.1 Geospiza fortis | reverse complement strand
GGGCCGGGCCTCGTTCGGGAGGTCGAAGGGAGATGCCCCCAAGGTCACCCACCCTGTTGGTGTAGCCAGGAGGAGAGAGAATCGTTCCCGTGTTCGCTCCTCTCTGTTGTAAGTGATGGTCTGGCCTCTCCCCTTCAGCATACCGATAAACGGGGGGTCTGAGGGGGCTCTTGCCTTCCCTCGCAGAGCAGAGAAACAGCTCTTTGTTCCCTGCCCGCACCTCGATGTACAGTACGCCTTTAGTTTGAAAATGCTGGCCTTCATAGAAGACTGCTCAGAATATCGCTTACAATTGATATTCAGTAGTTTCTTCTCTCAGAGCCATGCTGCTTCAGTTGGATTTCAGTGGGTTTGAGGGTTCTTAAATTTTTTTTTTTAAATTATTTTATCACATTTCAGTGCAGTAGATTGAGGGGATCCTACTGGAGTTCATCTTGCCATGTCAACAATCTGAGAAGCCAGTGACTTTTTTGTGCCTTCGGCAGGTATCAGTTGTATGCCTCTACCGAGGCAGCTGGTGGTGGTTAGGCTAATTAACTTACCTTTTTCATAGCCAAGGTACAGAGTAATCTCCTTTTAGGAAGAATGGAGAAAAGAAGAAAGGAGATTATGTATAATTGTACCTCCTCACAGATTTCTGCAGAAAAGTTGATGAGGAACTGGGGTCCTCAACGTGTATTGAGACATTTGTATAGCAGATAGGGTGTTAACAAATTTTGGCCAGTGTTCGTTTCCTAGTCTTATCTGATCTCTTAATAGATTTTGGATCTGGATTAGAATTTATCACAAGATAAAAGACTTATCAACTGGCTGTTCTCTTCCTGCTTAACTTGCTGGGATCCCAAGGTGTCCTCTCTTTTGAATGCCTCAAAGCCAAAGAAGTTACAGAGCTCCATGTAATCCTCCCTTGCGGTAGTATAGTCTATACAAGCTCTTGTTAGGGTTTAGGTGTGCTCTTTAGGGGTTTGCTTCATACTTAATTTTTGTAGAAAAGGCTCTGTCATTGTGCCAAGACTTTTGCTTCTTCTTAACTGTTCTTAGAAAAACTGTGGTTGCTTATTTCTTTGTTCTTACTTGGATACGATCAGGTTGCAGTGACCAAAGTTTGTTACATTACAGTAATTCCTTAAAGCTGGTTTTAAAGGCAAGACTTCTTTTCTGCTCCCTTGTTCCTGTGTGTTTTTATGTTGCAGAGTCAAACCCAAAGGGGGTTCCTTCCAGAACTGGCCTCATGTTGGCAGATCAGAGAGCCTCTGTGAACGTGGAGTAGTACAGAAAAAGCAGAGTATCTGCATCCCTTTTTTGCAGTAAAGCTTTAAAATATTTGAGGGCTTCTTCAAAGTTATTTGATCCTTCCTGTCCACTAAACTAGACCAAGCAAACAGGTCTGGTCAGTTTTTTAACTCCTGCTGACTTAGGCCAGCATGGATACCTGCTTGTGCTGCTGAGATTTTCAGGGGAATGCTAACTATGTATGTTTGTACTTCTTCACCACCCCCAAATAATTGTCATACATCATAAACATTGGCTTGGGTGCTGTACAGGAATATCCCTAAAGCCCATTTTAGGAAGGCAGTTGAACACAGTGTGTCTCTTTGAGCAAGGTGAGGGCAGCTGAAGACAGAGCAGCCTCTGACTAAGCTGCCAATTAAAAACTGGATATTCTTCTTTCCCCTGGAGAGGTGTGGAGGCTACTGGAAGTGTGCTTGCTCTTAAAATATCTGTGAGATTCATCTTCCTTGGGTGAGTGACAGAGCATAGTGCTGACATACCTGGTTTTGGGTTTTTTGTATCCAGACAAACATTGTTTGCAAATCTGTGTATAATGGGAGACTTGAGTGTTGTGGTTTTGCAATGTGCTTTTGTGGGTTCTCTCCATTTCGGAGACTTCCTCACAAGGCAGAGAGAGAGAGAGAGGATGGAGGATTACTTCAATCTTTGACAAGCAGTTTCAGTTTTTATTAAGTACGTATCTGATCCTGGCAGAGCTCATCTTCCCTCTGTGCAGGGATAAGCGTTGTGATCTGTATTGGTCAGGCTGTTGGCATGTTTGTATTTTGTGACCTTATGCACATTTACTGTCCCACTCTCCCCACTCAGCAGACTTGAACTGAGATTTTATGCTTGTAGCTAGGCAGAGTCTCAGCTGGTTACACTTAATAAGATATGTGCCTGCTAGTCAAGGGGATGGTAAATATGGGCTGGCAGCTGGTGCCCCGGCACCCTCCCTCGCTCCTTCTCGTCCCTTCTGCGCTTGTGCCAGCAGGACGTGGCACCCGGCACAGCCACCCGGCCTGGCCTCCCAGAGGAGAGGCCGGCCCTGCTGTCCTGAGCACAAGCAGGTCTCTGCACAAAGCTACTGAGCGAGTCACGAGGCTGTTCAGGTGCTGCACTTGTGCTCTGGAGAGGCTGCTGCAGGTGAGCCGTGCTGGAAGCATCTGAGTGCCAGGGCAGGAGAGGTGTGTTAGGTGTGCTGACAGAGCTCTGCCAGAGCAGACAGTGGCCTGCTGAGTTACAGCAGCAGTGCTTGGCAGCAAGATGAGTGTGGTGTACGTACTTGCATGTGGATAGTGGCTACATCCTTATTTCTTCTGAAAGAGAGGCGCAGGGAGAGTTCTCCCTATCAACATCCCTCTGTTTTGAGGATCAGTAGATTTGTGGTGCCTCTCCTAGAGAGCCTTACTTCTTGTTAGTATTTGTGCAAACTGCTCATTCTGCTTTGTTCATGAAAAGGCACAGCTATTTATTTCAACAGGGGGAGAGTTATTGTGTTCTCTAGTCTTCATCCATCCTTTTCTCTCTT
>NW_005054334.1:4822755-4833392 GCF_000277835.1 Geospiza fortis | reverse complement strand
GTCAAAGCTTGTCTATGTTTCTGTCGTTTTGTCACTTTTAATACACTGCCCTGACTTGCTTGCTGGGAAGAGAGTATGCATCTGGAGATCAAAGTTGCTCTTAACTTCATCATCTCATACCTGTACAACAAGCTTCCTCGGAGGCGGGCAGACCTGTTTGGTGAGGAGCTAGAGCGCCTGCTGAAGAAGAAATATGAGGGTCACTGGTACCCAGAGAAACCTCTGAAGGGATCTGGCTATCGCTGTGTTCACATAGGGGAGACGGTGGATCCGGTGGTGGAGCTGGCGGCCAAGCGCAGCGGGCTGGCTGTGGAGGATGTGCGTGCCAATGTGCCAGAAGAGCTGAGTGTCTGGATTGATCCTTTTGAGGTTTCCTACCAGATCGGTGAGAAGGGCTCTGTTAAGGTTCTCTACCTAGATGACAGTGAGGGCTGCAGTGCCACAGAGCTGGACAAAGAAATCAAGAGCAGCTTCAACCCCGATGCCCAGGTATTTGTCCCTATTGGCAGCCAGGACAACTCGCTGTCCAACTCTCCGTCCCCCTCCTTTGGCCAGTCACCCAGCCCCACCTTCATCCCTCGCTCTGCGCAGCCCATCACTTTCACCACTGCCACCTTTGCTGCCACCAAGTTCGGCTCGACCAAGATGAAGAAGGGTGGAGGAGCCGGAGGAGGGGGTGGTGGAGCAGGGGCTGTGCAGCAGCCGAGAATGGTCAGGTCTCCCACCACCAACCTGCTGAAGCACAAGGGCCTCTCCCTGTCCATGCACTCGCTGAACTTCGTCGGGAGCGCTGGGAGCCAAGCCCCGCAGTCACAGCTCTCCCCCAATGCCAAGGAGTTCGTTTACAGTGGCGCCTCGCCGGGAGCCAGCAGTCTCTTCTTCGATGGTGTTGCCAGTGAGAGCCAGGCCAGCAGCATCCCGCCAGCATCGCAGTTCAACGCCAGCACAGGTGGTACCTTCGATATGGCTCAGGTCTTCAGTGGCAGCACCAATAGCCTCTTTTTGGAGAAGTCTCCCTTCGTGGAAGGACTCAGCTACAACCTGAATGCCATGCAGTATCCTAGCCAGTCGTTCCAGCCCGTCGTCCTGGCCAACTGAATACAACGGAAGGAGAGTATTTTGGGGCAGGGAGGGAGGGGGGAAACAAGAACAAAACAAACAAACAAGAGGGAGAGAAAAGTAAAATAGAAATCTACAGAAAATAGTAAAACCTTACAAATATAGGTTCTTGGGAAAAGAGAGAGCTCAGTGTTGTTGCGCTGTGCTGGTAACGCTCCTGAAGCACTGAATTGTTTTTTAACTCAGTACCTGTGCTTTTTTCCTACTCACTTTTTTACTCCTTAAAATGAGTCTTGGGCTTTTTTTTTTGGTTTGTGTGCCCTCTTCCCCCACCCCAGCCCAGGACTGGTGCAACTGTAGGTCACAATGCTCCTGATTCCCTGCACCACCTCCTGCCCCACACTGGACACAGGGTCCTTCTACCTGGGTGTAGGGATGTCATCTTCATACCACCGTGCTGGAGGAGGGACAAGAAGAGGATGAGTCAGTGTTGGTGGGGACAGACACAGTCTTGTTGCGTGCTAGCCAGAATGGGTGGGTGAGCTTGCTTTTTCTGTGTACACAGAGAACATTGCCTGTGCCCACGGGCGCAGACCATTGTGCTGTTGTGGCTCCAGCCCAAGCTGGCATCATCTGTTCTGTGTGCTGAAAAGCACTAACTCTTCTCCTTGACCATCTTGCAGCACATCACAGCCAGGGCAGAGCATTACTGTGAAATGGCTTCTTCCTGCTCCCTTCCTCATCTGCACTTCCAGTTGTGGCTACAGGGGCACAGTGGCTTAGTGGCTCTGGTTATTGGACCTTTCTGTACCTGAGCAAGAGAGCTTTTTTATGCTCTCTCAGGGCTGCCCAGTCAGTCTGGATGACAGCCCCTGTGGTGTAGAATCACCACGTGCCTCTCTTTGTGACTTGGGGGAGGTGGCACTGAACCAGCTGGAGCCCACTTGGATCCTTCCCCCACGTCCCAGATATTCTCCCCAGCAGCAGGGGCCAGCATCCACTTGGGGTGGCCTCTGAGGTCAGAGTTCTCATTATCTGCTGTGAATTAATCTTCTTGTCTCAGAGAGGAAATTCCTTCCTTTTTGGTTAGTGAGACAGCACAACTTTTCAAGAAGATAGGGTGATGTTGAAGCTGCTGTCTTGAGTGGTAGCATAAAAGGGTTTATGCTTTCAGCCAGGTATGCACCTGACTAAATCCCCTCCCTTGCCTTTCTGGAGGAGCATGAGGAGGTGGCTGATCCAGTGAGAAAAGGAAGCACCTATCATAAATTCCTCATTCCAGCCAGATCACATCAGCATGGACAACAGCAAGCTTAGGGCAGAGCTGGGATGGGCTCTCCAAAGGCAAGTGGTTGTCTCAGTCTGTGAATGTAAGGTGCCTCTTCACGGCAGGGATGGGATATGGGACTCTGCACCTTTTTCCAGGATGGTGTGTGGCAGTCAGGCAATAGTGGCTGTTCAGCTTGATCGCTTCTGTGTTGAGGACTCCAAAACCCACCTTCAGAGAAAGCCAAAGGAGGACTGCTTCATGCCCAGGAAGGATGGAGGCTTTTTTGGTGGGAAGGGAGGTTTCTTTGGAGGCTGCTGTGTGAGCATGGAAGTGTGCAAAGAGGAGAGAGATGGAGATGATGAAACTCCAGTCTTTGAAGTTCTCAGTTTAAATGAAAAATAAGCTTTTGCTGCTTCCCAAACTTGAGGTTTGGTTTTCTTTTAATAATGCTTCTTGGAGCACAGTCTGAAATCCACTCCTCCTGCACTTGTGGAACCAATGTGCTCTTTCAAGAAATCTTTGTTTCAGGTGAGATGAGCTTGACCATGTACTTTTCCTGCTCCCTTCCCTGAGATGGAGGCACTCCAGCCCTTTTGTAGTTGTGTTGCCACTGAGCATTTGCAGAAGGTAATGGGCTGTCCCAGGGAGACTGTCTCTGCCCAGAGCTCTCCCAGGAGAGTTTCCAGTGCACTCTTCCCCTCGATGGGTGATGGGGTGCATGATCCTGACCTTGTGCCCAGCATGGGTTCCCAAGCAGGCTGCTTGCTATTGAGCTATGACCAATGCAGCAGGTGGGTGAGGAGAGCGGAGCCCAGCCAGTTTCCCCAAAGCTGGTGCCCACAACCTCAACCCTGCAGGTTTCCAGACTAGGACAAGTTGATGAGGAATGGCCCAGCTGTTGTGTTTCCCTTTTTTCTTTTCTTTGAACCTACTGCTTTTAACGGATGCTACCACTGCCATGGAGTCCTTCTCCCCAACAGGGTGCTGCTGGGTGCTGCCCCACATGCTGCACTGGACTGTGAGGGGTGTTCAGCCCCTGATGGCAGGCCCTGGTCCAGTTGCCCCCCACTGTCCCCACATCTGGCAAAGCCACCTGCGAGCCACTGCCGTGAGACAGCATGCTCTCCTCCAGCACAGGGAGGGAGGGAAGAAGTGGGGATGTCCCCTGTCCACTTGCTTATGTGTGTGTGAAGCTTTGATGCTGCTTTGCCCTGCCACACGTATTATACCTGCTTTAAAAATAGTGGTGTGAGTGGAAGGAGGAAAAGAAGAGGGACCAACCTCTTTGCATCTTAAAAGGAAAAAAGTGTGCTTCAGAAATGTTCCTCCAGCATCAGGCAGCAATGGAAACTAATGGCCTTTTCAGGTCTTTTCTAGTCTTGGATGTAGGCGTTCAGCTTCAATTTTATTTTTTAAAAACCTGCACTAATTTACCTGGTTTCTTAGGAAGAGAAGAGAGAAGATTTTTTTTTTTAACTTTTATTTTTTATGGGTTTATGTTCTTTTTGTTGATGTCTGTTTGTATTGAATAATTTGCTACATTTGTAAAATGTAAGAGGTATATATAATATATGTATATTTCTAACGTAAAAAAATGTAATTTTTTTCTTTTCAAGATTTTTTCTTAAAAAAGAGGAGAGAAAAAATATTTTTTCAGGAAAAAACTTTAAAAAAAAAAAGAAGTGGTGAAGATTCCTTTCTCCCCACTCAGCCTCCCTTTCCTCCCGCCCCTCTCCAAGGAGTGAATCGACAGTTGCCTTGTGGGAGAGGAGTGAAAGAGGACAGAAGTCTGTATGTCTCCGAGTGGAGGGTTTCTGTGTGTGCTCTGCTTGGGGGTTTTTTTGGAGAAGGGGGCTACTGAGAAGGGGGAACCAGGGGGTTGCTGTCTTTTTCTTTTTCTTTTTTTTCCTTCTTTTTTTTTTCTTTAGCGAAGGAGGAATACAATCAGAGTTTTGTATTCAGAATGTTGTGCAATATTTTGGAACGGGATATTGGTGTGTCTAGAGATTTAGTTAAAAACAAACAAAAAAAAAACCACAAAAAGGTTGATCAAATCTGTACAGTTTCTATTGTTCCAGATTTTTTTAAGTTTGTATTAAAAGCATGATATAATAACCGTTTGTTGTGTGATGTGTGCTAAGTACAGAGAGAATACCTCGGACATGCCTAGTTTTGGGTAAGGAGGGATAAAGCTGCCTTTGGATGAAGTGGTGCTCAGTGTCAGCCTTGCAGGCAAGGTCCTGGTTTCACAGCATTAGGAATAGCTCAGTGATGCCCAGGATTGTGCAACATGGCCAGGACAGCTGTCTCAATGACCTCTCCTGCTGCCAAGAATAGCAGTACATAGGAAAAAGTGGCGATGTGCCTGGCTATCCCTGGTCCTGCTGTGATTCAGCTGCCTGGAGTGGGGGGAGGAGAGCTGGCTGTCCTCTCTGGGGGAGAGGAGGGAGCCTTTGGTGTGTGGTGCTTTGGGAGCCTTCAGTCGAGCAGCAAAGTTCCTAAAATACCCAAATCCTGTGGCAGCTCACTAGGACCATCACCTCTGAGGCAGGGTTAGGAGCCCTCTGGTGTAACTCATGGGGTAGATGAAGCCCCCCATGGCAGTGCTTCCTGCAGAGAGGTGCTGATTTTGGGTTGATTTCTTTCCCCTCTGCACAAACCAGCTTGTGTTTATTCTGGGGTGGCTGGGGTACTTGCTAAGCGAAGGGAGCATCAAGGTACATATGCAAGTTCTGTCCTCTGTGCTGTGAATGTTCATCCAAGGTGACTTCCCTTAG
Source organism: Geospiza fortis (assembly GCF_000277835.1). Classification (NCBI taxonomy): domain Eukaryota; kingdom Metazoa; phylum Chordata; class Aves; order Passeriformes; family Thraupidae; genus Geospiza; species Geospiza fortis. The sequence goes on along the minus strand of NW_005054334.1, from coordinate 4,828,286 downwards.
TGGGGTGGGCTTGAGGCTGGATATGAGAACATGCAGTAATGATAGTGGTCTGATTTTGTTTTTCTTTATGAACTCTCACTGTTCAGTTTCAATCAGAATTTCTGTTCAAGAGAGCTCCTTTTTAGCAAAAGGAAATGACATGGCTGAGGAAGGTGCTGAAATTACTGTCATGCCCCACATGTGCTGCTGGCTGTGTGACCCAGCTTCCCTAGCCCCACCACGCTCTTGCTGCCTCCTGCTTGAGGAGTGCCTCAAGTTCCCTATGCTGCCTCCTTAAAAAGCTGTTGAAGGGAGCTGTTCTGAATGTCCTTCAGGAAGCCAAACAAGGAGCTGACTCCCACTAGCATCCCCCATGCCTCCTCAGCCCCTCTAGTCTAAATTTCTTCTTGGGAGAGCTCACTGTGCCCTTGGTTTTGTGAGCCCCAGGAGCTGCTGCTCATGCCTACTGTGTGCCGCGTGACTGTCACACTGCACTAGGCAACAAAACTATTTTTTCCCCTTTGTGTCTCAAACCCCTTGTAATCATTTATCTAAAGCATGCACAACGCTTGCCCTTAGACATGTTTTTGGAAATGGAAAATCGAGGGTGACTATGTGCCTTCCTGATCCTTGCCCTGCATTTGCTCAGCTGTGACGCAGGGAGGCACGGAGCCTTTCCCTTTTTGGGCACAGGTAGGGCCTGGAGTTGGTTTACAGCTGATAGCTGCACAGCCTGAGCAGGGATTAGGGAAAAGGTTTAGTATAGCCTTGTTCCTCCTGAGGTATTTATCACTGTGCTGTCTCAGGGAGCAAGAGGAGTGTAGGGAGCTGAACCCCATGTAGTGCAGTGTGCAAGGAGAGGCTCTGCCTTCCATCAGCCTTCAGAGGGGAGCTGCTGGAGCCCTGTGTTGGGGTAGTGCCTGGGTGTGGGAGTGTTTGCTGGGTGTTTGGGCAGTGACCGAGTGAGTCCCCGAGCAGCTTGCTCCAGCAAGGCACAGCAACAAGATGGGACTTGTCTCCTGAAACCTCTGAAGTGAGGGGTGTGGGGGTATTGTTTAGACACTCGTCATAGGGGACTCCGTTATTAAGATGGAAACTTGCAACTTGAGTCACCAAGAAGGCGGGCTTCTGCCTGAAAGGAGGAGACAGCTCAGGTAGAAAATGCCACACTTCAGCCTGGGGCTTTTCAGTCTGTGACAGCAGCAGCAGCAGTGTCTGACTTGAGCTGGGCTGTTTGGGGGGGAGGAAGGGCCTGGTGCCCAGAGGAAAGCCTTAGACAAGCATGAAAAGCCAATCCCTGGACTGTGTTTAAAATACAGGCCCAGCGAAATAGCTTGAGTTTAGTTCAACAGGAGAGGATCTCCTGCTACCCGAGAGCCTCCTGGAGATTTGGGATTACTGGGATTGAATAACACATGGCATGGGCGCTGCCAGCAGCGGGTGCCTCCCCGTGTCCCAGTGCTTGCTGACATGCCAGGACCGAGAGGTGGAAAAACACCACTAGTGGGGGGGCCAGGACCCGCTGAGTCCTTGGCTTCCCTGAGGAGTTTTCCTGGCAATGCCACCTGCTCTGTGCTCACATGGCTGCAGCCACAGCACTGCCCATGGCCCCAGCGGGTGTGAGGGGCAAGGTTGACGCCACGGTTGCAAAGGGCTGGACAGGTCCTTCCACCCTACGTGTCCTCTGCCAGAGCACAGGCACCAGCCCCGCTGCAGGCTGTGGCCAAGGTTAGCCACCTCCAAAGGCTTGCGCTTTTTCCTTTCGTTTCTGTGGCAGGGCTCCAAGTCAAACACAACCGGGGGCATGTTCACCGCAGCCTTGCAGAGCTGTTCTTCCAGTGTCCCCCCACTGCTGCCTGTGTTGTCACTTCCAGAAACATATTTTTATCAAGCTGATGAAGAATGAACCTTTCACCCTCCGTCCCTGTGACACTCCAGGGAAGGATAAGCCTCATCTGGCTCACATGGCGCTTTTGAGTTGTGCTGGTTAGTGAAGGGCGCATTTTGTGTGTGGGCATTGCCAGTGGCAAAAGTGACTCCTGCATGGTACATGCATGTATCAGGAAGAAATGTACTCTTTTTTCTTCTCTAAGAAGAAAAGAAACCTTCAGAAGGCACAGGAATGAGGTAGGAAAAGAGGGTCAGGACTGAATTTTGCCTCTTTGCCTTGAGGAGGGGCAGGGAATGGTACAGGTGACAGTGTGTTCTTCACCGAGTGCTGAGAAGGCAAGAGTCGTCCCCATGTTATTCAACAGCTGCTGAGTCCAAGTTGAGGCGGGGGGCATCTGTGCTTTTTTTGTTGGCCTCACACTGCTGGCACAGTTTGCATGCTGAAGAAAGCAGATCCTCGGGAGGGAGTGTGTCCCTCCCACTTGGCAGGGTGTTTCCACCAAGGACAAAGTTTTCCTTCAAGTGAATCAGCCAGAAACTGCTTGCAGAAGGTGCAGCTGGGGCTTTCATCAGGCAAAAATGAACCTGAAATGACCCACACAAGGTGTAGGGAGGGCAGTGGGCGATGTTGCTGCAGCAAGAAATGCTTCTTTCATGGGCCTCGGTTGCATAGCTCAGCAAATTCATGCAAGGGCCAAGTCCAGCTTCCCTCAGCAACAGGCGTTCTTGCATTTCCTGATCTTCCTGCGGTCAGGTTCAGTGTCAACATGTGCTGCTGCAGGCTCCCTCAGAGGCATGAGTGGCGTCACAGCAGGCCTCGGGCACCTTTCCAAAATCTACCAAGGTCATCCTCTGTCCCTACCTGGCACTGCTGGGCTGCTGAGCTGCAGCTGGGAGGACGCTCCGGACATCCCCCACAACATCCAAAGTGGCAGCACTTGTATAATGCACTGGGCAAATGAGGGGCACACAGAAAAATTGGTTAAAACCACAGAGACTTAATCTGCTGGGGAGAACTGGGGTTGGTGTCCTTGTGGGGACAGACTGGCAGCACAGTGGAGAACACAGGGAAAAGAGCAGCAGTTGTGTCTGGAAGACCACGAACATGAGCCAAGGAAGGACTGAGAAGCAGAGGGAAGGAGGACAGCACCCCAGGGACATCTGAGGTGTTTACACACAGGTGCTGATGTCACGGGGAGGCAAGGAAGGCAGGAACTCTCCTCTTCCCATGCCTACCTGGTGAGAAGGTGCATGTTCCCAGTGATCCAACATGGGCAGCAGCTCCATGGGCCTCCTGGCCTCCTTCTTTGCGAGCGCAGCCAAGCAGAGCTTCTTCATCCCCACCTGGCTCCCTGAACTCTCATACATGATCCTCCTACCAACTCTCAGTCTGAGCTGGTCCTGGCACAGTGTTTCCCCTCTGGGGACCTGGCCAGATCTTACAGGGGAACCATGAATGACGGTGCTTTCCTTGCCTCCAGCACAGATGTGGAGATGCCGAGGCTTGGGGGGAAGCCATGGCTTCACTGCACTCCCAGGGAGTACGAGCACCAGGCTGGCAACCATTAGTCCCTTCTGCTGCCTCACGCTGGTCCTCCAGCGCCGGGAGCTGCTCTGAATGGGAAAGGAGGCGATGCAAAAGGATGGGAGGGAGACATGCTGGGGAAGGGCAGCTTATCCCTTGCAGCTATGCCACTGCCAGCCGCCACTGAGGAAGGGAAAGGGGCTTGACAAATCCTGACAAAACAGGATCTAACAAAACAAGACCAGAAAGAACACAGGTGGGCTGTGATGCTCCAAGGCAGAGCTGAAAGTGAACTGCGCTGCTGAGGAGCGCAATGTGTGCTGTCACTGTTGGACAAGGCATTGGATGCTTTAACTCACAGTCTAAGGGCTAACACATCAGCACAGGGAACCACAAATTGCTGGTTTTTAGAAACATAAACAAAGAAAATTTGTTACGGTCTGGATTATAAATCACACCACAGATCAACCATGCAAGAGAGACATCACTTGGTTCTTCAAATGAGAGACTTGACCATTGAGAATAACCAGTCAAAGCCAGCTAAGAAAGATTATTTTATTTTGATAAAGTTTTATTTTTAATCTTGTAATTATTGTCTTCTCCAAAGGTACCATGCTCTTTGAAAAATCCAATTTTCTTTCATGGAAATACTTGTTATGTAAATTTTTTGACCAGTCACTGAACTGGTCAAAGTAGAAACCTTCCCAAAGTCAATGGTTATAGAGGTGACAGTGGGGGCTACAAGAGCTCCATTGCCAGGACAGAATAATGCAGCATGTAACCAGCATGGACTCCATCAGTCATACGAGGCCAGTATTTATTGCAGGAGAAAGCCACTGACCACATCTTCAAGTGAACACGCAGACAACATCACAGCTGAAAAGATTTTGTTACTTTATATTTTTAAAGAAATTATTCCAGGCTTCCCAGTGTGCACCTCAAAATGCTGTGAAAGGACCCGAGTCCATCCAAGCTGGACTCCAGTATTGTGGGGTGCTTTAGACTGAACTGTTGACTCCTCTGAGTGCACAGGGTAATTGCTAAGACCTGTGGGTTTTCCAGCAGCACCTGATTGATCTCTACCTGTGATGGAGCTTTCCTGGAAGGTGGAATGCACTGGTTGAATGAGGCCATCAGAGGGCCACAATAGCAGTCTTCAAAGCATGACTAGGAAGTGGAGGTCTCTGCTGGTAACTGTGTGCTGACCCTTGCCTTGCCTGGCCAGTAGAGCTTCATAGTCCAGAACCGGTTTGAGCTGGATATCTTCCTTTAACATACCTGGAATGTGCTACAAAGTTGCACAAGTGTCTTCAGAGCCGCTCTGCTCTCACAGGGCTGCAAGAGCTCTTGGGGGTGGGCCCCAGAGGAAGCCACAAAAGCCAGACCACAGCAATACACTGGAGGAGACATTGTCACCTCAGTGGTGTGACAAAACTTCCCACAATTGGCTGGACGTGCCTTTTGGCTTCCACAGCCGGGAGGTAAAAGGGCAAAGGGAAGGGGTGTCACTGTGTTTGCCTAGATGACAAAAACCCAATGATTTTATTCAGTGACGTGTGCTAGCCTTGACAGAATTGAGTACAGGGAGCTGGCTCTGACCTCACAAAACCGCCAACAAACCCCTCCCAAGCATTTTTCTGTGATACAACTCTGTTGAAGTAGGTACAATTAGCAAGTCTCCTCTCTCCCCTCTCCCCCATTTATTTCGCTGTCTTTAATGTTATCCTCTCTCCCTGCAAGGTCTGCAGACAGAAAGGGGTCTCTACTGCAGGCTGTGCTGCTTCCCTGCCAGCCAAATACCCAGAGAGCTTTTCCTTTGCTCCCGTGCCTGGTGAGACCACTCTCTTAAGCTTCAAATACTGGTGGGGGAAGTGGTAATTGTTCCTCCTAGAGGTAATTGGCGCTTGGCAGGATCTTACTCATCTTTGTGGTGACAGGGGCTGGCTTTCTAGGCTCTTCCACCAGCAAAGCAGGCTGCAGGGCTGTGGCTCTCCACCCTACAAACATTTAAAAGCCTCTAAGCCAGGGGTGCAGCTGTCTTCACTCCTGCCTGGAGCTGCCCTGCCAAAGCCTTCACTCATGCTGGGTGAATGCTGGCCTCTTCACACCTTGCCAAACAAAGCAGGTCTGACCTCAG
>NW_005054334.1:4821491-4822745 GCF_000277835.1 Geospiza fortis | reverse complement strand
GAAAGGAAGGTGAACAGATGCAACTGCACCCCTGTAATGTTTGCTGTCACGTGCATATGCTGCCAAAAGCTATAGGAAGACCCCAAGGGTATGGAAAGGCTTCCTAGCCCTCTGGATATGACACCAGCTAATGTCACTATGGGTGCGACATTCCCCAGGTAGGAGCTCATCCACCTGGGGAACTTGGGAAGCATCCTTCTCCAAAGCCCTATCCTTCTCTTCTCCCTCACCTCTCTATCTTCCTTGCTCCAAGGGATTATTTTCCCTAAACGCTGGGGCCTTGTCCTAGGAGCAAACAGCAGCCAGCAGTAGGGTGTAAGGGAGAGTTCTGCCATCAGCGAGCAGCTCTGTCTTTCCCTTTGACTCCTGCTGTACCTATCCCCCTTGCGCCATTCACCTGTAAGCAGCTGATTCCCCTTTTTTCTCCTCTACAGCTCTTCCCAGTCTTCTGCACTTCCCACATATGCCTTGCCTGTCTGGCAGCAGCTGCCCTCCATGCAGTGAAAGAGCATTTCCAGAGCCATCGGCTCCAGCAGGCAGCTGTGGGAGCTGGGGGCTGCATGGCACAGTGGGAGCGCTGCTGCACTCTGCCCATCCTGGAGCAGCTGGCTTGGCTGGCAGCTGCCTCCCTGCTCTGCCTCCACTGCTGCAATAGCCCAATTAGTAGCTCAGGTGTTGCCACGGTGTTTGGCTGCAGCCCAAGAGCTAATGATGGAGTAGGTGGCAGATGTGAGGATTGCAGAAGGTGGCTAGAGATGAGGGGAGCACATTTGGAGCAGCTTGTTAAGATCAGTCTTTGCAGACCAGCTGGGATGATGGATTTTGCAAGGTGTGTTCTTGCTTTGCAGAAGTCTCCAAAACAACCTTCAATTTCTGAAGGATGATGCAGCTGCATTTGGCTCTGCCACCCCTCCCAGGATGTCCAAAATTATTTTGGGATTATAGCAGTGACCATAGCTGTGGCCACTGGTTTACAGCATGAGGAAAACTCATTAAACCCCAAAGGCATTTAATCAGAAGCAAAGTGGCAACAGGGCATTTACATGTCACTCGTGTTGATGCAACATTATGATACAGGGGAAAATATGTCATTGTCTGATGAAAGAAGCTCTGTCTTACCAAATTCCTGCACTGTGTGTCTATTACAAATGACTTGAGGCAGCTGGGAATTACTGATCCTAAAGCAAAGCTATAGAAGAAGGAGAGGAGAGGAGAGGAGAGGAGAGGAGAGGAGAGGAGAGGAGAGGAGGCGTC
>NW_005054334.1:4815227-4821254 GCF_000277835.1 Geospiza fortis | reverse complement strand
CTGCTGTGCTTACAGAAGCATGATTTTGTACCTTCTTTGTAGGCAAACAGGATTATGTCAAACTACCTAATGCCGTCATTCAATTCTCTTACTAATGGAAACATTGAGTATGGGCTAATTGCTCGAGCCAAAAAGGGAGGCAGGTTTTTATGATCACCATGCTGTGTTACCCTACAAGTACAAACTGCTCCTTTAAGAGCTCTGCATAAAGCAGGAGTATAGATCCAGCTCTGCTTGCTTATGCTTGAGGAGTCGGGATACAGGGATCATCTGAATCTTTTCCATCCCAAGCTCCTGTCTTTGCTGTCCTTCCCCAGGGCCTGTTTCTGCCTCTGCTGCACTCAGTATCAGAGCTGACTTCTGTGGGAGCATTACAGCCCTTGGGTGTCAGGCCCTCAGTGGGCTGCAAAGAAAAGGATTGAAAAACTCTGCTCTTGGGTCTGCATCCATTATATTGATGCTTCTTTCCCCCAGTGGCTCCGAAACCACCCACTGCTGCTGAAACACAGCCCCGTCTTGAAAAGAGCTATGTGACAGTGGGTATCACGGCAGCCATTTTGTACTAATAACAATAATTTTGTACTAATACCATGTCATGGTAGGGAAGACAGAAATGACTAATTAAAATGTTGCAGAGATAGTCAAGTCATGAGAGCATTACTCAAGTGCAATTTAGCGGGGAAGCTGCAATTCACAGCTCTGCTATTACAAAAATACCACAGGGCTTAATTGGACACATTGTTGTCAAGGTATCAGGGTAGCATCCTGCCTGAACGCAGCTCCAGGCTACCCACCATCCACACTGGGCATCGGGTCAGAGCCTTCCACTGCTGGCTCCCAAGTGCTTGGTGCCAACTCCAACAACTATAGTTTTTTCTGGCTAATACTAGGCAGTCCTAAGGTGTCTCAGCTTGCAAAGAGATCATAGTTCAGAGTGGCATGCTTAAGGTAACAATATCATTAGTGGGAAATCTAGCCAAGCAAAGGAGATGGAGGGAGGGGAAAGCAAAGGGTAACACAAAAAGGAAGAGCAGCCTTCCAACAGGCCAGAGAAGGGAGGCAGGAAAGACCTGGGTATGAAGAGGACAACAGCTCCCATACCTGGCACATTTCTCTCCTGCTGTTGCTGTCTTGGAAGAGATGAGCCTGGCTTCTTCTGAAAATGCCTAGTGAGCAATTGCCACAGATACCTTCCCTGATACATTCTGTGACACTGTGAATCTAAATGACATATGTTACAGGAGAGAAAAAGTGATCTTGCATGGGTTCAACGAGGCATCTCACCCCTGAGCAAAGGCCCTCCCTGAAAGACTAATGTAGGTCCAGGCCTGCACAAGAGGCAGCAGAAGCAGCCAGGATTTGGGAAAGGGCTGTTTTGATGCTGAGGGGGCTGGTCCAAAGGAAGAGAAAGATGCAGACACATCCGGGCATCTCAGTGCCCTACAACCAGTGACAACAGCTCTGAGATTTTGCTGCCCCAGACTGGGAGATCAGAGGTGCAGTCTCTGCTCTGGGCCAGAGAAAATCACTTGTGTGAGGAAACACAGATGAGATCTTCCATCTAGCTGGCCTTCACATGGTGCCCCTGCAAAACTCTGCTCTGCTCTCTCAGTTCCTCGTGCTGACTGCCAACACAGACATCACGCTCACCAGAGACACCTCCTTTTCCATATGTTATAAATGCCCAGTTTTGCCTCAGCTTGGCCAGCAGCAGCTCCTCAAACTTCCTGCCAAGGCTGACTGTTACTTACCACCTCTCCTCAGTGGGGCACAATGGCAAGGCTCAGCCCAAGCACAGTGTGTGCCCGGGGTCTCAGTTGGTGCCAGTGGGATGCAGGGGGAGAACGAGCTTCCCCATGCCTCGACTCATTCACAGGCCAGCAGCCTTGCAGTGAGTCCCGCTGAATGATGCAGAGCCAGGGAGGACATACAGTAGGACTTACTCACTGCTCTGGGATGTCAGTCCTAATGGAAAACAGCAGTGAGGCGTTAGAATATGCCATAAATATTTACTAGCTAAGGCATCCATTTCCCCAACAGTTGTTAGAAGTCCTTAGATGCTTGAAATTTCAGGACTGGACTCCATCTTCTGCTCCAGCCTTAGGAGAACCCATCCCAGCACCATCCCAGCACCATCCTAGTGAGTGCAGGTCATGCCTCCTGTGCAGCAGGTGACTGCATGGCTGCCAAACCAGCCCCAGATGTGCCGAGTCCCTGGGCAACACAGTCACCTCCTGTGAAGTATGGTTGGTTTGTGGATGCAGAAATAGCCCAGTGTGGTTTGAGACTGGGACAAGCCACAGTGTTCTCCCCACTGACAGGGGGCTGCTGAGAAATGTCAAGGTTTCCCTTTGCTCTGGGAGCAGCTAGCCCAGTCTCAGCCTTCCTTTCAGCGGTTGGCCTTCCGTGTGCAAACTCTGGGGTCCAGCAGCGCGTTCCTTCTCAGCTTGCACAGCACAGGCACATGGCTGGCGCTAAGGAGACACACTTTAAATAACCACACCACAGTGACTCATGCCTTACCCAAGGCAGTCTGGCTGCTGGCATATAAAGCATGAAAGCCGATGATCTTTGAAAGAAGAGAGGATCCTACAGTGAGCAGACATATGGCTCAGTTCCTGGCCAGAAGGTGGGAGGGGTGGAAGCATTTCTAAATGAGATAGGCTGGGAGGCTGAAGCTCGCAGGTGTAGAGCAGTTTCTCCCCAGTGCTGCCCAGCTCTGTCCTCCTGACCTGCTGCCACATGCACAGCCCCTTGCCTCTGGAATTTCCCTGAGCTAGCAGTTTTCCAAGCTGAGGAGGCTTGGGGGATAGGGAAAAAACATGCAGGAGCAGTGCTTGAGCCCAGCATGGCTGACATGAGGGGGACATCGTATGCTCTTTTGCCCTTTGCAACATCTGTCCTGTAGCACCGAGGCGGCAGAAAAGGATAGGCAGTTCTTATGGTTCTGGTGGACCTTCACCTTTCCCTCTAGCACTTCAATCATCCTCCATTTCCCCAACCCCCAACAGTTCCAGAACTGCGCTTCCCACCCTGCCTCACTCTCAAAACTCTCCCCATCCTCTCAACCCCCTTCTCACACCAGCTCCCGTCAGCACTGTCCCATCCTTCTTTGCCTATCCCTTTGCTCCTCCCCAGACCTATCCTCCCACACCTCCTGTGCTTCTTTTGCAGCTCCCCTCCCTGAAAGGCCACTCTACAATCTCTGTTTTCTGCTTCTCTGTGCCATCTCTGTACCCCTCCTTCCTTGTCTGCTGCCTGGGGCCACATCTTCCCCTCTGGCAAACAGTCACCCCTCAGGACCTACTGTGGTGTTTCCCACAGACCTCCCCATAGCCGCCAACCCCTTCCCACAGCTGGTGCTTCTTTTGCAGCTCCCCTCCCTGAAAGGCCACTCTACAATCTCTGTTTTCTGCTTCTCTGTGCCATCTCTGTACCCCTCCTTCCTTGTCTGCTGCCTGGGGCCACATCTTCCCCTCTGGCAAACAGTCACCCCTCAGGACCTACTGTGGTGTTTCCCACAGACCTCCCCATAGCCGCCAACCCCTTCCCACAGCTGTTTCCTCCAGAATCAGCACAGTGGCTTGGCAGGCTGGACCAGCTTTCTGCCAGCAGCCAACAGGGAGGCCAGCCTTCACCTTGGGTTGCATCCTGCTCTCCCTCGCCTCCTCTCCAGGCTGTGGCTGTGGCTGGGTTGCCCTTGACAGCCACACGAGCTGCCTTCCCCAGCCCACAGGCTGTTTTCAGGGCCTGGACACCCCGGAGCTGCTCGTCAGCTTTGGCAGGGTAGCGTAAATGTCACGTCCCTGCCTGTTCCCAGCCTGATGCCTGTTCCCGGCCCGGAGCCATGCCCGCGTGTCTCCCATTATGTAAGGCCTAATGTGGATGGGAGCTGGGAGGCCTCGGGCTGGCTTGTGTTCCATGAATGACAGCTGCAAAAATGAGAGGGGAACTATTTTTAAACCTCCCCCTGCCCTCCTTCTCCAGCTCTTTTCCCCACAGCCTCAGCCAGGCTGTGTGGCTGACCAGCTCATGGGGGCAACTGGTCCTGCTGGGTTCTGCTGAACAGGTCCTGAGCCATTCTTTGTGCTGCCACAGAGGTACATGCAGCACCTCAGCACAGGGCTGGTGGTACCCAGAAGGATGTGTCCTCTTCCAGCCCTCCTGGGCCATCAACAGTCCCCTGACATTCTCTCCTTCACCTCTCAGAGCCCTGCTTGTCGGCAGAACCAGCAGTGTTCCTTTCTTTCCCCCCAGCCTCTCTCTGTAACTTTAGAAAGGTCATTCCCTCCTCCTTGAGCCACAGGCTCACCACAGTTCCTTGGAGAAGAGCAGAAGGGATCTAGAGGGGGAAAAAAACCTACCTTCTACTGCAGAAACATGATACCCCAGCACCACCCTGTCCCTCAGAGTGAGGGCAAGAGACAGATGGTCTGGAGCAAGGGCCTGCATAATTGTCCCGTCTCCCACTGAGTGTTGTTGGCACAGGGACCAGTAGGGAAGGGCAAGGTGGGTAAGGAGCTGTCTAAGAAAGGGGCTCTGACAGTCACAGGGAGAATTGTCAAAACCAGCAGTGTTTTGCCCCAGAACGCTGTACAAAAGACACCCCTCAAGTCGGAGCTTCGGAAGAAAGCGTGCAGGGGGCGGACACTGCCCATTTGCTGCCAGTTTGGCTCTGAATAAAGACTCGGTTCAAGGAATTGCCCATCAAAGAATTGTCTGAAGAGACCAGTAAGTGTGAGGGACCTCTTCACCTGGCATTGCAGATGCTGCTTTAGACACCCCTCCTCAGGAAAGATGGTGTTGGCCTGTAGCAGGTACAGAGCAGGTTTGTGAGTGGCCATTTTGAATGTGGAGCTTGTTTAATCTAAACCAGGAGAATTTGAGAGGGAACAGCATCCATGTATCAAAAATACATGCTAGGGCAAATGTCTAATTTGTTCTCTTAGAAGCTCATCTGGATCATAAATACATTTAGAATTAAAATTAGAAAGAAGTTCCCAGCCAGCCATGGTATAAACTTCTGCGACAGCCTGTCAGGCTGGAAGGTGGGCAGAAGAAGCCTAATTTGGTAAGAGACTCAGCAGGCTGGTAGTCACTGCATGGCAGAAGAGGAGGGAGCCCAGAATGAGCCATACACAGGTCTGAAATGAAGCTTGCAATCATGTCCCCAAACTGGTCCCCAGAGGTATTGGTACAGAGCTGAAACCGCAGTGTATTGCATCCTCTGTAGGTTGGTTACATATCATTAATGTCATGCTTCAGGATCCTCCCAGATCTTTAAAGAGGCAAGAAAGAGGTCACCTCTTTTCGTTCTGGGTTTTTAGGAAATTAATTTCCTTCATTTCTGTAACCTCTCTGGCCACAGTCGCCACGGGGCTGGGGTGAGGCAGGGAGGAGAATAGGGTCACTCCTGCTGCTCTTAGTCATGCTTTGGGTGTGCTGGTTTGCCTTGCTCACAGGCTCAGGACAAAGCCAGCTCTAGGGCTAGGGAAGCATTTCCCGCAGGCTTGGTGTGCTCTGGCAACCTGGGGAGCTTGAGGTATTGCTCACCATGGCAGGCAATGCCCTTCTAGGACTCCTTGGCCACATTTCCCCTGTGCAGGTGTTTGGAGAACACTCGAGACACTTTTGCTCTCTCCCACTCGCTCCTGCTGCTGTTCACATCCTTAGGTTTCTGTGGACTAGGCAACGGGAAGGGAGAGGGTGCCTTTAGTCAGTCAGGATGTTCCCGGGATGGTCCCCAAGTGTCTTGACTCGGGCAGGCCCAAAAGAGTCCAAAGCCTCAGCCCTGTTTCAGCGCGGCACGGAGCCCGCGCTGTCACAAGACTCTCAGCCTTTGCGACCTGCTATTTGTGCCTGCCCCTTGTCCCCTCACTGCTGGGGCTGCAGCGCACACCTGCCCTGACGCGGGAGCCTCCTCAGTGCGGGCTGCGGGGAGTCAGCTCGGAGGACCGCGCAAAGCTGTCGGAGCCCGGCAGGTGCCGCAGCAGGAGGCTGAGGCCGCTCCTTACCCTGCTGAGCCCC
>NW_005054334.1:4804325-4815201 GCF_000277835.1 Geospiza fortis | reverse complement strand
GCCCGGCCCGGCCGCCATTTGCGGCGCCGCGGGGGCCGCGAGGGGACGGCGGGCGCTGCCTGCCCGCGCCCCCAGACCGTATCACGGCACGGGTCTGCCCTGCAGTACGACTGCCGTCTTAGGACTTGATGAAGCCAGCCTTTCCTTCAGGATGAAGATTTGGAACGGCAGCTTATCCCTGGCTGCAATAAGCGTGCAGGAGCAGGACACCGGAGCAACCATGGCTTGATGGACTGAGGCAGTACGCGAATTTAGGAGATGAGATTACTTCTTCTCAGGTGATGTATTTTACATTTTACACCCTATAAAAGCTTTAGGAACAAATTAGCAATCATCAGGACAAAATGAACGCACCAGCAGACCACGAAGGCTGAAGCAGCAGCTGCCTGGGAGCCCCCCTGCCCTTCTCCAGCACGGTGGGTTGAGCAGCACCGCGGCCCCGGGCGCAGCCACAGCACCGAGCCCGGGGCAGGGCGGCCCCACCGCCGCCTCACTGCCACCGTGGAACACACACATGGATCTGGCTCAAAGCCTTGCTCTTCCACCCTTCAGCCGGGCGTGGGGTGGGTGATGAGCCTGCTCCTGCAAGCTGGAAGCATATTTTGGGAATAGAGCATACAAGAGGCAGTTTTGATCATAAAAATTGTGATCAGGCACAGAGGGATAAGGTGCATGAATTCACCTCTTGCAACATCTGGAATACTGCCAGCAACTTTCCACTATACCTCCTAAGCCAGCCTCTTTCACCTCCTTTCCTTATAGGAGGAAGGCTAGTCCCATAATTGCTCTTTTGCAATTATTTTCCAGGGACACTCCACCCACTTAAGCACATGTCTGTCATAGCTATACCATCAGCTTCTGGCTTGACTCTCGTATTGTTAGTTTGCTCTCCATTTCCTCAGAAGCCTAGGACACATTTTCTCAATGGCCATGTCCAGCCAACAACCACAGCCAAGAGCAAGCAAAAAGCCCCAAGGCGCTTGGCAGCTGCAGCTCTTGCACATTTCTCAACCACAGCATTCCATTGCTGCTTCAGAGTGCTACAGACCCAACTGGAGACAGATCCTTTCTGATCTTCTGGTGGATCAGAAGTGGATCTGGTGTAGCCAGCAGGAGCAAAAATGAGTACCAATGTATCTAAAGTCCCAAGATCAGCAGATCTTCCCAAAACACAACAGAAAGAAGGCTGAGTAAGCAGTTGTCATATTTCAGATCACTAATAGCTGCAACATTCCCCAAAGGGAACTAGTAATATAATGTGCAGAGTTAGTACATTTATAAACTTACTCCCCACCCACCCAAGAGAACATTCAAGCTCCCTGAAAAGAAGGCAGTGTAACAAACATTGGTGCTGCTGCCAGCTGATATCCCAACAGGGAAAAAATGCCAAATATCCTCCACTCTGTTAAGGCCATGTAACACCAGAAGGATACATCTAGCACAGCCTTGCATCCACTCAGTTTCTAGGACAAATCCTTGGCTTGGCCATGTCAAGTCCTTGGCCTTTGGTATGTAGTATAGGTCAGGCCCCTCCCTCTAAAGAGGAAAGGTTTCTGCTTTCATAAACAAATTGCCTGGGTCACTAATCGTGCCATGGATTTCTCTGGAAGACAGCCAGATAAAAACAACTCACTGACAGTTTGTTTGTTCCTTGCTACCACCCTCCATCACTAATCATCCAAGATACCTTTTACAAAAGTGAAGATCCAACAGAGATCCTTACTGCAGTTTATCTAGAGATTATACTGAAGCACCAGTGATCTTGTCTACCTTGAAAGCACGTGTGAGATGCAGTGAATATATAGAAAACATAAATTTCATACCAGGTTGATCTTCAATTACCAGCTTTTGGAAAACAAAAACAAAGAAACCCAACCACCAATGAAAAAAAACAACAAACCAACCAAATCCCTCAACAAATCAACCAACCAACCAAGACTTAGTTAAAAAAAAAAAAAAGCATAGAAAGGTACAGAGAAAGCTGTCCTCATGGAAAAAAACTTACTTATTCAGAACCTTACTTCTTCCCATGAAAAAAAAGTAAAATTCTGATTACTCTGTGGATATTTTCAGCCCCAACGTAACAAAGCACGGTCCAAGTGTCTGTGGCTGACTTGTTCTCAGATTTTTCCCCCTACCTGAGAGTTCAACAAAGAGTCATTGCCGGACAAACACAAAACCTTGTAATGCTTTTGAAATCAGTTAATCCAGAAAATAAAAGCAGGGAACTGTACACCTGTTACCAACCACATTTAACACATGGGAAATGCACAGCAAGAACTTGCTGCCAAAAGGTGATCAGCTGCTTTAGTGTCTACCAACTTTAGTGTCTACCAACTTCACTGCAAACTGCAGGTGTAATGCTGGCAGTGGAGCTGTACACCACACAGTATGTTATCTAGAGAACAAAATTACTGGATCTCAGCATAGTGGAATATACATTTTATTTCTTAAAAAGGAAGGGTACTAACAGAATTTAATACAGTCAAAATTTTACATTTTAAACAAAAGCTTTTCTTTTCTTAAAAACCAGTTACGAGCAGAGAGGTGAGAGGATTTAAACTACTCACAAAATCCAAGCTGAAGACTTTGAGAATTCAAATCTGTGGTTTATACATTTAAAAAAGTGTAATAAATGGAAATATAAAATAATACCAACTCTGTAATAGTGAAATGCCCTTTCCTCATTAGATTGCTGTTTAAGCACCTTTATTTTCACCCATCAGCTGCCAGGAGTGTTTAGGTTTATGTACAAAATAAGCAGTTTGGGACAGAAGATCCATATATAAATAAAACCATTTATGGCAATACAGTTTTACCCAGCTACTTCACAAGCTTTATTATCACTTTCACTTCTATGGAATTTTTCAGTCAGGATGATCTCAAATGCTCTTGATGGACTGCTTCAGAAAGCAGCTACATATACAGGAATTATATAGACAACCTCAAGGAGTAGACATCCAAGAGATTAAACAACTTAACACACAGTAAAACTAAGATCAGATTTGTATCTTATATAAATACTGTGCAGATTTATCATCCATCCCACTGAATGAATGGGACAGATCAGTGTCACATCTGAAGACAAAAAAATACTTTTATCCAAGAGGCAACAGAATTTCAGGCCAAATATAGCAGATAGGAGTTCCCTCAAATTATTCAGTTAAAAACTGTATGTGTGAAAAAGCTTAACAAGAACAGAGTTTTCAGAATAACTTGCACATTTGCTTAGCTGTTTCATAGCTATTTTACAGCCTAGAGACACAGAGAGGAGGAAAGAAAATAGAAGAAAATAAAAAGAGATGCCATTGTCTCTGCCCACTACAAAAGATGTGGCTTTGTCATTTATGGAACACTGCAGACACAGCTGTTACCAGAGAAGAGACTGCTCCAGTACAGCATTAAAGACAAAGTTACATGATGGCTGGAGAAAGTGTCATCACAGGTTAATCTCTTTACATGAAGGCTGATGGATTAATCTCACCTCCTCCTCAAAACCCAAGCGTTCAGATTTCCTAGCAGACTACTTATGATTCTTACTCCACCGTTTTCTACTTTTTTTCTTTTTAACACAAGATAGAAAAGGCCATGAAATCTGATGAAAGGTCCAGCTGTGCAGCATCCAGTGAACATGTACTCAGCAAAAGCACAAGTCATTAATCACTTTCTCTCTGCACACCACAACAGGAAACCTGTGTCATCTGTGTACATAATGGAACTAATAAAGATGTAGACTATCTAAGTCACAAATGAGCTTCAGTAACAGTCACTCACTGTTGCACTGCAACTTGCTGCAGTCTGGCTGAAGGGTGGAGACAGATCTGTTTGAGCCAAAAGAGAGAATAGTTAAAAAAACACACCCAACAAAAACCACCCAGCTTTAGTTTTCCTCAGTCACTGAAGTTTACAAATAATTTAATATTGCTGCTTTCCAAATGCTACTCACAAACAAATCAACTGTCCAGCTAACAGGATGGGAAGAGTAGAATTATGAATGTAATCAGTGACTACTGTTAAAGAAAGACTGGAAGAGAATCAGTTCCCTCAAAATCTTAGTTTCTCTGCTTAAGTAGCTCATTATTATTTTTAAAACATTTTTTGTTGATAGAAAGCATCACAACTAGACTAGAATTCCACAACATCAATCTTTGTTTTGATTTCTGTAGTTCTCTAGGAAAGAAATAATCCCAAATCAAGCTACATGAAGCATTAACAATATTCAGATATTACAATGGAAGCACTTATTTATTACTTCATAGAACAGATTAGTTTTAGAAGTGTATTTACATGTTCTAAGTTATACAAAATACAGTATTCCAATAATTATGTTAATCACCATATTTCAGACAACTTCACATAAAAGTGCAGAGGATGCATCCATCCCTGATCCTGGCCAGTAGCGAGCGGTCACCGCAGTGGGACAGGTGAGAGCTGCTATTGTGCCCCCTGGAGAGACCAAATCCCACCATCCCTTCTCACTGAAACGGAGCTGCAGATCTAGGAAAACATTCAGGCAGGTACACGAGCAAGGTTTGTTGAGACCCACAGACCAAAATCACATGCCTTAATTTACTAGACGTATGTGAAGTACATTTTAAAGTTTTTTACAGATGTTGTACAGCAAAGGGCTTCTGCTCATGCCTTAGTTAGGAAAATGAACTAACAAGGGTTTTGGCTATATAACAGGCACCCAGATTACACTTAATATCAACAGCCCTATAACTACAACTGGACAGTGTGTTAAGGACACAATTCTGCAGCTGACTGCCTGGGCAGAGCTTCACATTCAATAACAGATCCTGTGAAGTCCACATGGTTCTCTATAGATATAGGGCTCTTCCCATGCAGAAATGACAGCAGAATTGAGGCCTTAAAAGATTGGGGCCTCAGATAGTAGTTTCCTCATGAGACAGCACTGACCACGTCACATTGGCAGGTCAAGTCCCAGCACAACAGCACACTTAGTTGAAGCAACAGCTATTTTTTCATGCCTTTCTGCAGTAACTCTTCTCTCTATCTGTATATTTGTTTCACTTCTTTCTGGACTGTGGAAGTAGGACCAAGACAAGGAGATTCCCAAGACCTAAATAATTACTTATCTTCAGTACGATGCTAAACTGAGGGGATCCAAATTGGCCTAAAATTGTAAACAGTGAGTCAGTTTTAGCAGTTTCATTCAGGTCAGACTCTTGCACTACTCTCCTCTTCCTCTTTCATTCTTTGCTCTCCTTGCCAAGTATCTATGTCTATCTATGTATGTATCTACTCAAAGGATTCCTTTCTCCCTGTAGATGTCTGAACTTCAAGAAGTTTGCATTCCAAAAGTGACTCGTGAGGGATAGCAGACTATCAAACTAACAAATTACATCCGTATGCCAATTTGCATGATGATGAGTTAAATCACTGTAATTTCTCAATTAGCATCTCCACAGATATTTAGTTAAGCTTATTCTTTCTACCTTTCTCCCAGTCTTCAACTGTGAGTTTATATATCTTCACCATGTTACAGTGGCAGATATACAGACCAGAGTAATTATCTGAATATCTAGAAAGCCAGTCTGAGTCTGGCAGTGCTGCAAAGGTACAATGCTAGCACTAACAAATGATTTTGCTCTTTATGGATTTAGGTGTATGTTGCCAAAAATATGAGATTTATGCACTAAGATAAATTTGCATTTCTCATCTTGTGCTTAGCAGCTAAAACTAGAAGGGTGAACAAAAGCCTATCTGGATTTTACAAAGGTCTGAGATACCTTCCTCTCACTAGAAATGAAAGCACCTGATCACAAGGAACAAAGCCCTTTTATGCTCAGGTGGCTTACAATACTGAAGCAGCAATATTCTCCTCTGTGCAGGTCCATTATTTTTTGCTATCTACAAAAAAAAAAAAAAATCTTCGTAAGTGGTTTTATTACAGCATTCCCAAAGCTGCTGGGCTTCCACTGCACCTCCCAACTTGAAAAATTGATTTGGTACAATTAGTAGCAGGCCTGCAGATAATGCTGAAAGTGATTTCTAGTTAGAACACCTTGGGCATTCAAACAGCACAGCAAGGAAATGGAGAATTGTCAGAAAAGACATAAAATGTTACTGCAAAAAGACGCTTAGCAAAAAACCAAACAACCCGAAAACATTTCTCCTCCAACACAAGTTTATAATACACTACTTTTTCACTGTCCATGGAGGACCAAAAAAAAAAGCAGAGTTCAGATTATCTGAATATCAAAACTATCAAGACCAGTTTAGCAACACTACACCTGCAATCTGAGATGTATCCACCTGATCCCAGCACAGAATGCTTCAGAGGAAAGCAAAGACACCCATGACTCCAGCGCTTGCTAAAACTTTACAATAACCACATAAGAGTAAAGACCTTTTCCTGTGGGAGTTAATGAGATCTTTGTTACCAGCTTCAGTGGGAGCAGATCTTGGCAACAGGTGAAAGATTAAGCTTCTTGGAATTTTTAGACACAAACCCACTATACGTAGATCAGATCATCATGTATGAAAGCAATACTGTATTAAAAATTGCACATTATTTATTCATAGCTGCTGTCTTCTGTAGAGTAAAACAACACTCATTGTCCACAAATTTCATCCACAGTTTATATATTTTCAAAGTTAGTACTATGAAATGGCCATGTGGTGTCAATCTTCTTCCTAATGAAAGTACAGTTGTCATGAACTGCTCTCTTTCCTGGCAATCCCTGCAGTGATGCTGAAAGGTGCACATGCCCTTTATTCTCTCCCCTTGGAGATGGTCCCTTTGTGGAATGGAGTAGGTTGGCATCAGGCAAACTTATGGCCTCTACAGAGTATGTTCCAAGGCTAGAGAACTTCAAACCCTAATAGTGTCAATTCAGCATCTTTTAATATTCAAATTGAGCTAAAAGAATATTTATCTTCTTATGATCACTAAGAAAATATACCCAAGTTATCACTTACAGATAGGATTGTCATCCTAGTCAAAGAAACAAAATGATAGAGCGAATCATTCCGAGAGGAGCAGAGAGCTCTGGAGCAATAAACTTAACTTCCTGAGACTGCAAAAACTGAGAAAGGAGTTCAGCATTGCACAGTATTTTCTGTCTGGCTATATCTGCACTCCTTTAAATAGTTACTACCCTCTCATCTATCTTTAAAGATACTGCTTCTTAGTAACAACAACACCAAATTCTCCAGCTACAAAAGTTGAGCTGCACTCACCCTAAAGTGCAATTTTCCAGTTTTGCAACCCGTAGACATATAAATCACAGATTGTGCAAATCTGCATTGTCCTACCAGGGAAGCACAAATGTTTGCTAACAGTCTTCTCTGAAAAAAGGTCTAATGAACATTCACTGTTAGTTTCCACTGTGTAAGCTTTTAAGATAACAGAAATAAAACAATAGAATTGCACATGCTAATCTCATTGACTGAATATTTTGCTGTTAAAATGTCATGACATACTGCAAAACCAAATCCTGTATACAATATGTAAGTATTTAAAAGATATTCCTAAGCACAGTAGGATCCAAATGAAGCAACTTCTTTGCCCAGCTATTTAGCTTTTGGCTTTGTGATTTAAACAGGAAGCATGACATTTAAGAACAGCCAGGGCTAACTGAAAATTTAGAAATTATAAATGAAAAAAGTTGCTACATTTACATGCTGTCATGGTTGTTTGTTTTCTTGCTGGTTTGTTTTTCTTAATCTATGGTTTGGGCTTTTATCATCAAAATAAAGCAAAAACCAGTACATACCAAAAATATCAGTCCAAATCAGCAGTACTCAATACAGGTAGAGATATATGCTGCCATATCAGCAACATGGAACTAAGATATTTATCGATTTGATAAAAAAATCCCAAGATTATCTCAGAGCTTTATAATAATACACTCACAGGTATACTTTGGTAACTGGCAAAAAATTAAAAACACTTTCTTTACTTCAGTACATTGTCCATTAAAAATGATAGGTCAAAAACTACATTTAATATATAAGCTCTGTACAAAGCTTATGCTGTCAAACACAGGTTATGAATCCTTGCTTTTGATTTTTTTTTAATTAAGCTTACAATATTAGCTGCTGCTTCTCATATTTTTCTCTTTGTATTTCTGCTCTGAAATTAGGGGTAGAATCTCTTGGGTAAACACAAAGTCAAAATAATTGTTCAATATTATAGCACTGAGCTATGCTGGTAACTAGTCATGCCTTATAATTTTGGCACTTGTGCTTCAGAAAGCTTTCAAGGTTGTTTTTTTTTTGAGGTGTATGCTATTCATTAATCTCCAGGCATGAACACACTCCTGTCTTACAAGCTCCATTTTGGCTACAAGCATGGCCCTGTACTCCTTTCCTAGAAAGTAACTACTCTTGCTCTTCCCACACAGATTTAGCTCTCAAGCTCCCCTTAATGTAAGAGCAGATTCTTGTTATGCTGATGAAATTCTTACAACGGAACTTCCACCTATTTCCTCCATCTTCTAAACATAATAAACATCTCTGCAATCCATCCAAGCTTTCATCTACCCTCCCACATGAGCACAAGGGTCCTCACTCTTAAGCTGCCCATTGTAACTGTGGGATATCATTGGCTGTTTCACCTTCAGCACCACAGTTGTCCTGCAGTCAAGAGACAGAAAATGGTAATATGGCAACTAACAGCCATTGTTTTCCTGGAGCTAATACTCATTCGGTAGTTTCAGACTGCCAAAAGACTTGGAGATCAGCAGCTCAGAATAGCACCTTTTCCATGACTGCTAAGTCGTTAGCAGAAGAATAGATCCTTTTTCAGCAAGATACCATAAAAGAAAGTGAGCCTCATAAATGAACTAAAGGAAAAGGCAGGTTACAGCAGTGTAGCTGTGGAGCAGGAAAGCCACCGACGTGGTTTATTATCACGTGGGTCATTTGATAGAGGTTTATTACTCTCTGTATGGCACACTGTGGTGCTTTCTGGATTATTTCAGTACATCTGCTGTAATCTTCTGCACTGAAGTCTCACACATTACGGGCTGCCGTCTTCCCGGTGTCTTTAGTTCTGCACTCACAGTACTCCACAATACGCTACACTGTACCAGAAGTGAGCTGCAGTATTAAATAAAATTCATTATACTGCAGGGAAAAGAGTCTTAAAATATAGCAGTTCTTTATATATGACACTTTCATTTAAAACTCCCTCTCTTGTTCCACTTGAGTGCCAAAACGAAGAGTCACCATTCACACAGGCTGTCAACAGACTTTGAGACATGAACTTTGAGTGTCTTGACAAAACCCCAGTAGGTAAGCTTATTGTAGTTCATAGTTACAGTGAGAAAGACAGATAAGAAAGCCATATACAGAATTAAGGAGACTTTGCACTTTTCATCATGCCCAGCCCTGGGTAGTCAGATGGGGTACTTGCAGGCAAGGAGGCAGGCAGGGTCATCATCAGTTGTTTGTGTTGGGACACCTCACAGATTTCACTGCTCACTCTGAAGACTGGCGATTCATGTGTGCTTTTTAGTTTCTTTGTTTTTAAAAGTCTTTAAAGTTGCATCACTCGGAATCAGATAAGTCACTTTAAACAAAGCAAAGTGTTTAGTGTGACAATTTATTTATAACATACTTCCCACCATCACCACCACAAACCACCCTGTGAAAGAAAAAACCCCTGCTGAAAGGGTGACAATTTTTAGTATGTTTCAAAGAAATTAGACCAACACTGCATCAAGAGCCACTCTAGTCAAATTAAGAGCGTAACAGTGGGGGGTGGGGGGGGAATAGTTCAAAGCATACATTAGGTATTGTGGATTAGCCTGCTTCTCCACTTCCTTAAGAATTCAACACAAAATTGCTCTAAACTCATAATTTCCACATTATGTTTAAAGACAAGCTAGTCTTTAGCATAGAAAATAAGCCCTAATGCTTTTCTAATGTATTTTCAGATTTTAATAGAGGAACTGCAACTACCCGCAACATCACCATCCCACATTTACTCCTTAATATAAATATTATCCCAGGAAGTATAGCCTAAGAGTTCTGACACAGCCACTCTCTTAAGACAGCTTCTCTTGTTAAGAGGACTTCTAGACATATACTTCTGGTAAAGCTTCTACTTCTTGCAGTTGTAGGTCATGTAGAAGGTCTCAACATCACACACAGTGTATTTTTTTCTTTTAACACCATATATTGTTGAAGCAGTGCTTGGTGCTGAGAATGGATTACTTCCCAGAGGGCAAGTCTTGTGTGCTAATTTTCTATCAGGAAACATGCTGGAGATAGAACCAGCAAGCATGGAGAGACCAGATATACTGCTACACAGGAGACAGTGAGGTAAACTGTTCGCGTTTATAGTGGGTGTAGCTTATCCCATAGTGTGTTCACGAGGCAAAGGACCAAAACTCTTTCTCAATCTCTTGCACAACAGGTAAGGTGCAGTAAAATAACAGTGGCTTGTTTACTTCTTTAAAAAAGCCCCTTCTTTCAAAGCCTAAGGTGCTGGCCATTTTTTAACAGCTGGGACTCGAGGTTCAGCCTAATCAGCCAGACCTCTTTTTCTAAATCTCCCTTCTCAGTTAAGTGCAACATGCTGCTTTATCAGCAGTTCAAGAGGGAAGATCCCCTAAGGAAAAAAAGGAGGGGTGGTGGTAGAAACACAGTCTAGAACCCACATCAAATTACTTTGTCCACATATATAAAGCGAGTGATTCACTATTCTCTCTCCTTGGTTTCTGCAAGTTATCCAGGATTAGAACCTATCAAGACATTTAGACAGTATTGTAATCTAAACTGCACTGACTCCATTCTGTATAACATTCATAGATTAACCTTGCAATACTTCTGTTTTTACAAGAGATTGAATGTTTTCCTGTCTTCCTGTCCTAAAGGTTCTCCTATTCCTCTTCAGCAGGGA
>NW_005054334.1:4795460-4804313 GCF_000277835.1 Geospiza fortis | reverse complement strand
CAACAGATACTTTCTAGTGCCTCTGAATGGGAGAGGAAACAATTTCATGATGCTGCCCAGCAACATCTACTTATATTCTAAAATTATGTTTTACACTTTTACTGGGAGGGGGAGGTGGAATGGAGAGGAGAAAAGAGCAAGAGTTTGAAAATTAAACATAAAGGAAAAAAAAAGAGAGAGAGAGAGGAGAGGAGAATCTCCTAGGCTCTTTCTCCACTTAAAAATGAAGGTTAGAACAGATAGCAAAAGCTCTCTCCAGTCTGGAGGGATCCACATTTATTCCTCCAGACAGGTGAATCTGTTCAACTGTATGACATCAGAAAATGTTCTATTGGTGTTGAAAACAAGGTTCTAAATATGGACACCAAGATTATGGACAACAGAATGATCAGGAAAGGGCCTGAACGAGTTGTGCCAACAGAAACAGGGTATGTTTGTGTTTTGTTGATTTCTTTTTAGTGTAGATGCAAAATGGCAAAGCCTCCATAAACTTTATTTCTGGGAGTCTCTACAGAAGGCTGAGAAGTCTAAGAGGCTAAAACAAAAGCCCTAACAAGGAAAAGGGTGTGCTTACAAGGGTCCGTATCTGGTCTCGTATTTAGAAACAATGTTCTTGCATCGTCCCACTTCCTTGCGCAGCTCTGCCACCTCCGTCCTCAGGGCTGTGTTTTCTTTCTCAAGAAAGGCTGCCCGAATTGTGATCTGATTCTCCTTTAATCGCCGGGCGTCACGGGAACGCTTTGCTGCCACATTGTTCTTCTTTCGCCTTGTCCAGTATTTTTCATCCTGTAATAAAAAAAGATGCCAAACTGACAAGTGTTTTGGAGACACCTCTTTATTGTATAATGATATTCACACTGACTGCTCTATTGAGGAATCTCCTCCATAGGTTTGCAGGGCTCGGACATCAAAATGGAGACCACGCAGTACTCTAAGATTTTATCTTTACACAAGTCTTCTTTTAGGATTAACCAAGTGGTTTGCTAGAACTAAAGAGATTTAGAGACTTGGGTATTAAGAAGCTGTCCAACTGAAATGCTTCCTTTACTTAGTTCCAGTTCAGGAGTGAACTTTTACATAAAACCACCTGTTCTGTTGTCTGGGTTGTTTAAATCCAGATTAGACACAATACTGGGCAAATACAGACAATGGCCGTCAAAAGTGCAGGTGATGAGGATTTGACTTGATAGCTCTTCTAATTTCTGTGTATAGCACAATCAGTTGCTCCTTGCCAGTAATTAGCTCATGATACCAAAACCTGCAAACCAGCAAGCACAGCAGCTGGCTTGCCAATTCTATTCTTGGCAGTGCTTCTGACCAATCATGTAGGTAAACTGCACCAGCTCTGTATGTCAAAGTGTTTGGACAAAGAGTCAGAAACTTTTATCAAGGCCTAGAAGAGTTTGCAGTAATAAATCTGTTACCTTTTGCTCATCTGGGACAAAAACCTTCTTGGCTTTTTTAATCATAGGTTGTGGTTTCAGGTCCTCTTCAGTAAACTTGTGTTTGCGAGGATTGAAGAGCTCACCACCAGGCACACTGGACAGCACTAAATCAGCAGGGTCAGGGTTGAAATTCACCTCAACTTCTACGCAGTCAGGATCAATGGGGCTGGGTGTATTTCTCTCATTTTGTGGTGGGGATTCTGGCAACAACAGAAGAAATTACAATATATTCTGCAGGATTAAGAGAACCATAAAGAAGTCAACTTTATTGCCCTGTGGTGAGAAATATCTAACAGAATTAGTTGGTGCTTCCCTGAGGTGTGGTGGGTGCTGTACTGCTGTTGGTACAGAGAAAGAGTTCACAGTCCAGTCTGTAATAGAACTCTAGCAGCATATGCCAGAATAAGACATGAGTAGACAGATGCAGGACAGGAGTTAATACTTCCTTGGCAAAATTTACATGCTTTGCACACATAAAAAGCACCTTTAGCAGCAGTAGGAAGGGAGAAACTTCTATCACCCTGAGTTTTGTACCATACAAATCCTTACAGAAACAAGCCTGCCCAAAGACCCCAGTCCCTGGGACCTTCAAAGGTCAGACAAGCAGACTTCCAAACAACTGACTAAACAAAGGAGGATTTGCTACAAATGCTACAGTATTCTTCTTATTTTCCACATGGAAATAAATGCCCCAACAGAGAAGTCTGACACTGGTAGTGTTCATATGAGCTTTATCATATTAATCTATTGTTTACAAAACTTCATATACATGAGTTGCAAAACTGCATGTCCCTGCCATGTGCAGTAGTGATCAATAAGTAAGCTTTGCATATACCACCTAGAAAAAAGCCACACCCTGTAACTTATGGAAGGAGTTCCATCCTATCTTTCCCACAGATTCACAAAAGAGGTCCAAAGCAAAATGCTTTCTTTAAAGCTTGCTCATAAAATAGTACTGTGATGGCTATCATGTTTAAACTCCAAATCTAGGGCAAACTGAGCAGCTGAATTCTTTAATAGAGAAGATCTCCAAAGTACAAATGAAGTTTCCTAGTACCATTTAAGCACAGTTTTGTTTGTTTGTTCCTCCATTCCCACTTCAAAGCACCACAGAACATCAAACTGCATCATTAAAACACCTTTTCCGAGTGTCTGTCTTCACATTTCCCAGGCTACCACAATAAAGATTCATTGTTTTTCTATTTAACATTGTTATTTGAGGTACATTAAGTTCACATAAGTTCACCCAAGCAGACCAAGGTGGTAAAAATGACTTGTGACAAGCTATCAAATCTGCTGTAAAATAACCTGAGAAAGTATTTTCTCAACTTGTCCAGCTTGTTACTATATTAGCAATACCAAGAAAGCAAATACTTTATGTTGCTATTTCAGCTCTTATAATTTCAAAAGCAAAACAGACTGCACACTGATAGACAAACAGACTGCACATTGATAGACATTCATTTTTTATAGGATGGGAAGAGGGAAAGAAAAGGAGAGGTAGCATCTTCATGAATTGACACATGAACTAAGGCTCTACATTGAGCATGTTTAACTGTTTAACCTGCCACAGCAAACACTGACAGGTTAGTATATCTCCTCTTGGATCTACAGAGACACCTTTTAATACAAGAACAACAGAAGCCCCTCAGAGCCCCATATTATTCCATGTACCTGTGCTGGAGGCTGCTTCAGATTGCTGGTACACTGCAGTGGAAGAGGATGATGCAGGAGAACCAGTGGAAGCACTGGCAGATTCCTTCCCTTCCAGCTCAGCCACAGGCAAGAGTGGATTCTGGTTTAAATCCAGGTGAGCAGGGCTGGAAGGAATTCCATTCTCCAGCAGGAACTCATCTAGATCCATGTACTCCAGGTGGAAAGACTCGCCATCATAGGGAATAGTTTTGTCCCAAATGGGTGGCATGAGGGAAGCAGAGACTGCCATAGTGCTGGCAGCTGCTGCCTCATCTTCTTCAAGCTTTATTTTCTCCTTCTCTTTATCTGAAAATACAAGTAGGTCACTGTAAAAGCTGAAACACAGGAGGGACTCAAGGTTTAAGAGTACAACAAAATCCCCATGAAAGGAAATTCCAGAAGCTCATGGTTCTGCCTCATGACATGATCTGGAAAACCAGATGTTGAAAAGGAACATTTCTGTATGGAAGGCTCTAACCCCTGTGATGGCTGGGCCGCAGGCAGCTGAGCAGCCCTGCAGAGCAGCATCTTTGCTGATAGCTTACCAAGGTGCATGGAGCTTGTTAACCAGTGCTGCATGGACCTCATTAACCAGTCACCGCAACACAGCCTGGGTTTCACATACCCATCTCAGAAGACAACGGAAGTGAGTGTCCCTAAGCAGTATTACATGGGAAACCATTAAGAAAATTCTGAGGAAGCAGAGTACCTTATTCTATGCACAAAGAAGGAAGGTGCAGAACAATAATTTAAATACAAATGGGAGAGGAATATAGGTTTTCAGATTACATTTGAAAATTAGTCAAAAGGTCCACAGGACCAGAGACCTGGATGCTTATTGTTCAGCATTTTAGAAGCATTTCTCTCTGAAATGACTCAGCATGTCCACAGAAAGCAATAGCTCTAAGTGCTGCTCACTATAGATAGCTCAGAGTACCTACATACAATTTTCACTCTTTGGGGAGATGTCTAATAAGGCATACTCCCACATCACACCCCCAAGTCACAAGAGACTGATGAGTTTTTCTCCATTTACTGTGCTACAGTGCACATATTACAGAAAAATGGCTGTTTCTATGTTCCCCATAGCTACTGAATCTTAACAATTGTCTGGGACAGAATCCAAGCAGAAAACTCAAGTTATGGAATAATTACATAATTTAAGAGATAAAAATAAGCTGGCAGAAAAAAAAAAATTAAAAATCCAAGTCATTTTCCTGATCCAGTTCTCCATGCAGCCATGCAGTTCTATCAGCAGTGAAGGAAGCATTCCAGAAGCAGTGCTAGTACAGCCAGCACTGAGCCAGCACTGCTGTCAAAAGGAAGGGACAGTCACCAGCTGTACCCTCATCACCTGCAAACTGAGCATTACCATGGAAGCCAACAAATACTCAGTTCAATAGAACAGGGACTCCAAGGACATATACTGGACCAGTTTGGATCTCCAGTATTAATAGAGATTAGGCCAATAAAATGCACCAATCTTTGGCATTAGGGTTTTCTAGACTGGCTACAACATGCTAAAGGAGCATTTTTCTTTATCGGGGGTGGAAGTGGGGGTGAAACTCAGCTCTAAATCAGAAAAGCCTATTTATATAAAACCTATTCTGATAAAAGTGGCATTCCTTCCGCTGTTGCCTTAGCTGGTGTGGATCTGAGGCTGAAAGAGCTTTTTATGGCTTAAAGAACAGTGCTGCCATACAAAGTAAATTATCTACCCTATTCTGAATATTTTATACAAAAGAAGATACTGATTTTAAACCAAGCAGCTGAGAAAGTATTCACCAGCCACCAGCTTGGGATCAAGAGCAAGTACATAACGGATACACTGAATTCAGACCAGTGGCTCCTGGACCTAAGCTTTGGTAATATCACCTTGTAGCTTTTGGCCTTCTCCTTGCCACTTCACACTGCTCCCTCCAAATCACCATCTTCCAGCTCCTGTTCCTGCTATAAACTCCGTTTCATGGGGAGTTTTGCAACTTTCCTACCCTTTGCTTGGACAAAGCAAACATGCAGGTTAAAAGTAATGGTGTCAACAACCAGAATGCTTCTAAACAGCTCCTACTTGAAGCCAGTAAAGAAACAGCATCTACTCCATATATAAGGAGGATTTCCCTCACTACTGGAGCACACCCC
This sequence comes from Geospiza fortis, assembly GCF_000277835.1. Taxonomy (NCBI): domain Eukaryota; kingdom Metazoa; phylum Chordata; class Aves; order Passeriformes; family Thraupidae; genus Geospiza; species Geospiza fortis. The sequence continues at coordinate 4,799,034 of NW_005054334.1, read as the reverse complement.
ACCAAATGGGAACCAACATTTCACCTGTGAATAGAGATTGTGTACTCCCCAACATTTCATAGTGCCCAGCACAAGCAAACCCAGATTTGCATTGGATGTTGTGGATGATATCCTAATAAAGATAGCACCAAAACAAATCCAAGCAACAACAATGAATTATTTGTAAATAACTATTTTTAATTAGCATGATAAAAAACTTGTACAATATCAAGTCAAAATGTCAACTAAAAAGAAAAAAAATTTCTTAACTCTTGAAAACAACAGTACACCATTATAAGTTATGCCAGTTTTAATAGTGCTTTTGTTTTGTAACATCTAATAGGACACCTCCAAGAGAAGGAAAAATAATTGATTGTTAGACTGCATGTAAGGCATAAAAATATTTTTCAGAAGGTAGATGCTAAAAAGACTACACTACTGGCATATGTGGCTCTTCTCAGATCTTTTAATGCCTTTTGGATGTGCATGATCACCCTGCTGTCCTGCAGTAACCTGGAAAAACTGTGGTTCCTCCAATTTCCTCTTGTGATTGTCCCTGGCTCACACCAGATTAGATGCTTCCTCCACGTGAGAAAAGTATCTGAAATTTTTTGTCCTTTTGCTACAAGCTGACAACTCAGCAAGCACTGGGCCCCCAGTGCTGTCTTTGTTTAACTGTGCTGTCTCTCTCTCCTCCCTCACTTCTAACAGTAACTGAAATAAAACAGCAGAAATTAACACACATTGGGAGCTCATCTGTTTCAAAGACGATACATAACATGGTAAAAACCTTTGTATGATCATTTTTGCACTGATGTTTCCCCACAGGCTTTCTTTCTATTCATTTAATCTTTATTTCTGCCACACAACATCCTGCTTGGGTGCACAACATCTAATGAAACACTAATTAACTTCTTGCATCTTGAGGGGGAACTTTCTGCCTACCTCAGCACAGAGACCTGAAAGATTAATTCTCTTAAGATATTTATAGTGTAAACAGGTATTACCTGACAGCAGAGCTGCAGTATCCTAAGAGGCTCCATTTGCAGTGATTCAAGGTCACCCTGATAAATCTGGACTGTACTTCTGCAGATGATGGCTCATGTCCGATTTAGCCCCCTCATTCTGCTACTGTGACCTATTAACTGGGCTCTACATTTGCTGTCAACAGTGAGGACACCAGTTTATGCTCAGTGACTTAAGTGGACCATTTCAGTTACTGAACTGTTGGAAATACTGCTGTTTTAACAAAAAGCAGCAGTATGAAAAGAGCTTTATTCCCTGTCCTGGCTTTTCCTCAAAACCAAAAACCAACTAAACCAAAAACCAACCAAAAGATTTTGGCCACCATGCTGTCAAGAGCTAGCCCAGCCACAAACAGAACAAATACTTATTTGACAAACTTCCTCTTGTTCACCAAAAAAATATTGTCAAATTATATGAAACCACTATATATATATGGGCTGATTGCTCCATAAATCTTTAGTCCCACTTGTGAGGATGGAGCAAGGCAGGTTGCAGGGTTCCCTATCCCCAGTGTCCATTGCTGTGATGTTTGCTGAGGCATTTCTCCTGCCACAGTAGCATGCAACTGGTGATTAAGGTGTCCTTTGGACAGTATGCAGCAGCTCCTTACTAATGGAAGAGACCTACACTTCTGCTCCAGAATAATAATTGCCTTCCCTTAACCCACGGGACTTTCCCCTTTTTTATAAAAATATCATTATTTTTATTTATTTAATCCTTCCAACTCCTAGCAAGGCTGGTGAGCTGTACCTGGTCCATGGCAGGGCACTCAAGGGGATGGCATTCTGCTGGAACTGGCTGACCTCGCTCCTCTGCTGCTCAGGAGGACCAGAAAGCTGCTTGCTTTGAGTGGGTAGTCAAATTACCCACAGCAGTTGGAAAACCCACAGGTAGCTTGCAGAGACTACAAATGGACAGACACTGCAGCTAGCTGATACAATTCCTTACAGAGTAAGACAGAAAACTGTTTTTGTCAATAGGCATTCCAGACAAAAGCACAGGGTCTTTTCTCAGAAAGTTTGCTGAAAGTGCACCACTGGATTAAGTGAATGAGTGTTTTTTTAACATTTTGAGTGTATCACAATTAAAAGAACAGAAAATGATCAAGGACCCTCTGAAGTCAATTGAGTCACAGATCTACTGACAAGCCTTTTGTAAACTAGGAGTAACTACCTGCTGACAATGAAGGGATTCTTTCTTTTGTCTTGAATATACTAACAAGAGAAGTATCAGAGACCAAAATAAACACAGAGCAACAAGTTCCACAAAGTGTGAAGTGAAACAGAACAAGGTGAACTAAGGAAATCTATGGAGAAATTTTAAGAACAAGAACAACCTGAACTTTATCAGACCATGAATGGAGAGGGATAATCAAGATGAAATGGACTCACTAGCAAGCTTCAGCTGAGCACCTTCACGAGCTGGAATGGGGTCATGTATTAATCAATCTAGTATCAAATGTTTCTAATTTTAGAAAAATGCACTATCTCACAATCATATTCATTTCAGAATTTTACATCTCCATAGGCCACATCACATGATTCTGAACACAAAAATCAGCCCCAAGACAAAGTCACTAAATCCCTATCAGCAACCATACATGAGCTGAAATTGCTCCTGCTGGCACTAATGTCTTTAAAAAGGACTGGGTGCAGAAATATCTTAAGAAATCCCATTATTTTGTAGATTCAAGATTCTGTGTGCTGCAGCATCCTGCACCATAGCAACATAACTAAAACCTTTACCACAAGCTGACTTTTTTTTTTTAGCAGAAAGGAGAAGAAGATAGTCTCCAGAATCAAAAAATGGATTTACAGGGTATTGTGCAATATTAGACACGCAAGGTAGGTAGGATCCTCACTGGCAACAATCTTGACAACCTTGCTTATGCCGTGGTTTACCCTGGATGTTGTCTACTGTCCCAAAAAATTATTTTTAACCTCAAAATTCATAAGTGTAAGGACTTCTTTTATTATACACCAGTACACTGGGCATTACAGCAGTGCAGATAATAGTGAGCCTTCCTCGAAATGAAACCGATACTCAGAAAGGCAAAAATACTGCCAGATGAGAAGGGAAAAAAAAAAGAAACAAAAGAAAAGCCAAGAAAAAAGAAAGTGTGCCATGAGCACCGAAGACTACAAGCACTAGCCCTGATATTTACACAGCTGCTGTCCACATCAGCAGTGGCAGAGAGGCAGCTCCAGCCCATGCAGGACTGCATGTGCGGGCAGTCACTCATACCCTTATGGATTATCACCGAACCTAATCTGAGGGGATCCGCTGTTTACTCGTGTCATCGGGCAACGTCCCAGCAATTAAGGTCAAGCAAGCCTGGAAACCTTGTCACTGCTGCTCCCAGCTACGCGTCTACAGGCGGGGGAGGCTGCGGAGAGCCGAGGGACTAAAACCAGAGTGGCGCGTCTCGGCTCCTGCCCACCCCTCGCTCCCGCAGCGTTCGGTTCTGCCCAGCGCAGGCACCTACACGCTCCGGAGAGGGCGATCCCCGGGAGGCGGGGAGCGATCCCGTGCTCCCGACTCTTGGCTCGGCCGGCCAGGGGGCGGAGGG
>NW_005054334.1:4755257-4794622 GCF_000277835.1 Geospiza fortis | reverse complement strand
CGCCCTTGCGTATCCTCATTTAGGATCCCGAAATCATCTTTCGCGCGTGCCCTGGATTTAATCTCCCTCCGTCCCACACGATGCCCGCAGCGGCGTGCCCTACATAACATGGGCAGGGAGAGGGACTTCACTGCAGTACTGGCATGGGCGGGCTGCTGGGGGAAGGGAGGAGAGGCCGCCTTTCCAAATTGTCATGATCACAAGAAATTCCTGTGATTCTCCAAGCGGCTCCCTTGTTCTAGCAGCAAGGATGCCGTGCTGGGATTTAAGCTGCTGAACACACGAAGGGAGCAAATATTGCCAAGTTCGTTCCCGAGAGCACAGGTGGATACTGAGGAGCCTCTCCCATAAATGAATAAATTCGCTGAAGTGTCATGCTGCAGCCACAGGCTTCTCCTGTCAGCAGCGGCTGCTGTTCCCTCGGCAGGACGGGCTGCAGCGAACCTACGGGAAAGGGAGGGGTGTGCTCCGCTGCGATCGGCCCATCTGCATCCAACACAGCCGCGAGAGCAGAGGCATTCCCATACGTGCCAGCGGAAAAAAAGACATCTTCGTCTCAGGTAGGCACTTGGGCATCTGCTTGGTTGAACTTCCCTGCCACAAACCTCAGACATTTAATTTAACTGGCAAGGCACGATTTTTCCTGACCCTTACTAATAAACCCTGATGGTCTTTGTGACAAAAAAAAAAAAAAAAGCCAAAACCAACAAACCGAAATCAGGTCTAAACTCTTCTCCACATGCCCCTGGAAAAGGAATGGAATGTGAAGTCACACAGGGTAGGTGTTTTTCTCCGTTGTCTTACTGCAATGAGGACCAGAGGCCATCTCCACCCAACCCGGGCAGATGTGGAGCTGCCCTACCCAGCAGCTACTTCTCTTGCGTGGGCTGGGAGGTCCAATTTGAGAATGGGCGGGACTCCCGATGCAACTCGTGCGCACATGCTGCCCCACGGGAAGCTTGGAAAAGGACAACCTGTTAGGATAGGCTGCAACGGCGCAGGTTAATGCATCGTTTATCAAGGTTGATAAATCCAGTTGCAAGAAGCCGGCAGAGCAGGTCATGCTCCGCTGCCCAGTGTGCTCCAGGGCTGCTACGTGCCCTCCATGGACTCTCCCCGCCTTGCCAAGCTCAGCTGGCGGGAAGAAAAGACACATGTGTGAAAGGGAGATGCCACTTCACAGAGGGTAATGAGACACAGATGTCAGACCACACACGAAAGAGGCAGCACACACAGCTTGGCAAGGGGCAGCAAGCCCGAAGTGGTGCTTTTGTCTAGGAAACAGCTACTGATAGGTGGTAGATAAAGAACACAACCAAGTGAGGTCACAAAGGAGCAGCTTTTAGGCAAGTAGATGCAGCCAAAGTGGGGCAGGCTGCAGGCTTTCCATTCAGTTGTGGCTCTCATGGTCACTTTGTTCCATTGTTGTCAATGCTGGTGGCCCCCAAGGATGGTGCTGTGCTTCAGTACTGTACAACACTCCTTCAAGGAACAGGGTCTGCATACATCACCCCTGTGGAGCTCAATGGCAGCTGCTTTGCTGGGTAATGTCTGTTTGAAGGGAGGTTATTAAAGCCACTCAGCAGCTTTTCCTCCAGGGCTTTTCCCTTTAGACTGACCACTTTCTTCCTCCAGAACATTTCCACCATGCTCCATTGTACTAAGTTTTGTTCTGCACCACTGTGAGTTGTGACTTTCCTTGGAAAGGATCTAGACTACACAGCGTTAGCTGCTCTTCCCAAAGGCAGGAGGGAGGGAGGGAGTTCCTGAGGAACATTCCTGTGGGTTGCTTCTCACATCACCCTGCTCCAGCATTAGCACTGCCCTGCCAGCTAGGAGGGAGGCTGCCCTGAGAGCTTTTCCTCACTGCCTCTGGGGATTAGGTGTTCAAAGCAATTGCCAACATAAAGCAGGCACTGTACCACAAGCTTTACCTTCTTGCTTAAGCTGGGATCTGCCTGGGATTTTTACATTTGCTTTCACTCTGCAGCTGAGCAGGAAGAGTGGAGGACAATGAGATGTGAGGAGAGGAATGCAGCAGCCTTGGCGGTTGCTGCTGGGAGTCTTGTCAGGGCCAGATGATACAGAACAGCCCAGTTCTGGGGTGCAGCAGGGAGGGAGGCAAGTGATAAGCAGCTCACTGCTGGGCACAGGGTGTGAGGGAGAGATGTACAGTGAGCCCAGCTGGGAGGTTTGAATAGCAGAATAGAGAATTTCAGAGACAGGCCTGAGAACTAGCAAATCCAGATGAGTGCTGTCCAAGTATGGAGACCCAGAAGGAGAGAACTGAGCTCTGTGGGAAGAGGGTCATGATGGGAATGCTGGTCTGGAGAGGGAGGCAGCATAATAAAGACAGTTCTGAGGACTACGGGAAGTGATGCGGAAAGGCAGGGTGGTCCTGGAGCTGAGGAAGAAAGCTGCCACAAAACAGCACTCTCAGCTGCCAAATAAGTCACATTCAGTTAAGACTAAATTATTCTCTCTCGAAATCATTGATCTCTCCTCTACCCCCTACTCTAAACAGATAGGTCTTGCCAGCACTCCTCCCTTGGATTAATTGAATCCACTTGGCTGTGGAGAGCAGAGATCTCAGAAAAGCAGCCAAACAGCTTAGCCACAGCAAGGCTGTGCACCACATGAGCTGCCCTTAGCTGTTACTGCCTCCTCCCAGGCATTGCCACTTTCTACCTAGGTACTATCAACTGGGAAAACATGCTGTGGTCCACACAAAAAGTGGCACTTCATACTTGTGGTATGTAAACACACCTCTTAGTGGGCAGTCTCAGCAAAGAAGAGAGAGAGTGAGAGCTCACAGGAGGCAGCAGCAGAGCAATGTGACAAAATGAGCCCCTTAGGGGTGGGGCAGTTCCCCTTGCCCGGTTTCCCTTTTCCACAGGGAGCTGTGCCTGTGCCATAGGGCTCACTGTATTACAGCAGGTGTGGGCAGGTGTCTTTCCTTACATGAAAGCTTTACTGTCACAGGAGCAGCCTTTTCTCCCATTGACCCTGGAGTGAGAGCAGGGTCCCTCTCCACACTGTGTGTCTGGCTTTTCTGCTCCTGGGTTCTGCCGCCCCTCAACACTGCAGAGCTGCCTGGATGTCCTGGTAGCAACTTCCTAGAGAAGAGCAAGCTCCATGCATGTTTGTTTCTGTGAGCTCAACTCACTTATGCCCAGACATAGGCTTGTTGTGCTGAGGTGTTCCCATACACCTCCCCAGCGCTGTGCAGCAAATGTTAAAACGCAACAACCAAAAAGCAGCTTGTCAAGGGTGTGTGGCATCCTATCCAAAACCAGAGAGTACTCAAGCTGTGTGATGGGTGCTTGGAGCAGACCCAGCATTAGCAAAGCCGTAAGTGCAGCATGAGCAAAGCGTTCAGCACAGCAAAAGCCCAAAGTAAATAACCTCCTGGGTCCTTCCCATTTGTTTTCTAGGATGTTGCACGGAGAGTAAGAAAGCCTAGGAGTACAGAAGTGCTCTTGCAAAGAAAATGCAGCATTTGCTATGTTCTCTATCCCATCTTTTAACTGATAAACAATTATCAAAGTTTGCACAATCAGCCTGCCCCATGCAGGCTGGGCTCTCTGGGCAGTCTGAGTCTGGGAAAAGACAGTGTCTGGAGACTTCATGGTTATTAACCATAGGACAACAACGAATGGCAATCCTGGAAGTTGCTTCTATATGAGCATGAACATTAGTGCCCAAGCCTTTTCTGTGCCTGAATCTTTGAGGGTTTCCAAGAAGTAGGTGAGCACAGAGATTAAAAGGATCAGGAGCTCAGCATGATTTTATAATCAATCCATTGCCACCGTTTTTCCTCCTAGCTGCACAACATGCACAGTGCCAGAACTCCCTGTCTGGCTTGGACACTTGGAGGAAACACACCCTGGAAGGGCTTGCAGCAAACAAGATCTGCCCCTTTCTCACCTTGCAACTGAAGGAGGGGATGGAGAAATCAAAACAGAGCCCCCAGCACATATTTCCTCAATCCTACCTGTCATCTTGTTGGTCCAGGGCAAGGAATACTCCAGTAGGGACTTCAGGACTTCCGGAAAGTCCAGGGCAGTGGGGCCCCCAGGGGTGTTGCAGCTTGACATGTCCTGTCCTGGGACTGTGCCAGCAGAGCTAAGGGAGGGCCAGGTGCCTGGCCACCAACCTCACACCCCACTATCCTGGGCGTTGCGAGATGGGCTCGGAGGCACCCGGAGCGGGTGTGCCGAACTGCTCTGGCTCAGAAAAAACAAGGAGAATGGGAAGCAGCCTGGCAGAGATGCAGCTTGCCCGGCTGTCTTCACCTCCCCCTCTCCCACTCTGAAGTGGCCAATTGTGGAAATAGCTTGCAGCCTTGCAGGGCTGGGCTGGGCGCCTGGCCAGCGTGGTTTTACAGGGCCTCTCCCAGCCAATCCGGCAGCAAAGAACTGGGCCAGTTATCTAACTTTTCAAAGGCAGCACCCTTTTCCTTCCCAAGGTGTTATAACAAATACATGTGTCTGAAGAGGAAAAAAAGCAAGTGTGTGCTGTTAGGGATACATGTTGGCTGCAAACACAGCAGGAGAGGGATCCTCTGGCACGTTCTTGGGAGGCTCTGAGGAGCTCCAAGCTGTGCAGGCTGTTACAGGGAGATACACATGCTGTCTGCATCTGCCTGCTAACTTTTTCCGCTGAGATGAAGATAGTGACATTATTTTTATGTGATGCAACAATTACTGCATGTCCCTCCTAAGTTAATATTAATAATAGCACAAGGTTTCTTTCTTATAAAGTGTGCATCATCCCTAAAATATAGGATTTTTCTTCTGAAGTGCCACAGAATTTTATCAGGAAGCAAACAGCCTCCTCTTAGAGCACTGCTATACAGGAAGAGAGTTCATGAACCCTGCAAATACCCTGGTAACAGCTGGTTAAGTAAGATCATGAGCACACAAAGCCCCTCTTCTCCTGTCAGTGAAATTTTTAGCATGGAGAAAAGGACTGGAGACAGAAGAATAAAGATCTGATCCTCTTTTTCAGAATCTGGTGTGAGAAGAAGCATCTTACATGTGCTGTGGTCTTTTATTTTGCTGAGTGGGGTACTTCAACATAAGTGCCTTTATTTCTGTTTGTTCCTGTCTGTTTTGCCAGGCTCAGCCTTAGAGTGCCAGTGTGGGTTGGTAGAAACCAGGTATTCCTACACTGGTCTGTGAGCCACAGCAATTGGACACAGCCCAGCAAAATCAGGCATAAGGAAATGCATTTGATTTAACCCAGTAAAAACCAAAAAGAAGGAATTACCTAGCCAGGTTGGGTAGTTGAGAATTTGAGTTTAGCTGGAGAAGACTTGTGATCTAGATCCCAATCTAATCAGGTTCAGAAATCACAAAATAGTTAGTTTAGTAGAATTTGTAATTATGATACAACCTCTTCAGATTTTGAGCCAGTCATAACCATCGGTGGTGAAGCCATTCAGGGAGAACAGTACCATACTAACCCTGGGCTGTTACAGTGTTCTCCACCCACCCAAAGCTGGAGCCAGCAGAGTCTGCAAATGGTCAGTGCATTCTGGCTCCTGTGAGCAAGAGACTACATCACATTTCTCTTTCCTGGAGCACAGCCTGCCAGCCAGGGGATCCATGTCCTCTCCTGAAATCTTCCAGTCCATTCATCATTGATGTTTGGGACAGCTACTGTCATATATTCCTAGTTTTGCTTCTTATCACTGGCTGGCATGGGAAAGTCACTGGGAACATGGTAGCTGTCCAGTGCCAGGTGCAGCTGGACCCCCTGATTTTGTCCCAGGCTCAAACTTGTTATGAAAGCTGAACGAACATCTGACCACATGTCTGGAGGGACCCAAGAACTTCACAGCCACTGCTGCAGCAGCTGACTGTCATTTATGGCTTCAGAAAATGAAGACATTAATTCAGAGAAAATTCATAGAGTCATGAAATTGTTTGGGTTGGAAAGTACCTTGAAGATCATCTAAATCGGGTTGGAAAGTACCTTAAAGATCATCTAAATTGTCTCTTAGCAGTTTGAATTATTAGCCTGCAATGGACATCTCTAATTTTTGTCTAGAGATCTGAAAGTGATAAGATAAACATCTCATCTGGTGTTTGCCGTGTCCACAAAGTCTCCTACCAATACTGCATGTCCCTCTTGATTCAGAATCCCAGAACAGTGAGTTCCTGCCCACCAGAAGAGCTTGGGTAACATCACTAGCTGGAAGCATCAACACCACCCTGTCTTCAAGGCCCAGGAAATCAGAAAATATTACTATGGAGTAGAGTCATAGCAGTAGGGAATGTCTGTCTGCTCCCATGTCCCTGCCATGGAGAGCAGAGCATTTGAGCTGCTTGAGTGAATGAAGTTGAAATGTTGTCTCTGGAAAGATGCAGGCATGCCCACAGATTGCATCACTTGTACTGGCTGCACTGTTGTCAGATCAGGTATGTTTTTACTGGTTTTGTGATCCCATTTTAGTGGAGGTGCCAGCAGCTCTGCTCCAGCCATCAGTCAGAAGCCCAGTCAGCCCCTAACAGCACATTTTCTCACAGACTCAACCAGCCATTGTCAACTTATACTGGCCCTGAGGATGGCACACAAAAGGAGGCAAAGGCCAAACTCCAGGAACACCAATTTATCTGGCAGAGACCAGGGCTAACTTCACTGTATTTTCTGCAGGTCTCTTGGGCATCTACCCACACCGCCCAACTGTGCTGGCTGAACCTCTTGGCGCAATTGCCCAAGGAGTGTGTTCAGCAGTCCTGAGGGGAGAATTGTGGGTCCTTCAACATTTGCCTTGGTCCATATTCTCCCTCCTTTTACATTTTTATTTGAAAGAATTGTTCTTTTTTTTAAGCAACCAATTCTTGTACCTTCCTTCCCCTGACCTCTTTGCCTTCCTGCAGTGTTCAGGTGCTTCTGCTGGCACCAAAGCATGTAAATGTCTCTCTTAAAACCTCTAATTCTACTCCTGTCTTTAACAGGACCTCTCTAGAGAGGTGGCCCAAAGTGAACTGTAGAGCAACACTGCTGAGTTGTCACTCATAGGTAAAGCCTTGCTGGCAGTTTGAGACCCTGAAGAATCTTTTCAGACCTTCAGAACTCTGAACTGATACAACCCTGCTCATTATAAGGAGCTGGGTAAGGGGGTTCTCTGTTCATGGGTCCAAGTTGCCATCTTTCCCTCAGCCTCAGGAGTATTCCCTCAACTCCTCCACAGAGCCACTTTCACAGCGCTTCTGGAGCAGCCCTTCCCTTGTTTCTGCTCCTGCCCAGTGTCTTGCAGCCTCCCTCAGACCCAAAACAAGAGCCAGTGGCACACTTGTGTGCCTCCCCAGTCAGAAACTCCTGCAGATTATTGCTGTGGGTCTTCTCCTTGGCTGCTCGTTGATTTATGAGGCCACCACTACAAAAGGGAATTTAATTGTTTCTCAGGTGTGTCTGAAAGCACAGCTGATGGGGAACCCAGCAACAGCAATGACATTTGACCAAAGAAAGGCAGTAGTGGTTATTATTACTAATTGCTTTTATCTCAGCTTTCTCCAATAAGGTGAAATTTGCCTTGGTAATCTAATGGAATATGTCCTCTTAGAAAATAAAAACTTTTTGTCTGATTTTCTAAGGACACAAAGCTTATGCAACAGTATTATCCATCCATCCACCCATCCATCCATCCACCCATCCATCCATCCATCCATCCATCCATCCCCAAGCATGCTACCCACCTTGGCAAAGGGATACATACATTTAAATATCTTATTCTGTTTGAAAGATAAGCTAAGAAGAGGAGAGTCAAATTAATGCCTCCCCAGATAAAACCTGCTGTTATGTGTTCTGTATGATCTGGGGCCCATTGGCAGTGACAAGGGACAGGCAGAAGCCAGCAGTGCTGAGGGGACAGTGGTGACATACAAGATGACATTCCCCTGAAGTGAATCTGGAAGAAAGGATAAAAACTTTTAGAAATCTCTAGAACGTTTGCAAATTCTGCTGTTCTTGAAGCAAGACTATTTTCCTTTTTTTTTTTCTCCATTCCTTTCAGTCACCCAAGACCATTCACATTGGCAGTGCAGCCATTGCTTGGAAATTTCTGTTCCTCCTCACATGAGATGTCTTCTGCTGCACATCCCACAAGTCAAGTCTACTGCTCAGAGTGTCTGTGGAGGCTCCAGGCCCACCCACAGGGTTTGATTCTTGCACCAAACCCAGCTTGGTAAGTGGTTTCCTCTTTCTTTTATCCAAGCAAACCCTTTGCCAGAGGTTAATCACTGCTTCTTTACAGACATCTGTACCATTTTTTGTTCTTGTACTAGTTCCTAGGACAATTGTACATTCCCCTTACAGCTTCCAGACTTAACTATTTATTTGTGTGGTACATTGGGCTTGGTAGGGAATTTTTCTTACCTTGGCAGAGGCCTGCAGTCTGAGTTTCACCATGGCCATTCTGAAAGGACACTTGCACCACATTCCAGAAACTTGTCTTCTTCTGGGTTGAGATGCTGCTAGTGCCAACAAACATCCACAGAGCTGCAGGAATACCCAGAACAGCAGCAGCAGGGAAGGCTGTGGCCAGACCACAGGAGTGTCAGCATCCACAGCACATTACTTTGAAGAAAAGGAGGTGAGAAAGGGAGTAATGAAGCCAGCATGGGAGGGTATACAGCTGAGGGAAAAGTGGGACTAGGGCTCTGTATTGGCTAAAGACCCTGCCTGGTGCCTGCAACATGGGCATGCAACCCTTTGGGTACTTTTGATGGTAGCAACATGTGACACAGATGCCTCACTCCTCAGAGCTCCCTTCCCACCCCTGGAAGGGCTTCCTTCCCCAGCAGGGTATGGCGTGCATACATGTGCCTATGTGTGTATACAAATGTGCCTGCCTGCCTCCCTGTGTGGAGGAGCAGCGCTGGAATCTCTCAGGCAAGCAGTGAACTTCAGTGGAAGGAAGTGCCTGCACCTCCTGCCTGAGGCAAAAGAATTTCTAAAAACTAATTCCCCAAAATGAGTGCCAAAAAGTTAATGAGCTTTGCTTCCCCACCACCCCCGCCAAGACTTCTCCCCCTTCTTGGGGTGCTCACATGGCAGCTGGGCTCACCACAGCTCTGCTTCTCTGCACATGGCCTTCACTTGTGAGGTGTCATTTGCCAGAGGACTAGGTGCTAGGCAGGGAGAAAACCTGAGAAAGGGCCTTGGGATCACGAGAATTTTTACTGTCCTGGGCAGGAAGGACACCTAGAGCTGCCTTTTTGCATTTCCCTGCTCTGAAAACACTCTGGCAGCCTGGACAGAGACAGTTTTGGGAGCTCTTGGAACAAACCTTGGCAGGAGGCAGAGCCCAGGAGGTGCCGAGAGCAGCAATAAACCAAGGGGTTGAAATCAGGATGGGGAAATCCAAGGCCTGTGATGTTGGGCCATGGGAGATCATTGGGTGGGACAGCGAGACACATTCCTGTGGCTGCTTCTCTCTCAAAACCAAGGCTGTCTGTAAGGACCTAGGCTGTCTGTCAGTCATCCCTTCCTACTCACATCTGCTAAGGACAACATGGTCCCCAGCAAGAGCAGGGATTCTGCAGCATTGTAGCACAAGAGGTCTGAGCTTGACAGAAAGATATAGGAGTCAGCAGCTGAGCCTGGGGAAGGCATGTGGGCTGAAAGAAAACAAATGACCCTTAAAAAGGCTTTGACAGTTTGGCTGCCACTGATACCCCAAAACCAAGACATGAATGGTCTCAAACAGGAGAAACTCCAGGCTGCCTAGAGCTTCTTTTGAAACACTGCTGCTGTATTGAATCCCCACCACAGCTCCTAGGGGCAATGCCCAGCTGTGTTGCAGTTATTTTCAAGCAATTTTGCTGAGGAAAACTGGGGCCATCTCAGTCCCATGGAAGCAGGACTTTCCCTCTCTGTCTCAGAGCTTTGCTGGGGTACAGATGGGGGCATGTGCCTTGGTATTCAATTAGCAAAACTATGTAGGTCTTCATCCTTCCCAGCCATCTGCCGGAGGGCTGCAGCGCTATTGGAAGCCCACAGCTAAGGAAGACGTAGGAAATCCACTGAGAACAAAGGAAATATGCCAAAGAGCACCTCCAGAGCTGAGTGTTTTTCCAATTCAAAGCAAGCCAAATCTACTCTGGCATCTAGCTTTAGAGACTTCTATCACACCCCTGGGTAAATGTAATTTTTTGGAGGAACAATTCAGATGGTTATGAATGACCCTATTTACGGGGTCTCTGCTATGTTTGTGCCTCCTAAGGCTCTCTGGAACAAGTAGTAGTTTTCTGGGGCACTGCCATCCACAAGATAAACTGCAGATATGAGCATTCCTGAAAGAGGCAATCTTGGGAGCTGCCAGGGACAGGACTGTTGTGGTGGGAAATGAGTCAGCTGGAGCTGTCATCTGGTCTGGTCCCTGCTCTTGTCTTTGCTGCACCTGGAGCTGTTTTCAGGAAACACCACTCCTGTCCCAGAGGCACCAGGACACACTGCTCTTGCCTGGAGGAGGAACCACAAAGAAACAAGAGGTGACAATCAGTCTGGGAAGGGAGAGAAGTTATGTGGAATGGACAGATCCTGTCCTGTCCACTCCCATCCTGGGGAGAAAAGGGTGAGGCTCAATGAGATATGGCTCAGCTCCTGACCAGAGCCTGCAGCTTTCCAGGAAGCCCCAATAGCTGTGTGTCCACAGGACCTCTGCCCAGAGCCATCCCATAGTACTCAACCAAGTCTGTTCAGTGCCTTCCTCCACCACATATCAAACAGCTGTGTGCTTCAGCCAGCGTGCCCATAGCCTTTCTTCCTCCACTTCCCTCCAACTAGTCACTCCTAGCCAGGTCTCTTTGACTATTTAGCTTGTTGCTTTCTGGCCCATGTTTTTCCCCCCAGCTGCCCTACATAGCTATGTCCTCTGTGCCCAGCCAGTGACCAACACACCTCCCCAACTCATGCATGTCAGGAACTCTCTTCTGCTCACTGTGCACAGGACACTACACAACATGACCCTGTTCCTGGTTGCAGTGCAGCAGCAAACACAATGAAGGGGATGACAACATTTGCATGATCTGCTGTCACTGCCCAGAAATGTTTCTGTATAGTGTAGTATGCAGACTCCATTACAGGATTGCTTAGGATTCTCATCTGCAGCAAACTCCCTCTGCCAGGCTGCTGTGTGATGGCATTAACCGTCTTCAATACAAAGCCTTCCTCCCACCTCTCAGGGGTTTCTACTCTGCTCCTCTCAATCTTCCACAGAACCTGGATTTTTCCTGGCTGACCTGGGCCTCTCTGCCTTATCTTTGTATCTGCTGAAGTTCCTAGGAAGATCTGATTACTGAAATCACCACTCCTTTTCTTCCTCTCCAAAATACAAGTTTATTTCAGTGAAGAAACACCAGTTTACAGCTGAGGCTCAAACCCACAGGGAAAACAGGTGTTCTTCTCCTGATGCTTTGTCTTTCTCACAATTTGACAATTTTGGTTTCAATTGTACTGGAAAAGTTACCCTCAACTCTCACCAGCATGGCTTCAACAATCTTTGGAATGTAAAACTAACGTCTCTCACATTGTATGTATCAATTGATGCACCTTGGAAGTGCACACGGCTCCTCGTTCCCCTTGCATTACAAGAATGTGTTCAGGCCTCTTCTTTGACCAGAAGGACATGAGTTCTTATGTCTGTATGAAGGCACATCAAGGAGAAGTGTGACAAATCTTGTTTCTTCAGGCCTCACTGGATATGACCTTCTGGTCACTACCAGTTTATACAGCAGTAACAGGGCATACCCATGGGACCCCCTGTCAGTGTCTTCACATCTCCAGTTTTGATTTTATCAAGAATCTAGATTAATCTGCATCGCGATGGATTCAAAAAATAAAGAAGCTGGGTTTATTAATAAATGTTTTCACACTGACCTCTTCCCCCAGTGCAGTTTCCTCACACAGCATCCTCTCTAGGAGGAAAGTAAGGGCATGGATGCTTCCCATGGTGAGTAGGGCTAAGGACATGTTCCCTAGCAGGGTGCACACTGCCAGGCAAAAGTACTGGCCAACCCAGTTGAACAGAGCAGCCTACACAGAAGAATCTCTAGATGCAGGTGTTTACCCTATTACTGAAGGTTTCAAAACACAGGTTATCCAAACACCTGAAACTATGTGTTAATGCAGAGCACATGGATTCTTGGCACTAGGGGGAAAGAAAAACATCTTAAGTACACCTAAAGTTCACTAGAACTGTGTGTCTGATGAAGAACTGCATCAACTGTTAATATGCACATTAATAGGCAATTTTCCACTCAGCAAGAAGAGTAGCAGATTATACTTAAAGATGGGAGAAAGCCACAGTGGTCCAATGCTTGATGCACTCCCTTTGCTTCCTGCCTCACAGCAGGGAAACCCGAAAGCAAGATAAAATCCTTTGCAGGCTGTTTGAAAAACACAAACACACTCTGGATCAGGAGAGGGTTTAAAGTGCACACTTTTATTTTCTATTACAAAGGCTAAAAGAAGCAAGTTTGGTTTTTCTTTCTTCATTTAAGAACAAAAACAAAAATGTTGTTAAAACATCTACATATTTATCCTTATACTAGACCTTATGAAAGATACTAAGTTCTTTTTTTAATAGTAAAGCGTGGTATTCTTAAATTATATTATATGAAGACATATTAAAGGACTCGAAATCATTACTACCCAGCTCAGAACTGCAGCATCCCCTTGCTGTCTTTTCCTTTCACTTGCTAAAACCCATCAATTTTTGACATACAGTTTCATACAACTAAGTAGGGTATTTTTTGTTGGTTGTTGGTTTGTTTTGTTTTTTACTTCTCCCTGTAAAGGCCTGGTTAACTCCAATGC
Source organism: Geospiza fortis (assembly GCF_000277835.1). Lineage (NCBI taxonomy): Eukaryota > Metazoa > Chordata > Aves > Passeriformes > Thraupidae > Geospiza > Geospiza fortis. The sequence goes on along the minus strand of NW_005054334.1, from coordinate 4,781,794 downwards.
CAGTGTCACCTAATCCCTGCCCCTACCAAAGAATTTGGGAAAAGATTTTCACTAAGTCCTTCAGCATTTAATAAGTTTCTGCTCTGTGTGAATGTCTGTAGTTATTTTACAGGATATGAGATTTTCTTCTCATGTTATAAAATTAAAACATCACTTCCTTTGTTAAAAACTCTTAAATTTGGTTCTGTGCTGCAGAATTTTCTTCTTCCTCTCTCACACAAATAAAGAAGAGAGAGTTATCACAGGGTCTTGTGAACACACCACTAAAGCAGCCTCTACAGCCTGTGGTTTATCTGCTGTAGAGCTGCGAGCACTGAGCATTTCTGCTGAGAGCATATAACGTGCTGAAGAAAACCCTCTTGCCTTGATAAAGCAAGCCTGGGAAGTCAAGTGTGAAACTTCCTGCCTTTCACAATGTCCCTTTAAATAATATAAGCAAAGCCTTATATTAAAACTTTACTCACTAGTTAGCAGTATAATACTCTCTCACTGAGATGGGACTGAAAGGACATCCTAAAGGGTTTCAAAAATGTGAACAGGGAAACCTGTCCCATCTCAAAGCTTATACCTATCTATATAAAACCCTCCCCTCTTTTGTTATTTCCCTTTCCCTATCTCAAATAAAAGGCTTCATAATTAAACTGGAGATGCTGCGTTTCCTGGCTTGAGTCCTTTTCCTTTACCCTCATTTAAAAGATTCCTTCGATACCACACACATATAATATTATATAGAGCAATATATTTAATACCTGTGTATATATGCTTCATGGGAAGGGTCACATATATACACACTAAAACAAGTCTGGTGACGAAGTACTGCAACACCACAGACCAGGTTATCATATCAGGGAAAACAAGAGACACTTGATGCAATCCCCATGACCATGGGCCTACCTCACCTCACCTCACCTCACTCTCACCTCACCCTCTCCCCATCTCAGCCCCAGCCTGAACCTCTGAAGCCCCACTAAGCAGCTCAGCTCTCATTGTAGAGATGGGGAGAGGGGAGAGTGACTCACTCTGTAACTTGTTTAGGTTACATGAGAAATCATGGCTCAGCAAACGCTAGAGTCACACTAGAGATGTTTGTTTTAAAAATAAAAACCGCATTCCAGTGTCCCCCAATCCAGATTTCTTTCCTTGGCATCTCTGCCCAAGAAGAGCAAAACAAGACAACCCAGGAGCTGATGCCTGTCTCCTCCCATCTCTAAAGTTGACCATTGAGCACAAGGATGACCAGGAGAAGGTACCATAGCTACCACAAAGAACAGAGGAGAAAATACAGCACCTGACCACTCAACTGCCATGTCTGATATTGTTCATAGCAAACCAGAGACTACCATCCATATTTTAAGGGAGCGGAAAAAAAGCTCAGCAGAAAAGTGGTTAAGTTGCCCAGGAAAGAGGCTGAATCCCCATCCCCAGAGGTATTTAAAAATACATGTAGATGTGGCACTTTGGGACATGGTTCAGTCTGGGACTTGGCAGTGCCAGGTTAACAGTTGGACTTGATGATCTTCGAGGTCTTTTTCAATTAAATTATTCTAACTGCAGAAGTGCATTCAGTTTGCTTAGAGTACACTGTGTCTCTGGAGAGATTCCAGCACTCTGCTCCATAACTGGACCCTAACTATCCCAGTGGAGCTGAAGCACCCTCCTGCAGGCTGGTTTAGAAAGATGACAGCTGCCCCACACCATCTCCACATCTCCTGATTTCCTCATCCCATCTCTCCTGAAGCTCTGAACCCCAAGGATATGGGAGCAGAGGGGAATGGGAGGATGCAGCAATGCCAAAACATCCAGCAGTTCACGGCCAGATTGTATTTACCATGGATACAGCCCTACCAGCCCCAAGGGTTCTGAGACTGCTGTCCCAGGAGAATCTGTATGAAAAAGACAACCCTGATGAAGGCTGGGAGGGAGATGTGTTAGTGTTTGACTGGATGGTGCCATCCATGCATGCAAAACTGCAGAGCACAGCTGGACTGCAGAAGAGAGAAGGAGAGGGAAGCTCAGAACAGGGAACACGTTTACTGCTTACAGGATGAGACTGCCAGAAAGGACAAGGCTGGCATGCAGAGCAGTATCTTCTCTGCTCTGCTTCTCACTGCTGCCCCTTACAAAAGCAAAACTTCTGTCCCAGAGTTCAGCATTACTGATTACCTCATCAAAGCACACATCAGGCAGCACAAGAGCAGGCCATGGCTGGGTCCCACTCATTCTCCACCACTGTCCCTGCTCTGGGTCACATCCTGGTTGCACTGTGCATCCACAAGCTCCCTGTGCTCTGGCTCTGAGGAGGAGGGGCTGGACCTCTGGTACTGGTAAGTGCTTCCAGCTGGATTCCCATTAGCTTAACGTTGCCTGTGCTGCGCAATGGTGTCCTTTTAAATGGGTCCCCACCCAGTTCTTCTGGCAGCGCAGGGAAAAATGCAGCTCTAAGTAACCAGAAACACATGCCATTTAAAGAGTAAGAAAGAACACCATCACCTCCCTTCCTCTCTTCAGGACACAAGGCAACACAGAAACACAAGCTCCTTTTGGTGACCACCTCCCTCCTGACTGATCCTGCTGTGTGGACTTCAGTGACACATAGTGTGTCACAGACTCCACTACACCTCCTAGATGGGTTCTGTTTTATTTGCAGCAGTCACATCGGCCAAAAAAACCAAACCCAAGCTATCTGCCCTGAATACCTGCCACACACTGAAAAGGACATCTAATGAGAAGTCACCAACTTGCTTTCTGAGTACAGTCAGCTGAAGTTTGAAGTCACCTACAACCCGGTTCCCGCTGCTGCAAGCAGTTTCATTACTTTGCTGCTTTTACCTTGCACTCCTTATATACCACACAGCTGTTATGCTCCTCAGCACCAGTTGATGCCTCAGGGCAATACAGACAGCTAGAGCATAAGCCCAGATCTCTTAAGCCAAATCTAGTGGTTTTCCTTCTTTGCACCACAATTTCTATTTCTTTTGGTACCAAACTCCCAGAAGAGCGGGAGGGCTGCAGCAGAGTAAGTGGCGCTTAGTCTGCAGCACTGAGAAAAGGAACATATGAAATTCATGGTCACCTCCTTTTAACCAGATTTCATAAAATCATAGAACAGTCTGGGCTGGAAGGGACCTTAAGATCATCTAGTTTCAATCCCCCTGTCATTCAGAAGGACATCTTCCACTAGACCACATTGCTCAGAGCTCTATCCAACCTGGACTTGAACAGTTCCATGGATGGGGCATCCACAACTTTTCTGTTCCCCTCTCTCAGCTTTGTCCTCCAGACCTCTGCAGTCATACTCTGAATTGAAAGACAGAAGAATGACACAAGGAGAAATTCTCTGATTTTCAGCCCAATACACAGACTGAATTAATTCCTTTGAATGAAGGGCGGTGAAAACAAAAAGATGAAGTGGAAGGGGAATTTGGGTGAAAGAAGAGAGAAAAGATGGATCACAAACTCAGTGAGCGTGGCGTCGCTGGCCAACGAGAATTAAATTCACAAATTCATTCACTAATAAATCATTGTCTCATAATCTTAAAACAAAAGAAAATATAAAGTTCTCATTGCGAGACACAGATCTCGCTCTCCCTGCTACTGCCCTCGGAAAACCCACCCTGTGTTTCTGCAGCTGACAGACTCCCCCCCGCTCACACTATACGTCATCCCGCAATAGGAAGTTGTATTTCCCGAAGTCGTCATCCCTGGGGCAGAGCAGCATGTCCTTGCGAGCTTTGGCCAGTTTCTGTTTCAGCACTTCCCTCCGGTCCAGCCACTCTGTCAGCTCGTCCTGCCCATGGGCGTAGCGACACTCCTCTCCCTCAGGACAGGCCTTGTTCTTCTGGAACCTGCCAGCACAAGGAGCGCAGTCAGGAGGGCACCCCCAGTGCAGGGGTTTGAGCTCTCTGTCTGGGATACTTGAGCAGGACTCACTGAAACATGCTGTGAACTCTCCTTTTTAAGGGTGAGCTGATTGTCCTACAAACCCATGTGCAGGTGGGAAAGACATCAAGGCTGGGAAAAAAACAAAGTAGCGAAACCAGCAGTGGCTACAAGGGGATTTAGTCAAGAGCACAAAAAATGTGAGCTGGAACTGGACCAGTAGGGATGAGAAAAAAATAATGCACAAGAGAGGAAATGCCAGGTAACCAGCATGAAAGACAAGAACCTTCTTGCTAACCAAAGTGGCATTTTTACCATCCCAAGCTTTCTGAAGGCACCTTAAGGTGCTGATTCAGAGGGTGTGAGACATTCAAACCATTTAATAAGGCACCTGGGATTCCCCCAAGCACTGGGCCAAGTAGACTTCAGCAGCCTGAGAGCTGAGAGCATCCTGGCTATGAAGAGCACAGGTGCAGACAGGAAGCTCTCCTTTTCTAAAGACACATGCTCAGGAATGTGTTTTTATCCCTCAGTATTGTGGCTGAGCACCTCTGTGATCAAACAGTAGCCTCACTGTCACCCAAACCTGTCATCTCATCCCACTCCTACTCCATGCAGAAGTCTCCAAGAACTCTGTGAGAGGATGAGGAGGGATGATAGGCCCCGGGCCTGTTACCCTGTCCCTGCAGCAGCAGCACAGGAGGGAGGTGAGACAATGGTACCTCTCGCAGAGCCGGAATTCGCCCATGGGGAAGCGGTAGCTCCAGCAGCTGGAGTCACTGTCTGAGGTGAAGACCTTCTCCTTGTGCTTCTCTGACTGGATGTGCTGCTGCCATTGCTTCTTGCTGTTGCTGTTTTTCCCACAGAGCCAGCAGTGGTAGCCCATCTAACCGGTGCAGACAGGGAAAAGGGCCAGTCAGTGCAATAACATTCAATTCCACTGGCCTTCCCTATGCTGGTACTGCCTCTCATCCTCTCCTTCCAGAGCATCCTGGAAGGCTCCACTCAGTCTATGACTATGCACACTTCTCTGCCATATTGTCTTTGGGGAACTGTGCTGACACTAAAGGAGAAGAGAGGAGATGCTCTGTCAGAGTTTATCTATGGCTCAAACAGGCTCAGGGGACAGGGCAGCTCAGTTCATTGACATGGTCCCCCTGCCCCTGCTGATGGCCCCAGTGAGGTCTCATTGCAAGGCCCCCAGGTTCACAGGCAATGCAGCACAGACCCTTACATCAGTACCACCCATGGCATAAGGAAACACATCTGCCTCTAGTTTTTCAAGGCTTCTGTGCCAGCTCTTCTCCAAGCTTCTCCTTCTGCTGACAGGCCTGCAATGGTTTTGCCGGCCTGCCCAGGAGCAGGCAGGAACCCTGGAGAGAAGCTGAGCCCACACAAAAGGGAACCTAAGGTAGACTCCTAATGATTTGGGGATTAACAGAAAAGCCATTGTAGAGCCTTGTTGATCCCAGGTCGATCTCTTCCCACTTAGCTGTGCTGCCCTTGCTGTGCTGCTCCAAGCTGTCCATTTAACCTGCGTTAATACAGGCTGTTCCACTAGAGCAATGCAGTCACTGCTAGCCACACCTGGAGCACAGGAAAGAGGCAGGCTGGCAGCACTGAGGAGGAGGAGGAGGAATGAAGGACAAGAGATCAGCTTATTACCATGATGTCCGCATAGTCAGTGGGCATCTGGATCTGTTTCTCCCCTTCTCGCGAGGTGAGTGGTGTTCCCTCTCCAGGCTTCCCAGGATTGTGTTTCTTTAGCCACATGTCATAGGTCTGCTGCATATCTAGTACTGCACAAAGGGGACACATGAAGCCACTCAACAACCTCCCACTTGGTGCACAAACTATGAGAAAAGGACAAATGCTGGGGCAGCCCTTCCCTCCCCTCGCCTGTGCAGCAGCACCAGACTGAAGGGCTGTGCCCCATGTTGCCTCCTCAGATAAGACCCCTGGGGAGAGGAGCCAAATTCACAGCACACTACCTGGCACAGGGGGTGTCTTCTGTCAGTCCAGGGGCAACTGTGACAACAGCCACACAAACTTTTCAGAAAGATGGCAAAGTGCTGCAAGATCTCATTGGAATTCACCCCACAAGATGATTCTCCAAGAGGCCTAGATTCTACTTGACCTCAGGAGACATCTCATCCAGCCAGGAAGCTAAGGCATGACTAGTTTCAGATCCATCTCTTTCCTCTAAGCCCAAGCTTCACCCTCAGCACTACAGAGGAGGAGAGCCCCTAAGCAAGTTGGCCACAGGAAGCACTGCAAAGCTCAAAACCTGTCTGGAGAACTGCAGTCAATGTCTCTCGCGGCTTTTGATTTAAAAGCCATTCAACATTGGGGAAGGGAAATTTGAGGTGGAAACTTTAACTACACATCTGCCTTTGCAAGATCAGCTCCTGAGAGAGGCTATGGAAACATGAATGTTTTCAGATATCAATATGATGCTCTAAGTGTGATGCATTAGTGATTTACTCTTTGCTAAATGAGTGATTGAGGAACTTGAGGTAACTGGGGATAATGAATGCAAATTCCCCCAAAGTGAGACAACGCTGTTATTTGACGATTCACCTTTGTGCTTGAGCAAAACACACCCAGACTGATGTGCTTTAAAGGCCACAGCAATGAAATGCTTTGAATTGCAACAAGTAACAGTTTGGCTCAGCAGAGAGAAGGACCCTCCACAGAACCAAAAAAACTCAGGGCAGGCCTGAAATCCTTCAGGCTTTCCAGCAGCTCCAACAGAGGTCGATGAGCACCTGGACAGCTGGCCCTTTTTCCCCAGCCTCCTTATGATCTGAATAAACAAGGATTTCTGCCACAGCACTGGCTCTCCAGGATATGGGCAACCCCCAAACTATTGCCCAAAAGGTAAGCCTGCAGAATTAAATATAGACAAGTTCTTCCACAAAGACACCACCCAACAATGTTCTCATTCCGGATCTCAACTCCACCCCTTTGAATGCAATGCCATGAACAGGGAGTGCCACAGCTCAAGACCAAGGAATACAAGCAGAAATAGGTAAGACAGACAAGGCAGATAGAAGACAGACAAGAAAGATATAGGAGTAGCTACAGGCTGAGACTGGTGCTTTGGCAGAGCTCCATACAGAGTCAGACCTGGGACATTACAGGCAACTGGAGGGACAGTACAGGGTGGATTCAAAAGTGATGCAGAAAGAGAGAGCAGCAGTGAAGCAATGTAAGACATAAAACTTGTGCACTAGTCCCACAGCAAGGGACTCAAGAGATACATGCCCATTTATGAAAAGAGCAGCTGTAGACAGACCTGACCCATAATCCCACATAAACTCATGGCAGCAGCCTTGTTCAGCTCCATCTCTGTTGTCAAGAATATGTCTTAGCAGACCCTCCAGATGACCAAATGTCCTCTTCCCTCTCCCCAAACTCTTTGGTCCACATTTTCCCCACTCACTTTTATTTTCCTTCATGAAGGTCCACATGTCTCTCTCCTCGGGGCTGTGGGCAAAGGAGCAGTTGCCCACATACTGGCATTTCCTGCCATTCTGTGCATGGATACACAACTGTTAAAAGACAGAAAGAAAAATTTAGCATCTGCACAATCAGTCCTTGCTAGAGGGGAAAGTGGGTTTGATAACAAGCTGGGGCATTAAATTGCACAGGAGAGGTTGCAAACAGGACACTTTATATATCATTAACTCATTATTCTTTTCCTCAGTCTCCTGATGACATAAACACACAAGCAGTTCAGCACTTGCTGCCATTTCCATAGGTGACTGGGTGCAGATACAGGGCAACAGCAGGGAGCATCCTGGATTGACCCAATAGTGTTTCCTACTGACGAAGCTACTGGTCCCCAGTGGCGACTCATTCTCACTCTCATTCTCTGAGTGGATGAAGAGTGGCCTTACAGATTGCTTAGACCACACTGGTGCACACACAGCTACCAACAGCATCATTGCCAGAGAAAATGTGAAACTTTCTAAACATCATATTTACTGATCATCTTTTCTCCCCGTCCTGGCACGAAAGGAGGACCTACCATAGGGTAGGGGGAAGGAGCTTTCTCCTTCCAGGGAAAAAAGAAAGGAGAGAGAGAGAGAAACTCTCTATTACGACATTTGGGGCTGGGGTTGGAGGCTGGATATCTGTAATTTTCCTCAGCACATGGCTTTTTAGCTGAGTTCTTAGTTTTGGTTTCAAAATCCATTGTGAGCAAATTTCACAATCTATAGCACACAGTCACAGCAAAGGCAGGGATAGGCTTCTCCTAAGCATCTCGCCTCTCACCCACATTGAGAAACCCTGACCTAAGGGGAGTCTTAAATTTCATTCCCAAACCCTGTGCCAGCCAGAGATGCATTAACAGCTTTTGTTATGCGTTAACAGCAACACTGGAAACTCGCATTTGTGCAGAGAGTGGTTTAAATGGGTGCTGCTCCTTCTTCTGCTCCATCTTTTTGCTGGATGTATTTTGCTGCCATCAGTCTGTCCTTACCTCCCATCTCAGCCATCATGTGCTTGCCTGCCTGACAAGTCTTCAAGGGAGCAGCCCTCAAAACACTGCACCATGGTGGAAGGGAAAGGGGAAGGGATGGGGCACCTGGCCATGGCGGGTGTGGGGCTTACATCATATTGCTGTGGGAAATTACGGATGGAAGGCAGTGGTCGGACTGACACCCACTTCTTCTTAGCTTTGGACATCACCAGCAGGACACGGCGTTCCTTCGTCCAGCTGAAGAAGAGAGAATAAATCAAGAGAGACTTAAGAAAGAGCAGAAAAAGTGGTCTTTACCTCAGAGACCCTTAAATCCTGAGAGATGAACAGATCCTCCTGTCTAGCTTGTCCCTGCACTATCTGGCTGTTGCTAGACATGCACATCTGTGATGGAGAAGCCACAAGAAGGCTGCTTTAGGAGGACTTCTCCCTGTAAATATTACCTATTTCCTGGGGTACCTCCTTTCATAAAGCCACAAAAGTCTCCTCCAAATCTCACATGGCATCACCACAGATTATTAAACAGCTGCATTCCATCCTTTGACACAGCCAATTCTTGTGCAATCAGATCCATGAAGAACACTTGGGAATATTTTCTGCTTGAAAGGTGCAATAGAAATGCAAGTCATTACAAGCACTACCTTATGAATAGTGCCAGGAAGTATTTATTCTCCTGCAGCTCCAGCAAGGGATCACCAGGAGATACCCTGAGCAAAAACCCTAGCTCTATTCAGCAGCTGCACAAAGAGGTGTTATTTTTCCCATCCCAGGAAGCAATCCTCACCCACTTACTTCTTCCAGAAACTGCTGCTTCTGTCTCTTCTTCAACAAAAGTTTTACATTTACAATATTAAGCAGGACTGTGCCTTTGTGGCTTGTTTTATGAGAAGACAAGTTCTATCAACCCTTCCATCCTATCCCTGCAGGCTGCCTGGGTGGCACAGGCCACAGTTTCCATGACCAAACAGTGACTTCCCAGCCAATATTTCCCTTCTAGGGGCCTTATAAGACAAATGGGGACAATTTTTTTAGTGGGGCCTGTAGTGTTGTGACAAGGGGTAGTGTCTTGAAACTAAAAGAGGGTAGATTCAGACAAGATATAAGGAAAGAATTTTTTATGATGAGGATGTTGAAACACTGGCACAACCTAGAGAGGCGGTGGATGCCTCATCCCTGGAAACATTCAAGGTCAGGCTGAGCAACCTGATCTAGTTGAAGATGTGCCTGCTCATTGCAGAATGGCTGGATTAGATGACCTTTAAAGGTCTCTCCCAATCCAAACTGTTCTAGGATTCAATGCTTCTATCACACCAAACATTCTCATGTGCCCCAAGGAGTCAAGAGGTGCAAACAGACAGGAGATCCATCATAGAGGAGCAACCAAAGCAATGAAAGAGCCAAGTGAAACTAATTTAAAAGGAAGCAGGGTATCTTGAATCAGTTGTGACCTGACAGACAGCTAAGTGCATAAACACGTGCAGAGGAGAACGCTGTTAGTGGCCTTGGTAAAAAGAAATTATAGGAACTGGGAGAAAAGGGAACTGTGGGATCTGGACTGCCTGTGCCAGGAGTAACAGTCTGCATTTGCTGGCAGCAAATACACACAGTAACGAGAGAAGGAAGCTGGAAAACAGCTATCTGCAATGCCTGCTATAGTGACAAACACCCTGAGCAGTGACAGGCTGCTAGAAAAGCTTACAGCCTCTTCCAAAGATGCCAAATAAAGCCCTAGAGAAGGTAGGATGAATAAATTCCTGCCCTTGAAGAGGGGTAGAGGAAAGAGAAGATTGAATTGCTTACCAGTGGGGGGCTTTGGCACTACAGTACTTGAGGTCTTTATCTGGCTCCACCAGCTGTCCATTCCTCCAGCACTGGCCACACACAAATTTCATCTGGAGGTCAAAGGTGCTTGATGTGGGATTCCGGGGAGAAGCCTGGGGAAAAGAACCAGAGCCTCAGGCCAAGAGAGGCAAAATGCACCCCCCCAAACCTGCCACAGAGATGCTGGCAGCTCCCTGCACGCCTGTGTGCCAGCAACAAGCCAGATTAAATCAGCTCTCCTTTGCCAGTGTTAGCCGGCGGCCCGATGAGATACCAGACAGGAGCAAAACCACTACTTGCTTCAGCATGATTTCCTGAGCTTTGACATCTGGCCAAAAGCACAGACAGCCTGGCAGCTTCCAACACTGACCATGCCTGGCTGTGAAACCCCTGCAGTGTACCTCCATGTACAGACAAGCTCTGTGAGACTTGCCCCAGAGCTTAATCCCCACTTCCCTGCAGAGAGGGCAATCCATGTCTCCACTCTGCCTGTGGAGAGCCCTTGGTCACACAGCCAAGAGAGGCCCCTTGCTAGGAAGCTGGACCATATCACAATGCAGGACACAAAACTCCTGCTTTTGGACCAAGAACCTCCTGTCACACCTAACATTTGACACAATGAAGTCAGATCTGGGTCTTCTTATTGATGTCCTTCCAGGCCTTTTCTGGGCAGGTTTCCGTCTCTCACAGTTCCTCTGCACTGCATTTCACAAGCAGTTAAATCACAGTCTCTGGACAGAGGTACAATGCACATATTTTGTATCTTCTCAGCCATTGCACTTATTGCTCCCACCCCATCTGAAAAGGCTAGTTTGGGATTATGACTAACAGATTGTGGAGAAGGAAAAGAAAAGGAGCCAATCTCATATCACCGCTGCCTCATGTTTTCTGAGCAAATCTCTGGAAAATTGTTTGCATTCTGTATCACCACTGGAAGAACATGACACTGGTGTCTCCTGTTCATTTCCAAACCAAAAAACAAACCCAACTGGATGCCAGTGGCCCTGGGCACAGGAGTATGTGAGAGTACAAGAGAACACCCTGGTCATCGAGCTGGCCAGGAAGCACAAAGGTCATGCACCAGCAAAACAATTCTCTGACTGTCAGCCACATCAGCAGCCCGTGCCACCTGCCATGCCTTGACTTTAACCCTAAGCATCTCACAATAACCAGACATGCCAGCCGAGCCCCTGAAGAGCAGGTTTCTGCCAGGAATTGATTAGCAGCAGCATGGAGCCTGGCTGCACCCCTTGGTGAAGGGAAAACAGCAAGCACAGGCAGCACAGAATCAAAGCATTTCCCAGGAGACACCACTTCAGCTATCAACTACCCCTCTGCATCCTCCAGACATAGTCTTTTGGAGAACCAGAGCTGACATATAGGGTCCTCTGTCACTGTGAAAAGCTGTCTGGGGAGCTGACCTCACCTGTGCTGCATACATGAGGCCATCAGTTCTCTGATGTCCCAGCAAAAGGACCCTCCAAGAGAACCAGCATCTCTTTTGAAAGAGGGCAATCTGGGAGAATGACCTTTCTGGTGGCTCCCAGCACATGACTTGTTCACTGCTTGCTGTCAGCTGTCACCTGTGCTGGTGACCCCCAAGAACATTTCAAAGTGGCTGGCTGTGACATGAGCAGAGTTGAGATTTGGGCTACCATGAAAGGCAGTAAGGTGCTTCCCTCTCAGATATGTGGCCTTGCAACAGTAGCTTTAATCTCCACTTGGTCTCCAAAGGAAATTCCACTACTGCTCACTACCGATCCATCAAACCTATAGGCCTATGGTAACAAAATGGCACTGCTGGCATATTCCCTTTTATCAACCCCATGCTATCCTCCTGGTGACATCTCTCTCGGCACAGCCAGGAAGCTTTGCTCAAACCTACTGACCCAGCAAAACTAAACACTGAGTGTCTGCAGAAGAGACAAGAGATCAGAGAGAAAGAAAATATGTCTCAGGTAGTTCTGGTAATCTGGGCTGCTTTTTCCACAAATTCTTAACCAAAAGAAGCCCTGTGCATTTCTTCATCTGAGTCATACAAACTGCTGGTCAATCCAGTGGGCATGTGTGCTCCCAGGGGATTAGGAGCCAAGCAGAAATTCAAAGCGGCTCCTGTTAATGCTACATGACTGTATTTGTAAAGGCAAGACACATACCTGGCAGGCTGCTGACAACCAACAGTGTGGAAATTATATCACATGAGACTCTAGCAGACGAAGCCAGGCAAAAGTGCTGTGGGCTATGGCACCGCCCCTTGCTATGAAGCCAGACAGTATAGTGCTAGCTGTGCTCCATGGCAACCAAATAAAACCAAACAAGACTCTGGCACAGCCGCTCTCCACTTCAGGCTCTGCAGAAAGCAACAGACCCTGCACGGCCATTCATGTCTCCCAGCTTCAGGAGCTCCTCTCAGCGATACTGAAATGCTCTCTGGAGGAGCCACATACCTCAGGTTACTCAGCCACCTAACTGAGTGAGTAGTACTTAGGTGCAAGTACTCCTTAATGGAGAGCGTTTTTTCCTCTCCATGCTTAAATTGATAATTCTAGGGTGAGCTTTCATGGGGGTTCTGGTGCTGGCTAGGGGAATAAAAACAAAGCAGCTCTTGAAAACCAGAAAAAATGAGGGCTACAATCCCTCAGTTTGCTGGGATGTGATGAGAGGACACCCAGCTCCTACAACAGCCCCTCCTGCTGACTGGCTCTTCAATCTGTGGCCACTGGGTTTACTCCTAGAGCAGCTGCTGTGAGGCCAAATTTGTGGGGCCAAGTGCAAGATTCCTGGCAGGTGCTTGGCAAGCAGTGTATCTTCATTTTTCATTTCTTGCTAAGCCTCTTGACCTTCACTGTCACAGCTACTGGGCCCCTGTATGCTGCCTGCCTCTTTTCTCCACAACTGGACAGCCCTGGGTGTTGAGTCCAGCTGGCAGCTGTGACAAAAGTGCAGCAAAATCCCCCAGAGTGACTTCGCTTCCACTGACCAGAGGGCACTGGAGTGAGAGTGGATCACACGGGACGGTGGGAAGGAGGGGTCTGTTTTTACAGCACTCCTGGGAAGTTGTCTTTGCCAGGCAGCCAACTTTGAAAGTTGGAAGGCTGCTGAGAAAACTCTGAGTCACGTTAGCCTGCTTGGACAGGAGAAAACAATGGCAAAAGTAAACATCTCTCAGCAGATAGCAAGTCCTGCCCGCAGGGCCTTCGGCAGCAAGCCCGAGTCTCATCCCAAAGCACAGCCCTCTGGCTGAGGACGTGCTGCTGCCAAAGCCATGGTGTGCTACTGCAAACACATGCATCTGACTGACTTGACTGCCTCCCTGCACAGTGCCAGTGCCAGTGCCAGGCTGCCAATCCTTAGAGACGGCTGGTGGTGCTGCTGGGAGGCACTTTCTCACTGTACCAACACGGCTGCTGCTTTGCCTCTGCACCCTGGAAGGGCTGTGGGTGCAGTCAGCTCTGTGACAGGCATTTGTGAGGCACAGCCAGACTTTGCCATTGGTCATTAGCCCTAGCACTGCCCACAGGGACCAGAAACTGTAGTTCTCTACCCATCCCCTGGTTTAGCAGGCTCTGGCATTTCCTTTCCTGATCCTCTGCCCCTTGCAAGCCCCAGCAGCCAGAAATGGAACCCTCACTTAGCATCCAGATCCCACGTGCTTCAGAGGATATGCTCTGACCATGCCTGCTGTACAGCTTATTCTTCCAGCAGCAGCACCTCCAGACAAAGGTGAATTTGAAGCTGCAAGGCTTACAGGAAAACAGTTGTCCATTTATCTTTTCTTTAATCCCCTCATTACGCACAGAGAATGGCAAGACAGAGCTTTCTTGAAAATGCAGGTAAATTCACAGCAGGCAGGACAGAACCAATCTCTGGACTGTGCTCTTGGGGCAAGGCACATATGGAGCAGGGATTGCTGATATAAATCCAACTGCTGTCACAAACTGCTGCAAATTCACATCTAGGGAATCCTCCCATGTGGAGATGCAGGCCACTGCCTCTCTTCCCACACCAGGCAGAAAGAGATCACAGCCAGCTCTGGTTGCAGGGACCATTCAGATCATCCACTTCTCATATAACACAGGATGCAGAAACTTGTCCTGCTCAGCTTCCTCAGAGGTTAGAACATATTCCTTAAGCAAGTCAGACAGTCCTGGGAACTACAGACCTTGGTTATTCTTGTTTATTCTGGACTGCTGCTTCCCATTCCTCTCCTCCAACTGCTTCAGACCACAACAGCTGCACAGGTTTATTGCTGAGCATCCACTTGAAGACGAATCCATCTCATGCAGCATAACCAGTGCATAGGTGGACACAGAGCCCCCTGCAATGTCAGTGCAGTCACCTACATATTTTCTGTTAGGCTAAGCTATGCCCATCAGACCTTCCCACAGATGCTTCCCCAGCATCAGTGCCCTACAGCCTCCAGAACACTTCTGATGGCGCACAACCAAGACAAAAAACAGCAGCTAAACATCACATGAGTGACTCAGATTCCTCTCCTATAAAAGACCTCCTCCCCAGGGTGCTCACAGACTGCACTTGGCACTGGTCTCTGCAGAGGAACTCCTGGGTGACAGATCCCACACAAAGGTGAAACATTCTTGCTCAGACAGTAAGGCACAGGCCAAGGGATGGCAAGCTCAGGTTTGCCAAGGTTAAACAAAGCTGTCAAATGGGAACAAAAAGGATTTACACCACTTTCCCCACCATTGTCCTGTTCTAATGGCAAAAAGTGCTTTAGTTCAACCCCAGGACTGGGCTAGGAATTGTCCTCACTGGGTGGGCTCTGCTCCTACAGTACAGAAATCCCCTCTGGGATAAAAAAAAAGGATGACAGAACTGCCCATAGCCAACAAGACAGAGGAAAGTAAATAAAGCAAAAGCCCTTTGCTTCTAACCCCTCTCACACTACCCTGGTATGCTCTTGGCAGTGCTGGAGGGTGCAGCCCTCCACACTGAGAGACTGGTGGCAAAAAAGAGGCAAAGCTCCCAGCCTCCTCCTGGTAAAGCACCACTAAGGTCTCTGTCAGCCTCAACAGCTGCCAGTTCCACCCACTCCTGCATGTAGATCAGACATCATGACTCATTCCTTAGAAGTCCTTCAAACTGCTGTACTGCCCCTTGGCCACTAAAGGGCAGCAGGACACATTTGGTCCCCACTGTGTGACCACTGCCCCAAAATCTCCCAGTTTCACCAGCAAGGTGGCACAGGAAACAACATTCTCAGGTGTGTTGCCCTCGGTGACCTGGAGGCTTCACCCTAGCAGGGAACAGAGCAGATCACAACACTGCAAAACAAGGCACAAAGCTCAACACCAGCACTGCAACCAGGAAAGCTCTCAGCTCTCCTCCACCTCAATGGCCAGCCTGGTCTGCCTGGGACCTGTCAGGCACAATCATGGGAGGAAAAGAGAGAAAGGGCTGGAACCACTGGGAGCAAAATCTGTCTCCAAGCCCTCGATGGACCTTACTTACCACGCTGTTGGCTGGTTTGCTGGCATGTGCCTCCATCTGCTGCCAGTACTTCTTGGACTCCTGCACAATATCTTCGTGGGTCATCCCTGGGAACAAAAAGGAGACAGAACTGAGCTACACTCCTTTGGCCAAGAGAAGAGAGGGAGGGGTTGCAGGACTGTTTAGTTTGGGCTTAGTAACCCCTGAGTAGGTGACAGCTCCCAACAGTCCTCCTGGTAATGTCAGGACTGAGTTGTGACAGAATGCAACACAGAATATGTCTAATCCCTTGCTAAGCAAGCTCCTCTCTACACAAGCCAAACAAAAGGAGAAGAGGTCAGTCTCCTGGGCTTGTTCAGACTTGGCTTTCTGCTCAGGCAGTCTGCAAAGGACCCAGACACTGCTTCCAAGTGAAAAATTCTTCACAAGGGTCAAGAGCTTGACCAAGGTTGTCCTCGACCCCCATATCAGCAGATTCTACCAAGATTCTAAAGGCAATGCTTTGTTACTATTAATCTAGTGTATATGGAGTTTTTGCTTCTAGCTTGGAAGATCAAAGACACCCACTGAGACATCTAGCATCTGAAAGACCCCAGAAGTCTCACCTATTATCTGCTGGGATTAATTAGCCTGTTACACCTTCAAGTTGAGAGGGCCCCCCACAGGCAAAGAGAAAGGTGAAATTCAACAGAAATAGACACCAAGCACAACCAAGGCAGCAGTGCAAAACTAACCAAGGAACAGCTGCTAGTAAATAGCCAGCAAGGAAAGATCTGCAAGGTCTCAGACATCAGAAATACAACATCAGACAACAAGAAAAAGGATAGGTCAGACCTTATCTAAGGAACTAGCTCCTGACCAGCTCAAGTGGTGAGGGAACAGCCTCTGTTAGCACCAGCCAGCTAGATGGGCATTTGAGTTATTAAGTGCTCTAAAGACCCAAGACAGCTGCCAAAACAAACAAGCAAATATCTTGCACAGGCAGCTGATTGCAAGGGGCGTGCTGAGGATGGCCATGATGCAGCAGCCCCAGGACACAGACATTGCAAATTTGATTGCTTTGCTGATGCCTACAGCTTTTATTCCTAAAATGAGGTGTTCCCCAGGATTATTACATGAACACAATCATTGATCTGGGAGACGGCACATTCCAGAACTTAAGGGCCACCAAACAAAGTTTTTGTCTCAGCTTAGGCTGTGTGTAGCTTGGGTAAGCCACAGCATTCCTGACCTCATTTTTCCTGTCTGTGATTTCGGCTGTTCATGTCCCTATCAGGCACCACTACTGCCATTTACACAGGGTTTGAACAGGATGAAAAGCACTCAGGAAACTTCACCATTATTCCAGAACATTTGCTCAGGTCTTTAAAATGGCAGCTACTGCATAATTGGTATTGCTCACAGATCAGAGCTGTTGGTGAATAGTCTACCTCTTAACCCTTAATCCCAGAAGAAATGGTGTCAGGTTAGAAAAATTGCAACTCCCTCTTCCATGTCCAAGTATTCCAGGGTCAGACACAATGATGATTCATATTTTGGGGGACAAAACCTCTAAATCTGGGAAAACCACAACAAAAAATTTACATGCTGCACTGGACCTGGCTGGCAAAGGTCTGAAGCAGCTCCCACCTTCTCCATTTTGCACACCTGTGATCCATGGGGTGCAGAACCAAAGGGAGAAGCACACACAGGTCTTGTCAGAAAACTGAATTTCAAACGTAGTTCTTGTGACTGCCTTATTCCAGTTCTAGAATTCTGAACTATTTCAACAATACAGTCTAGAAATGTGGTGGTTGGGAAAGAAAAACCCTCACAAATGTGAAAGGATGGTTTCCAATCTACCAGTTTTTCAAAGCAAGAACTGTCACAAAGAAATGAGCTGGGAACCAAAAGGCCCATGTGTTGATTACTTATAATATTTCGGCATCTTTTGCAATATCATTAGTGAAGACAAAGAGTCTGTTATTACCACTGGTTGAAGAAGATAACAAGTGATGCCTGTGAAAAGCCACAGTGAACAAGAAAACAGTCCTGCCTGTCCAATTTTCAGATCTTGGGAACCTTTACTCCACTAATACAATCCTTTATCCCCATGAACAAAGCCAAAAGCTCTGTAAATGCTCAAATGGCTGTGAAGTGTTTCAAATGTAAGCTGCCCTCTCCCTATTCTTGCTGAGCAAATAGTGCTCAAATGAAACTTCCTGCTCCAAAGCTAAAGCATTCCCAGAGAATGGCAACAACTACCTTTAATCTTGGTTTCCATAATGAAGGCTACACTTGAGAGAGGCAAACTATCAAGGAAAGCAGGCTCATATATACAGCTCTGCAGAAAAAAACCCAAACCAAGATAATGTCTCTCTATTGTTGGAAAAGGTGGACCATTAAGCACAAGGCTTAATGATCAACTCTGCAGCTTAACTCATGGCTTGTTTCATCTTTTCAACTTTCCCTTTGAAATAATTTCTTCAAATAAAGAAGGAAAGAAGAAAAAAATTATTTCTTCTGCAGGATGAAGAGGAAGGGACACCGAGGGAAGGAAGAAGGCAGCGAAGAAGTTTTTCAAGTGAAAAAACCTGACCAAAACAACTAAAATAAACCAACCATGAGATGGGGATAAAAGCAAGGTACTTGAATATTAGAGTGCCCAGAGTACAATGAGCAGAATCACAAACATGTAGGGCAGCAATGGTGGCCCATGACTCACAGGCAGTGTGCTATCTTAGAAATTCCAGAGCTGTAATTTTTTAATTTCCTCAGGCCACAAGTAAAAGAGGGCAAACGGAAAGATTAAAGATGCCATTTGCCACAGTGTGCTCCTTGTTCATCACTGTCCCTCATGAGCTGAAGCCAAGGCCAAGGACTGCACTGAACATCAATTATGACATCAAAGAATGGTGAGAAACATGCATAATGTATTTCCTCTCTGAAGTACTCCCATTACCAGGCTGGGTGTTGCACTAAATGAGACCCTGTGGTGAAAAAACATGTAGGTAGCACTGTGGGTGGAGTAATATCTACACAGCCAACAGGACAGCAGCCAGAGAAAACCTCCAATATATCAGACAGAGACAAAGTGACAGGACTGAAAGTGCCAGATGTGACAGTGTCACTATATGATTTCCCTGAGTATAATCTCCATAAAACCCTCTCCTGAGGCATGTCATCAAAGGCTTTTTGGGAAACACTAAGTATCTTGCAATTTCCTCCTGTTGGTGAATTTGTTTTGAGAAACTGGAGATTCACAGCCTTCTTTATATAACCAACTGCTTTGTCACCTGTGCTGCCATTCTCATGGCAAAACATGTTCACTCAGGGGTCCAGCTGCTATTTGCACAAGATCTAAGCACCAAACAGCTCTTGGGATTCAGCTCTACCTTCCTAATTATCATTTTAATTTATTCAGCTGGTCACAAGGGAAAGGCTTTCTGGTCTGCAAATTATAATAGCCCTGTTCCTATAAATGGACAAGGGCCAAATCACTTCACAGAACACCTTGGTCCTCTCTTTTCTGTCCCAGAG
Organism: Geospiza fortis; assembly: GCF_000277835.1. NCBI lineage: Eukaryota > Metazoa > Chordata > Aves > Passeriformes > Thraupidae > Geospiza > Geospiza fortis. Next base: position 4,762,635 of record NW_005054334.1, on the reverse strand, counting down.
GAGGCAGAGTAAGTAATATGCAGGAGTGAGTGACACTTTCTCAGTAGTCCCAAATCACCTTCTGTCCCTCTCAACTGGCCCTGGGTGCACACTGGAAGAAACTCAGGTGTACACAACACCAGCCAAGTCACACTCACCTGAATATTGCTGCAGCAGCCAGACCTTGAGCTCAATGAAACTGTGAGCAAAGTGGCAGCTGTCCTCACGCAGGCAGCCATAACGCACCTCGTGTCGGCACACGTCAAACTGGAAGTGCTCCTGGAACTGACGGATCTTGGAATATTTCAGGGAGGTGGAACGCACAATGTGGACCAGACACCTGCAGAAAAATACAAAGCACCAGAGGATCAAACCCTCCCCTCTCCTCCTTACATATGACATCCAGACATTTGACTGGGCAGGCAAAGGACACAAGAAAATCAACACTGGGAGAGACAGAGTCCCTCTGGGAAAAGCAAAGCCCTGCCCTCCCACCCTGTCAAGCCTGGGTGGTTATTTTCACCCTGAGCACATGGGTGATGCTCTGCCTAACTTCAGAGATCAGATAAGTTTCAAAATAGGCAGCAAAGATACCAACTCCTCTGGTTCAGCATCTCCCCATGTCTGAGGTTGCCAGGAACCAGAAGGAATTGTATGACTGTGTACTTGACATGTTTGCTATACTTGTTTTCCTAAACATTTATTACTAGACAGTCAGAGGCAGGATCCTGAACTAGAGGATCTCTGTTTTGACCTTTTTGTAAAGGCCAAACTGAAAGGTAAATTAAGTCAATAGAAAACTTAACATAGTGACTCCAAAGGGCTTTGCTGATGCCTGAAATCCCTGAGCATCAGAAGGAAACATGCAGGGTGAAGCCCATAGTGCTATTTATCATGACTTGAGCTGTCCTATGATTGGAACCCATAGGGAGGAAAGAAGAAAGAGACCAGAGCCCTAGAGTTAAACTGGCTGGACTTGTGAGACATGGTTCCCATCAGGAGAAAAAATTGTTCACTCACTTGTTGTCATGGAAAATGTGTTTTGCAGAAAGGTTGGAGCAGACAGATGGCGTGTCCTTGGTCCCTTTGCTGATAATCCGGGGTTTGCTGTCAAAGCAAATCTGTGAAGAGAAGAAGTAGCACACTGGGAAAATCTTAGAGAGCAGTGAACCAGAGCAACTTCACTTAGAGGAGAAAGAAGAACCAGAGCCAGCCTATTCTAATGTTCAAAGTTCACAAGAAGTGTGGTGAAAACTTTGTGGTAGGGCTTAAAATAAAGCAAGACAATCTCTGGAAAAGCTTCCGGACAACATTTTTTGGCTTATTCTCCACAATATTTTCCATTGTGGTTGGAAAAATTTTGGTCAGAGCCACATATTCTTTCACTGTTAGCCAACAGAACAAGAATAAGGGAGAAAAAAGAACAGCCACTTCACAGCAAAGAACGGGTCCCTTTACATGCACTGCCAACATGGGAAACTCTGTGCTGCAGAGCATTAAGATGATATGAGGCAATTCTCAACTGACCAACTCAATAGCTCCGCACAGACATCAAGTGGGAATTTGTTGTATTATGGAATTCTAGTTTCTAAAGTAACTGGGGCTAAATTACAATTCAAAACGATATGTCAAAATGGGGGAAGAGACAGGTGATCCCGTGAGGCTATGAGCACCTAGTTCAGCTGCAGGGCTAAGGAGAGAAACTACTCCTTTCTCCTGCACAATCCTGTGTACAATGCTCACTGTCCTTCTGGGAGCAGGGCACTGGCTGGGACACACAGAGTTACAGATGGCTTGCTCCTGCACCTTTAAGATTTCCTTCTTGAAGAATGTCCAACATTCCTGGACTCTTTTTCCCTTCAGGACTGCCTCCCAAGATACTCTGTCAACCAGGCTCCTAAAGAGGCTAAAGTCTGCCCTTCAGAAGGTGAAGTGGCAAGGTGGCAGTTCTGCTGACCCCTCTCCTTATTGCTCCAAGAACTGAAAACTCTACCATTGTATGATTGCTGTGCCCAAGACAGCTTCCAACCATTCTATCATCCCCCAGTCCTTCTCTGCTCACAAACACCAGACCCAGTGGATGCCTTCCCTAGCTGTCACCCTCACCAGCTGTGTCAGGAGTTATCTTCCACACACTCCAGGAACCTCCTGGACTGTTTCTTCTCTGCTGTGCTGTACTTACACCAGACACCTGGTAAGTTGAAGTTCCCCACAATAAAAAGGGCCAACAATGATGAGACTTATCCCATCTGCCTATAGAATATTTTGTCTGCCTCTTCATCCTGGTTGGGTGGCCTGTAACAGACTCCCACCTTATTGGCCTTCCCCCAGTTCCTACCCATAACCACTCAACCCCATCATTGTCAAACTCTGGACAGGGAAAACATTCCCTAACACACAGGGCTCCCCCACTGCCTCTCCTTCCTCACCTGTCCCTCCTGAAGAGTTTACAGACATCCACTGCAAGCATTCCAGTTGTGTGAGTCATCCCACCATATTTTCGTGGGGGCAACTACCAATATATCAGTGGTCCAGATACATACTGAAGAGATGATGGATGCCTGCCCCCTCCCACCAGTTCTGTACCTCACAGAGGAAGGTGAAGATGCCCTGATGTTCCTTGAGGAGCTTGGCAATTGTGAGGCTGCTCTGCTTGATCCCACCTAGCGGGTCAAAGAGGAGGTCACGGTTGAGGGTCCCCTTCCTCTCCTCCGTCCAGACGTCGATCTCTTCCTGGTGGTACGCGAAGGTGCAGTTATCCCCGTACTTACAGTCCTGCTTGTTAAGCATATCTACAAAGCAACAAACAGCACACACCACCACACAGGCAGGGCGGCCCAGTCAGAAACTAAACTCTCTCTCGTCTTCTCCCACTGCCCATGCCTCACATGGAACTGAAAGCAAGAAAACAAAGAGCTACTAAAAGAAAAAGGAAAAGACATCTCCTGCCAAGTTCACCTATATCAAGACATTCAGGAGTTAATGCAAACTACTGAATGGTGACAATCTCCAGTAATGCTGCTATGGGGGAAACCATCTCAAAACAAGAGGCCACCTTTCATTCAGTGCCTGGCCTGAATCATGACTTCTCTAACTCTTTTTAAAGCCAATACAGATTAAGTTCTCTCATAGGCCCAGCAGTAAGGAGCTATTTTAGCTTGGCTCTTGCAATCTCCCCACCTCATTAGGTACTTTGTAATGACACTGCCTTGGGATACCAGTCTGGCCACACTGCCTGCATGTACTGTGGGATGGGCTGGAGCAAAGGAGCAGGCAGAGAATGCTTTTCCCTAGGCAGAACTACAGCCCTGCTATGGGGCAGCTGGGTTGAGTGGGACTAATTATGAGCACATGTACAGGAGGCAGGTTCTCAGTAAAACCCATGTCAGCAGAGCAGTTCTGAGCACTCAACTGTGCACAGCAGTTCACTGAGCCTTTGGAACCCTTCTGCCCCACCACTTTAGAAGCTGCCTGCTCTCCATGACATGGTAGCTCATTGCCCTTCAGTGTACTGAGCCATCCAGTCCACAGGCTACTGATGGAACAGGACACCCTAGAGCCAGCAGCCAACATCAAACACAATTTCCCTCCCAGTCTCCCCTGGCACAGCCCTTTCCCAGTGACCAACTGCCACAGATCACCTTTGCACAGATAATACGATCCTACAAAGTTGGTTTTGGTTGGGCGAGGACGGATCCTCTTCCAGGTCTTGTCTTCAGAGCTTTTCAGCCTGCCCAGCAGGATGTCCCGCTTGCACTTGTGCTCCAAGCCTTCCCGATAGGTGTAATCACCAGCCTTGGGCCCTGCCAGAGAGAATAACCCCATCAGCTTGGGGAAAGCCAACTCCTAGTCTGTGCCAGTGCTCTGGTGGCAGAGCAAATGCATCACCTGTTTTGGGGTAGCAGATATGACAGGCTTGTTTGAAAACGTGAGTAGACGCCAGGGGGTTCTTCACCAGCAGAGCCGTGTTGGGCATTACTGGTTCTGGCTGAGACAGCAGGTGCTCAGTGGCCTTGGGCACAGCTGGGTGACTCCCTCCACCAAGGCTGACCTGAGTGAAAACACACACACCTCTCTGTTCAGCTCTGCAACCACACAGGCAAGAGACCTCTCCAACCCCTGCCCCACCCCAGTCTCTCAAAACCTTTCTCATTCCGTCTCTCATCAAAATGCTCACATCTGAAATGACATTTCCAGAAGAGATGACTGCAACTTTTTCAAAGAGTATGAACACACTGTGGTGTGTTCACTTCAAAGACAGGCCTCTTTCCTACCAGTAAGAGACCTCAGTTTTCTATCACGAGCCACAGAACAAAATGCCCTCCTCACTCCTTCCCATTCCTTCCATCACAATCTACTCTGCAATGAAAGACTTTTAAATCAACCTCATCCCAAGCTAAGAAAAAACCCAAACTGCTTATCAGTCAATCTTCAGGGATATTCACATTGATGTTAACAGGGCCAGCAGGTGACAGGAACTCAAGAATAACTTTTGTTCCAAGCTTACTAATCCTCCCCTTTTTCTCCGAGACTGGAGACACAGGACAGAGGCAGAACATCTGGAGAAGTCTCCTGACAGGGGCAGAGAGCAACAAAGAACTTCAGTAGCCTGAAGTTGAAGTTGGCTTACTCTGCCCCATCCTTGAGCATTATGTGGCTGCCAGATCCAGTGGGAGCCCAGCTTCCCATGATCCCCTGCTGACCCTACAGCCTTGGTCACACCATGTTTACCTGGGCAATGTGGAGTTATGGATAAAAAAAAAGATGGAACAAATGTCTCCCTGCTGACTCAGTGGAAATCTTTACCTGCCTTGCCATAACATGGGAGGCAACATTCACCAGGGCAGGGTAAGAGGAGGGCCCCAAATTACCTACATGACCCAAGTGACCACTACCACCACCACTACTACCTTGGTTCCAGAGCACCCTGGGACGTCAGCACGGGGCAGTAGCTCACTCACCACTGGGGCTGGCTTTTGGCTGCCAGGTGGGTGTCGCAGTTCCTGAGAGCTAGTTTCTTCTAGGTAAAAGAAGGGGAAAAGAGCCCCACAAAACAAAAACAATCATTTCACTCTCAGAGGCAGTTCTATTCACAAAGAAAGTTCTACTTTCTTCCCAAAGCATCTGTCTAGACTCAGAAAAACTCCAGGGAACACTTTCTTGTCCCAGAAATCCTACTGAACCCAACTCTTTGCTGCTGAGAACTGGCATTACTAAGGTGGCAACCCAAAGCTGAGGTGAATTGTGAGTGTTCAAGTGCTGACTGGTCAATCTCTGCTGTTCTCAAAATACTTTTGTTGCCAATATACTGCAATACTGGGAACAAATTAACCACGAAGAAGCCCACTTCCCTCCTGAACAGGAGGCAACTTAGTCTTTGCCCACCATCCTCCACAGCTTTTCTCCTTATGACATGAGAGTTCAGAGCCCCATTCGAGAGGACACTCCTTGCCCTTAATCCAGAGATGGGAAAGACCTACCTTGGCCTCTACCATTCTGCCCAGCACAACAAGGTCCTGTATCATCTAAAACCATCACCACCATTCTGCTCACTTTGTGGAGAATGTCAAGGAATCATTGAGGAGGAAGGTGGAGCAATCATGCTATAGTCCAGCAAATTGTGCCAAGGAAGGTGTTCTGGACACCAAGGCAAGTTTAAATCTCATCATTCATCATTATATACCTTGATGTTCCTTTCTCCTCTTTAGATTTCACTCCATGCAGGTACTGGTTATCTGGGATAACATACCTACAGCTTTTTCTCATTACTTTTGAGCTAAACATTGTCAGTTACTCTGTCCAAGACAATTCACTGCTCTCTTCTAAATTTATATTCCTGTTCTGCCACACCAGCAGAGAAAGCTACAGGATATATGTCCTCAGCATTGAAGGAAATAATTCTGGCACGCATTCACAGCTAAGGCAACAAAAAGCCACATCAACCTGCACCTACCAATGGCAAAGGAATCCAAGGTATCCAGCGACCCCCTGCTTGTCCCAAAGGAGTCCAGGGCATCAAGCCTTGTATCTGTGTATGGAAGCAGATCCAGGGAATCCAGCGAATCTAAAGTGGAGCCGCCACTTCCTCCTGGTGGGGCCTCGAAGGCATCCAGGACAGAGGAGGAGGAGAGCTGCTTGGTGGGATCCATCACCAGGCCAAAGGAGGCAGGTGGCAGAGGGGTAGAGACAGGGATGCTGGCTGTCACAACTGGAGGCAGCAGCGGAGTTCCCCCCGGAAACACAGGAATCAACTGGGGCATCTCTGTCGGCAGGTTGGTGGGAATGGTGCCCTGGACCAGAGACTTCAGGAGAGCAGGAAGGAGGAAAATCAGCGAATTAGTATTGAGGAGCAAAGACTGAAAAGAGATGTCCTGGTTTTGGCCAGCACAGAGTTAATTTTCTTCTTAGCAGCTGGTACAGCACTGTGTTTTGGATTTAGCATGAGAATAATGTTGATAACACACTGATGTTTGCGTTATTGCTAAGTCATGCTTCCTCAAAGTCAAGGACTTTCCATTTCTCATGCTCTACCAGTGAGCAGGTACACAAGAAGATGGGGGAGAGCATGGCCAGGAGAGCTGATCTGAACAAGCCAAGGGGATATTCCATACCAGAGAACATCATGCCCAGGATATAAACTGAGGGAAGTTGGTCAGGGTCACTGACTGCTGCTTAAGGAAGGCTGGGCATTGATCAGCAAGTAGTGAGCAATTGTACTGTGCATCACTTGTTTCTCTTGGGTTTTATTCCTCCCTCTCCTTTTCTACTGTTATTGTTGTTGTTAATATTGTATTTTATTTTGTTTCAATTATTAAGCTGTTCTTATCTTAAGCCACAAGTTTGGGTTTTTCTCAATTATCCTCCTCACTGGGGAAGGGGCAGGAAGAAAGTGAGTGAGCAGCTGTCTGGTACTTAGTTGCTGACTGGGGTCAAACCATGACAACAGAGAGCAACAGGCTCCCAGTGAAGAGCGTGTTGTACTAGCTGGAGCAAAAGGATACCTGGCAGCTCAATCCACCTGCAGACTTTCCACAGACTTCCCAATTTTTCTGTACTGCAAACAGTCTGGACCGGGATCCCTGAGGAGGTGTTGGGATACCTGAGTTCATCAGTCTGCAAGGCAGTGCCCTGGGAGGGGCACTTAAACCAGCTCAGGTTGAGAAACAAGGCAGCTGAGTACACCCAGTGCAAAGGTCAGGGAAATGATCACAACCCGTGGCACCTCTCACGAGGGCTTTTCCAAGATGAAAATCACTATACTGCCTTCAGACCCAAGGTGGGTCACATAAGCAACACTGGCAAGTAAAATCCAACATAAGTATGAATACAGATTGTTTATGCAGCTCCCAGACCTGTTCAACAAGCTCAAGCTGAGTGCAACTTGAGTGCAACAAAATAC
>NW_005054334.1:4747356-4755235 GCF_000277835.1 Geospiza fortis | reverse complement strand
CACTCCTTTTACTACTGTCAGACTTGCTTCAACTTCATGGACATGAGAGGCCAGGTGGAAAGAGATATAAGAGGAGGGCTACCTTGGGTATATTTTGAGAGGCAGCTCCCTGAAGCTGCACACAGCAAAGCATGCTTGGAGGAGGACTCTACATACTCACAGTAGCAGAAATAAAGGAAAGAATTAATGAGTTTTTCCAGAGGAAGAGATCGGAGAAAAGAATTACAGAAAGAGAATGAGAGGCAGCATGCACATCTTATGCTCCAAGGACCTATTTGGAAAAAAGAAGCAGCAGACCCATGCAGCCCCCGCTCTTACCAGAGGGTATGGTGACCCTTCAGCAAGCGAATCCAGGAGTGAGTCTAGTTCTTCCCCAATGATGTCCCCATCTGTGAAGTCCTCTGTGTTCTCAGGCACTGGCAAGGGTACACAGTCTGGAGACGGGAGCAAGCTGGCAGCAGGAAGTGAGGTGGGCAAGCCCTTTGCATCTGAGTCAGGAGGCAAAGGGGCCAGCCCCTCATTCACAGGGATGGAGGTGGCCACAGGAGCTGGGAGGCACTGCAGGTCCATAGAGCAGTCTGTGATGAGAGAGAAACAGAGCCAGTCACCAGGAGAGCCTCTTGCAAGAGACAAATACAGCACAACATGGCAAAAACAATATTGTACAACTCCATCAAATCACAAAAACCAAATATGCCAATTTTCTGAGAGAAGAGGCTCTACTGTGAAGAGTTCTTGCCCTTTCATTTTTGTTCCCACTCTCCAATGGCTCACCAATAGCTGAAATACATTTTAAGGGCCAGTGCCCAGTCTGACTGTCAGGATTTGGCAAGCACCTACAACAACCAGGAACAACACAAAACCTGTGGCTGAGCAGTTACCAAATTCATTATGGCCAGGACTAAAGGCCAGGAGCACGTAATACAACTTCTCTATAACCCACCACCTGGTGTTTTTCTTTAATGTTCCTCACTAATGCATTTGGCAGAAGTCACTGCCTTCTCCAAGGAGTAGTCCTTGGAGCTTTGATATCCCAGCTGAAAGCTTGCTTACTTGCACACCCTCTCTAAAAACCCAGGCATCCTAAATGGAAGAAGACAAAAACCACAAGGCCCTGTTGAGAGGAGAGTCAGAGATTTAGTGGTGAGATCAGGTTGTGCTAACAACGTGCCCCAAAAATCCCCATCAGACTCACTCAGCTCTCTTTACCCAAGTAAATTCTCTGCTCTTGAGGCCTTCCTGATGTCCAAAAGTTGGAGGTTGCTACTCATTTTCCCCCTCAACATCTGATCAGCAAACATGCCCTTGGGAACTCATGTGAGGTGGGGCTGAGGCAGGAAAGAGGCAGTGGTTTTCCCTAAGGTTTCTTCCCCTCTCCAGTACAGTACTGAAGTAGCAAGATGTTCCCATCATGCAATATAAACCTCTGTTAAGTGAAGTTAAGGTTGCAAGCACGTGTTCTTCACAGAATAGCATTTTATTCTCAAAAAAATTAAAGGTTAAAAAAAAGTTCAAATGTTAGAAATTTGGAAAATGCAGCGTTACATTCGCAGTTCTCAAACCAAGCACCCAAACTACCTTAATTCTGCCCCTGTGCAGATGTCCTGGAATAAAAGAAAAGAAATAAGACAAAGATGCTACTTTCTTCATCGACATCCCATTGGCTGCACTCTAACTGCAACAGAGTAAGGCTATAAAAGCAAGGCAAAGTTTGGAAGGAGAGACAATAGCTTTTATTAGAAAGACTAATAAAATTGGGAAAGAAACTAGACAAACTTCAGAGACACAAAACTTGATCCAGCAAGAAATGCTGCATCCTGTCTATACCAGGTCTGTTCACTCAGCCCCCATGAGAACTTGGCCATCCCTCTGCATCAGGGACCGGGCAAGCGAGCCCTGTTACTGGCTGCAAAGTGAGAGCTTCTTCTTTAGCAATTCCAGCAAACCCCCAAGTCCTTAACAAAACAACAGCAGAGATGACAAACACAGGCATGCCCCCTTATCTCTAACCCCACCTGGAGCACAGCACCAACCCCTGCAACCTTTCCTCCAGTATTTGCTGTGAATGGCCCACATGGATGGACTGCAGCAAGGTCACTGTGCAAGGCACTGGAGGCTGAGCCATGACAAAAGACAGGGACGCAGGAGAAGTGGCAAGGAACAGACACAGGTCCCTCTCCACATCCTCAAACATGCCATTGAAGGCAAACACATGTTGTACCTCATGGGATCCAACACAGGATTTCGCAGCTGAATGCATTTCCCACAGGCTGTACATGTCCTTAGTTTTGCAGCTGCCCCACCAATCAGGCTCAGCTCCAACCCCATGCCCCCTTAGCAATGACTTTCTTGTCTCGTCTCGTCTCGTCTCATCTCATCTCATCTCATCTCATCTCATCTCATCTCATCTCATCTCATCTCATCTCATCTCATCTCAATCATCTCAATCATCTCATCCTTTGGTGCAGAACCCCCAGCCACCAGGGAGCCAGCTATCCAGCTTTTCTCATGGCTGGAACCTTGGCCAGATTCCCTGCAGTACAAAGGGATGGCTTGTGCCTTCCCATTTTTCAGATGTTTAAATCTGGAGTATTGTCAAGATCCCTACAGAGGCCAACAAGAAGTTCAGAACATGCCGGAAGGGATGGGGACACATGCAGCAGAGAGCAAAAGGATGCACAATGACAGGGCCCCAAAGGATCCAGCAGTTCAGACCTTCTCTGAGGAATGAATGAAGCCCTGGATTTTCCACTCAGACTGGGAAGCAAAGAAAAGAGGCCCTCACACACCCTAAGAGACCACACACACCCTAAGAGGCCCCAAACCCAAAATGCTGAATGCATGACCAAAAGGCAGACAATAACATGAGACCCCCACAGCTCAATGCATGTGAAGGGCAAGGAAAATAGCAGGGACCAACAGGTTCCGCTACTTGTAAGTGGAAGAGGGAAGATATCCATTCCCCTCTCCCTGACCACCCAAACACTATTATTCCTTCAGCCACTGCCTCCCACTCTATTCTGTCCAATCTTTTTCCTTATCTCTCCTTTCCCATTACTGCTTTTCGCAGGACACCAGATCTGCTGACCTCGCTCACCAGCTGTGATACCCACATCTCACATATTCTCCTTACAGAATGCTCAGGCATCCTCTGCATTCCCCTAATGTTTGCTCCATCTTAAAAGAATAAAACAGCTTTCTCTGATGAGTAGCTCACAGGCACACCCACACCTGCTGATTTCTGCCCCTGCCATCACACTCAGCCCCACATATTATTATAAGGTCAACAAGGGGTGTGTCCATACACACCCATGAACCGAGTCTCTCATACCAAGCCCCCCCAGCTGGTAGCTTCTCTGGCCATTCACCTGCCTGTCCCTGAGGGGCAAGTACAGAGCTTTTAAAAGCACTGTTTCTAGCTCTGCTCTCCAAAACAGCAGTGGTTCCCTGGTGCATTAGCTGGCCAATGGCCATACTGAGCCAGATCTGAGCCATGATCTCTCTGTAGGACTGGGCTGAGTTAATCAGATAACTTCAAGCAAAACATGGAGGAAAGGGCTTCAAGAGTCTGCACTTTAAAACAACAACCACAAAAACTTGCTAAAAAAACTCTTCTAATCTGAAACTCTCAGGGTACCCAGCACCCACAGTCGTCCTGGTGGCACACCATGCTCAAGGCAATTGGATAACATAATTCGAGTGCTTTTGCAAAGATTTCCTAGCAGTAAAGGCTCTGTCTACCTGATCTGCAGTAAAGGTGGCATGCTGCTCTTACACCAAATCCAGATTAGATAAAGAGCTTACTGGATGCGGTCATTCGTTAGTCTGTAGGAGGAGTCCAGTTAATTTTAGCACAGCAAGATAATGTGAAAAACTCTCCTTAATTCACAGAACTGGGTCTCATGATCTCACATAGCAAGCAGATACAAAACTGGCATTCAACAGAGAACTAACATGCTTTCCAAAGCACCGTAATAATGAAATTAGTTTCTTTCTATAAAAAGAGCAATTGCTACTTGTGGTGTTAAGTCCTCACACTTACCTTCACGCACACAGAGCTACTTTACAAAGGAACAAAGACTGATGTGCTCAGAGGCAGAAGTTCAGTGCTCCAGCACACAAGGTAGCAAGCCTTTCTACAGGGGCAGAGTTAAGGTCACTTGTTTCCCAGCATGAGAAAAGCAACCCTGTTAATCTTCCTTCTCCTCCTGAGTGCCTAACCCTGAACTCGGCTCTCCCTGGGTTCCTCCCAACTCCTTTGTTTTCAATTCTTCCACCTCAGTGTCTTGGAGGACCACATGCACTCACATGCATGCAGAGCAAAACAACCTTAACTTCACTTTATCTGAACTGTTTTGTCTTGGAGCAGAATTTCAGAAGCTTTGCCAAGAGCAGCTTCAAGAAAGCACAACTGGAGAGAGCTGTGTACCTCAGCAGACCCTTTTAACTCCCAGACACGCCTCTCACCAGGCCTAGACAAAAAGCTGGTTTTGGAAAAGAAACACTCTTGCTTTGCACCACTTTTTCCTTCTCCCAGTTACCAAAGTTAGGAGTGTGCAGAAGAGACACAAATGTAGGTGATGAACCTCTCAAGCCTGCCAGCCTGGTCACATACCATACTGAAGCCACAAAAGTCTGAAGAGAGAGATAGCTTTACCTGTTTCAATGTCATCTATTGAGCCCAATCCATTGGAAGTAGTCTGCAAAGAGAATGTAGGAAAAGGGAGACAAAAAATATTGTGAGAAGTTAATCTTTAAAGAGATATCCACACTTTACATATGGGACTCTTCACTACTGAAGAAGATGTATATGGCCCTTTCTTTTCCTATATGGCCTCTTTCTGTGCTGGAACAGTAAAACCAATGAACTTTAGGAGGCCATTGATCCAAGGAACCTATTCATGTTTACCTTCAGCAGCCGACAAATCCTTTTGCTACAAAGGAAAACCCTGTCTGCACCATATCCAACCATGTGAGCAACTCCATACATAGAACAGGGTATTTCATGTGTGGATGAGAACACTGTGTCCCAAGTCCCAGGACACATCAATTGGTCAGCCCACTGCATGGGAGATCTGATTAGCCTGATCTTACACAACGTTCCTTTTCTTAGTTCACATATTTTGCAATCTAACAACCACAAACTTCTACAGCAAATTCAAAACAGGAAAATGTTTCTGCCAAGACAACTGCTGACTTGGAGCTCAAGGCAAGGAATAAATTGAGTCCATATTTTACAGAAACATAAATAGAGGTAAGTACATGTGCCTTCAGATTAAGCTTTAAAAGGCAGAAGTAAAGCATTTGTCTTGTAATATTGCATCTACTACAGTGGGGTTTGGACTATTTTCAATTCTTATAAAAGGAATAGATTTTGAAATTAAAAACTAGGTGTAGCTATTAAAGAAAGTTGACTGGCCTTCCTAGAAAGACGTGAAGCCCAATCACTGAACAGTGATAGGTAAAGTTGTTCTTTAGTCGTTTGTTGTACAAAATTATTATGTTTATAGTTTTATTGTTTATTTGCTTTAAGGACCATTGTGGAATACCAAACAGATGGTAAAAACACTAAGTACTTGTTGGGACTTTTTTTTGCCCAGTGGTAGACCGAGGAAACCAGAAATTTCTTATATTTTACCTTAGTATTTGTACACTGTCCTGCCCAGCTGGGTCTCCAAGGACAATACAAACAATACATGAACTGTGTATGTACCTTACTCAATACATCGCAGGATTTAATTTTATATGTTTCTTCAGCAGTTGCACTTTCTGACTTTTATTTAGCATTGTTGTTAGACATTCAAAACTTGAAAAGAAAAATTTATTTATAATGCAAGAGATAGCAAACATCCACAATAACTAAGAAAAATAACAATCTTTGGTGATCTAATTACCAACATAAAACTTATGTCAGCAGAAATGTTTTCAAAGAAATTAATTTCTTGGAAATATATCTTAAGAGCAGAAAGCACTAATTAAAACAGTTCAAACTTAAAAGACAGTTATAAATTTGCATGTAAATAAAACTTTAAAGCATTCTAGTAGCACAATCCATAAACAGTAACAACCACAGGATGCAAACTCTACCTGGTTTGATGAATTGATTGAAGTGCCATTACTGAGTAGAGAGAATGTTTCCAGTTCCTGCTGCAAGGAAGAGAGAGGTCTTAGAGCAGAATTCAGCCTGTGAATGCTCATGAACTAGGTAAAGCTGGGTTACAATATGGTTTCCTTCCAAGCACTGCCCAAAAATAAAAGTCACCCCGAAAGGCTACCCTGCTGTGACACAAGAGTGCATGTTTGTCAACACTGAAAAGGGACATTTAATTGTTCTGTATACCTCAGAACATCTGACCCACAACCAGGAGGCAAAAAACTTCCTTGAGAAACAGATGGGTTTGCTTTTAGTCAAGAAGGTGTTACTTTGGGAAGGCATTCCCATACTGGAGTGAAAACTGGAACTCAACACAAAAGATCAAAAGTGTTAACAAAATACCAATCACAGAATTTCAAATAATAAAAAGCATTCTGGAGTGTTTCATTTTTATATTTCTAATATACAGGTGGTTTAAGCCCATCTCAGCTGAGTAACATGACAGTGGCAAAAAAGGTGGCAAGGCCAATACAGTGAACAGCTACAAAAAGTATTTCCACATAAACTTCCCTTTCTTTGAGACAGAAACATTTTGCAGTGTGAAAAGCTGCTATGAGATCAAGGAGTTTTCTTAGGGAAGGCAAATCACACGTGAGGTTTGTTGGGGAGAGGATTAACACGTTACAGCCAGATTTATCCTAAAAGCTCTCTGCAAACCAGATGCCCACCAATCATTCCACCTCATGCTACAGAGGAGTCCCTCTGCAGATGGAACACGCTGTTTGTTTAACATTGCTGTGCTTGGGGCTGAGAATGCAAACGCAACGTCAGCCTCCACTACTAGCTCATGTTCTCTGCTCCTGAGAACAAAATCTGTGACCAAGGCAGCTTTATGGGAGAGCAGCTTTATGGCTAGCAGTGGCCTAACGCCCTCTAGCTCCATCCCAGGGTACACATTCAAACACCTACAGCACCTCCTTGTAGAGCCAAGTTACAGATCCAGCCACTGGGGTCAATTAGCTTCTGACCAGGTGTTCTCCCAAAGCCAAGCCTTTCCCCCACCACAAAGAAGTGTATGCCTAGAAATGGAGCAGGAACCCTTCATGATCCACTGCACTATAAAACCAGCCATGCCTCCAAAGCAGCAGAGGATCCCATCCTTCTCATCTCATAACAGGGAGAGGATTGTGATGCTGAACCTGCTTTGGGATCAGGTCACATGTTCCTCTCCTGTAAAAAACACAGCAGGCATCTACTGTGTTGGAAGTTTCTCCTGCAGCACCACCTGGGGACTCAGAAAACATCCTGGCAGTAGACACAGAACAGCACTGGGGTTAGAAATGGATCAAGGCAAAGTGAGTCAGAGGGTCAGGACAAGGAGGGTTGCCAGCAGCCTGCTAGAGTTTGGAGGGTTGTGTACACATGTCTGTAACTGCAGAGCAGCACCTACCACTTCTGCAAAAGTAAATTTGTACAAGCAAAGGATAGCTTTTAAGACAAAAGGAGTCATACCTGAGGTCTTTTGTATGCTTTTCGAACCCTCAGTCCCAGCTTCTGGGCAAGCTCCTGCCCCAGTTGTGTGACACTTTCATCCTGGGGACAAAACAATTGATGGGACACTTTCAGTTTTGCCTTTGTGGCACACAGAACAAAATAAAGAGGAATGCAGTTATGCACATTGGGCTGCACCAAGTCTCAACTTCAGATAACAGCAGATAGATAATTTCCAGAACAGCCCCAGGAGAGTCCAGACAGACTTCGGCATTTTTGTCATTTAATCCTGCC
>NW_005054334.1:4731911-4747325 GCF_000277835.1 Geospiza fortis | reverse complement strand
ATTCAATGCTGAAAAAAATCAGAATCAAGTATCTGCTTCCAACAAAGCACCCACTCTGTGAAAACAGGGTTCAGGAGTCCTGCAGGCAAGCTGGCTGAAGGAGCTGCCAAGGCTGGCTGCTGATACAGCTTCCACAAGGTCTCCATGCCTGGGAAGGCCTGCATGTCTTCCCTCTCTGCCAGCTGCAGAGTTAATAATCAGTTTTGATATGCAGACAGTACCCACTAGCCTGTTTTGCTTGTTTGTTTTTAAAGCTGAAGCCAAGTCTCAGTTTTCAACCTACTAGCTAGAAGGCATTTTGACTGTCTCCAGCTCCAGCTAAACTGTCTCAGCTTAGTCAAGCAGATCTTGAGCTTTCCCTGTTGTGTAGCATTTTACCATCCTCCCTGCCCAGTGTCCATGCCCACTCACACACCACCATGGGCTTCCTGCCCAGATTAACAACCTGCCACAGTCTTCTACACTTATATATCACCAGCAACTGTTTCCTTCTGTTTTCCTCTCTCTCCCTGTTTGCAAAAATATCAGAATGCTTCAACAGTTTTTTCAAAGAAGAAAAAAGGTATCTATCTGCCCAACCTGTCGTGATAGCCCACCTTAATCTCCCAACATTTCCCCCCTCATGTCCAACCTTGAAGCTTGCCCTCTTCTCTCTACTTGCCGTGCTGGTCTTTCCAATCCCCTTCTCCCTGCAGGTTGAGTCCTTTCCCTTTCAAGAGCTGAGAAGCCTCTGGTTCTTCCAGCCCACCATATCAGTAACTTTCCCCTTCAATCTGGCATGCCATTTTTTGATCATGTTCCCCCACACCCTCAACATTAGTCTTGGCACCATCTTCACTGAACTCAGTGAAAACAAAATCTAGCTTGTCCATTTCTTCTTCTAAAACACCTCATGCCATACCAAACACAAGTGTACCACAGAGAAGTATTAACTTCACCATACTGAGAACTTCTGCAAACTAGCAGCACTGAGTATCTGCACCCAGAAATAAGTTAACTCTAGTAGACAGTGAGCCAAATGAGTGGCACATCCTTTATCATCAGAAGTTTTAAGACAGGCTCTGTTTTGAACACAACAAAGTTCTCAGCAGTTACAGCAACGCGAAGATGGAAGTACCCATGTGCTCCAGAGGGCAATGGAAACAGGAGTGAAATGATGGATAGCATGACTTGCCTTTGATGCAGAGAAGGCTTATGATTTCTGTTAAGCAGGTAACAATACAATGGAGTATGTTAATTTACAAGGCTGAATTGTTTAGAATAGGAAACACAGATCACTCAATATGGAAATTTTTAGGCTGAACTTTCCTGGCACAGAGAAGTTTGATAAAGTAATGATAATAATGGCAGCTATGTAAACATAACTATATAGTTAAAATATAAATTAAGTGGCTAAACTGCAATGTAAAATATAGCTTTACAAGAACACCTACACTAGATGCTTTTGTTAATCAAAGGGTTTGTTTATAAAACAGTACCATGGGACTCCCCAAAAATGATATCTTAATATGTTTTGGTCACTCTGTTCTGCCAAGTAAAGAAGCTAGAATTTACAAGCTATACAAAAGGAATAACTAACTGCTAACAAGCCTTTCAAAGACTGCTTCTATACCACGAATAATAAAGGAAAGTTAACTTCTCCTGCTGAAGTGGAAGCATTTTTCTTCTAACAACATTACTGTGATGGATCAAAACCAACATCAGCAAAGTGCTCACTTGAATCCATGTAATCACAGTTTGCTCTCCAGATCAATATCTGGCCTAAGAGGATGCTCAGAAGCACTATCAGGAAAATATTTAGCTCCTAGTATATGCAGACAGTCCTCTCTGCATGCAAAAATTTACACACCGCTGAACACAAAAATAACTGTGCTGTGTGATGTCAAGGACACCTCTGCATGTTCCTCAAGAAATAAAAAGCCTGATCACTTTGCCTTAGCAATCAGTAAGTGAAATGTGAGACATTTATATCCAACACAGGAAAACCATACAAGTTTTCCTTTCAGAGCTCCAGTTCCCATTTATCCTTGTCACTTTTATTAGAGATAAAAAAGCAGCCATTTAAAACATTCTCATGGCTTTAGTTCACCTTTTGTTAGAGTAGGGGTTTGTTCTTCACAAACAGACCATGAACCTGCTGTCACTAACTGGTGTCTCTGGCTGGCACTATCTGTAAGAGGTGACTTGGCCTGAAGAAACATGTGAGGACAAACAACTTTGAGTCAGAGAGACAGAATTTCTGGGCATAAGCGTGTTCTTGGGAACAGACAAAAAATTTCTCTCACACTAAGCATGTTGAGGAGAGGAAGGCTGTGAGCCACAAAACCCAGGATGAGTTGTATGTCAAAAACTTACATGTGGGAGGGACAGCAAGCATCGGCTGTTGCACTCATACGCTTCTTTGTGTCTTCCAAGTTCATTTAAGGAACGGGCTTTCCGGAATAGCGCTCGGATGTTCTCCTTGTCGAGACTTAAAGCCTTCTCGCTGTCTTCCAGCGCCTTCTCATACAACCCCTGTATGGAACAGACCACCTGCAGTCAGCTGAGGCCCAGCAGGCTAACTTGTCCTTCTCTGTGAATGCAAATGTTCTATCTCTCAGCAGAAAACAGGAATACAAGCAGCAGGTGGAAGTACATATGTTATCTCATGCAAAGACCAGCGTGCAAACACACCTACATTAACAGAACATTTTGTTAAATCTTGCAAAACTCAAAACACTTCAAAGTCAGGGAATGACAGGACTAAGGCTGCTTGAGCAACCTTATCTTGTCTCCCCCTCTACCCTGAGCATGTTATACTTGAAAGTCTTTAATTATGTGACTGCTTGTTAATTTTCAGGGGACTCAGTGTCCTTACAAACAGGACAGGCTGGCTCTGGGGTTGTGCCATGAAGGAAAGCTGTTACATGCCTGAGTAAAATGGAAGCATGCAGCCTTTCAAAGCCTAGGTATTTCAGAATCCCTTTCCATGTGTATGCTGCAAGTTCCTTCAAGACCCAAAGCCTTCCTACTGTCTTCCAGTATCTCAATGGAGGAGGCAAGAGCCTCCAGAACAATAAACAGTATTCCAGAAAAAATACTTGCTCAACACTGGAAGACACTGGACGGTACTAACTCCTGACCAGTGAAGAGCAGAACTGCATTGTCAGTACCTTAGGCCTGGCCCCCTCTCCTCACATCCATCCTCTGGTCTTGCAAGACACAGTGCAATTGTGAAGAGATTGCAGACTTTTCTGTATGTTGTTGTCTCCTTCAGTGTTTGAACAGGGAGTGGACAAAACCAGCTGAAATGCCTCGTGACATCTTTTCCAACTGCACAGCACTGCACCCCTGGCTCCTGGGGATGACTTGGGAAAGCACTCACCATGGCAAAGTAGCAGGCAGCTCGGTTGACATGGAGCTTGCAGAGGAGTTCCTTTGGGATGGTCACCTCATCAGAGGCTGCATAATCTGCCACATTCAGCCCTTCTACATACTGGACCAGGGAAAGCTTGAAATCCTTCTCTCGGAACAAATCATTGCCCTCTGCAAACAAGTTTCTCACCAGCTTCTGCAAAAAGGCCTGGGCAGCAGGGAGAGAACAAATAGACTCAAATGGATATTCAGAGACAGGAGAGGCTTCCCAATTTCCTATTCCTTTCTGTATCTTTTAGCAAACTGCTTGCCCAGTACGATACTCCTGTATCCCTACCCTCTTGTAAAACATCAGGTTTTTTGGTAGATGAGAATAATCAAGTCAAATTCCCATTCTTCTTGAGTACTTAAGTGTCTTGTCCTTTCCCTGAAAGTTGTCATCATCAGAACCTTAAAACTTTAAGTCACAGGCAAATTGTGACAGACCATACCACATTCTTCACTTTTGGCATGTAAACTAATGGCTGTTCAACAGAACAAATCTTGCTAACCAGAGGGCTCCCAGCTTCAACAAACAAAATCTCCATTACCTCATAATCTTCTTGGCTTAGGGGCAATGTGGACCTGAAGAAAAAGAAGAGAAAATACTCATGAAACAGGCATCTATGCAAACAAGGGCTTTTGTCTGATGAAGAGATCCTTTTTCTAGTCCTGTGCTGGTGATCTCAGTAAGTTACTGAACATTTTATCACTGCAAAGGCAGCTGAGGCAAAGAGAACACAGTTAGGGAGCATTATGCTCAGTGACACTCACAGTAGTGTCAAGCGATGGTCACATCTAAGAGGGACTTGAGACTAGAGGAGTCTTATTTTCATTTATTTTCTGTGCATACATGATCCTCTGTAATGTGCCTTCTGACAGTCACCTAAAAAACCCATCTTTAATAAAGTCCCGTGAGAGACTGCCACGAAGAATACAAGTGTATTTCATGTACATCTGGCTCTAATGAGAGGCACCAGAGTGGCACTCCAAGACCTCTTCAAATTCTTTGTGAGACCAGAGACATACAGAGATAAATGCAATCACTTTTCTCTACCTTAACTTAGCCACATGCCTTTAGGCCTACCCCCCAAAAGGAAGGGAGAAAACAGTGCAGGTTCAGGAGTTCAGTTCATTTAACTCCAACTTTCCTGGCCAAGGCTGAACCACAAAAGTTTGTGTTGTGAGGATAACACCTACCCTACAACAGCACTGAGATTTAAGAACAAAGTTCTCTTCTTCAAATTGGACCACCCAATTCATCCAGGCTTGGTCCACATATATTTATTGCTTTTCTTCAAGGACAAATCAATAGGCTCTAGAGGAATCCTCAGCACCTTTCATAGCTTTTCTCACCTACAGTGCATACATGATCTTACTGGTTACAGAATAAACATTTTTTAGATTTCACCTAATCACGCCTTCAAACTAACTACAGGAAATGTCATGGGTTTGTAAGAAATATTCATGCTGCTTACATACTTGGACTCCCTCTTTCACATCAAAACAAACCAACATATGGCACTGTTCCTGGTTCAGAGTGCAAGATGCACCCCAGATGCATGAACTACACCTCATATTTCTAAATTATTTTCTTCTCCAGAATCTTGTGCATTTTTATAAATGCTACCAATATAAATTTCACATCTCACAATTATCTCTCCAAAACTTGGCTATCAGCCCTATTTAGTCTCAGACTGGGATGAAAATATCATGATCATATTACAGGATACAAATATGTAACATGGAAAATCTAGGGGGTTTCCTATTGTAGTGGCACAGATTTCAGGCATAATAATTGCAGGACACAAAGCAGACCTTAAAAAACCCCAAACTGATCTGATTACAATCTTTCTACTTCCTTACTCATCATGGAACCTGGACCTGAGTTTGAGGCCTCTGCTAAGTCAAACATGGGAGGGAGAAATACTACTGTATCTTATGAGGAAGTACGAGGATTTGTAACTACTACATAAGCAACTTCAAGCTCTACAAGCCCACATGATATTCACAGAAGAGTGATCTGAGACTCTACATTGCAGGTTGGCAACTGTAAAAGAACCCAGGTTATCTATTTTTCCTATAGGCACCATATGGGGCGCCTAACAAGTTATGTACCTAGTTTCCCCACCTACAGAGCTGAAACACTATCTCCGTTCCTAACAAAGGTGGGATAACCTTGTTAAGAGAGCACTTTGAGATCTTCATGCTGAAGATGATGTAGAAGATTCAAGTACGATTAGCATTATGCTGACAGTAAAGATAATCCTGGAACTGCACTGGAGGGCAAAACCAAAGGAAATTAAAATGACAGAATTTTAAGTTAACAGGACAAGAAACACCCTGAAAAAAATCACAGTCAAAATCCTCAGGACAGTATCTCTTTCCCATGCAGCAAACCCAAAGCAGTGAATAGGAAAAACTCAGTTCCTGCAATCCTCAACAGAAAGATGATCGCCTCCAAATCCACAGGGAACACTGAGGTTGTCCACTTACTGAATGAACTGAAGTCCTTTCTCTATTTCTTGTTTTCTCTTCTGCCTCTCCATTATGGTTGCTGTGGAGGAAGAAGAAAAAGAAACAGCACAAAGTGAGTCATTTTAGGTCTTGCTGGCAATTAAACAGCAAAGTATTTTGTTTGTGCCTGAATTTACTACTAACAAAATGTTCCAGACCAGATGCCCTGAACAGCAAAGCCCATGATTTATCCACACTGCAGATACAGCACGGCAAGCAGCTCACTACCAAGTATCTGCTTTTTCTCACATGCCACTGACAGGATACAGGGGCAAAGAGGAATTATTTCAATTTGAGCTCTCTGCTTAGGCTGCCAGTAAATAAAGCAATGGGAACCAACTGTTATCTTGACTGCCTTCTAGGAAAGAGAAAAAACCAAATACCATCTTTGCCTGCACTGGCAGTCATTTCAGGAATGTGTGCCTAGACCCTTCCATGATACACGATTCTGACCACTATTTATCTGGGACAGATTTAAACTGGTTTACTGCACAGCATATGAAATATACCTTGCCTACATAAGGTTTATGGAGGTACAGCATAAAGGGAGATGAAATTGCTTACTGTGGTCCACATAAAAGGACAGCACTGAATCCATGCAATGGGGATTTCATGCTGAAAATCAGCAGGCAAGAGCAGCACAGACTGGAGAACACTTCTTTGGAGAGGGAACAGAGCCCTATCCTGCAGTGCTTTAAACTGGGGTGGGCAGCACCCTTCTGAAGGCTCAAGAGCTATCTGCACTTCATCCTCTGAGTTTGGAAGGAAATCTTGGAATGGCTCCCCAGTGACCTTTCTCCAAGGTACACAGGTCTGCCACACAAGAAAAGAATGATGAAGGCAAGAAAAGATAGCACTTTGTGGTAAAACTGAGCTGCTGATGACAGCAAATTTCACATCAACCAGCTGTGACCACAAATAATGCTCAGCATTTGAGGAACAGGAACTTGGGGACAAAGGCAGCAAGCACAGAAACACTGAAATGAGATGGAGATGAAGACCCTGTACCTTCCCAACCCAAAACTGCCTCTAAGATACTAAATTGATTTCTCCACCTCTACACTACAACAGCTTGGAGAGGATTATCGTCTAGCTCCCTTCTACATTAAGACCATCTCTATAATTCTAAGGTATCTTGCAGTATCAGTGACACAGGTTGAAGGGGCCTTTAAGGTACATAAGAATCAATCCTGACAACTCAGCAAGCCCTTAATTGATTGTGCTCTGTGCCATGCAAAATTTAGAACTGAACTTGCCCTTTACCAACAAGAAGAGTGGGGGGAAGCAGGAAAGACTGGAGTGGGAGAAAGTGGCAGCAGAAGGAAGCAAGAACTTGAAAGTGATACTTTGCAGTTTCTAAGTCATCAGACGGTAAATTTGGGAGCAACCTGGTTCAAGCAGCAGGTAGGAGACTTTAAGCAGCTGAACTTGGAACAGGATGGGCAGTGCAGCAAGAAAGGGAAAGCCAATAGACAAGGTGAGGGATGACCAGCATCTCTACAAAGGCTTTTAAACAGAAGTGATGGAGAAGAGCTGATATACTTCAGTACAACATCAACAGAAGGCCTGTATTGAATCATAAATAGCCTGGATAATGAGCAATCAGGAAGAAAGAGGTAAATTTAACAAGGAGATTGTGAGGTTAATATGATCACTAACGATACAGGCTTGAGAGGTAGACAAGGAGAGAGAGGTAATTAATTTATTTTTTCTCCCTGTGTGAAATTCTGCAAAGACAGAGGAAGAAAGAGAGAACAGAGAAGCAGAAGAGGAGCAGAAGGAACCATTTCCACAAGGTGAAAGACAGCAGTGAAAGACATGAAAGGACAGAGCCACCCCAGATCACTGTAAGAAACTGTGAGGTCCATCTGAGACAAGAGTGAGGAAAGGGCCTCCACAGGAAATGACAAGAGAGAAACTCTGGGGGAGAAGAGGAGGCAAAAGAGTCAAATGGACCCTCCCAAAGGCTCATGGGGAGAGCACAGGGAGGAAGGAAGAATTTCTAGCTGAATACACTAAAAGTCTCGAAGCACTCCAAACAGCCTCACCTTGGACCCCCACCTATGGCCTTCTGTCCATGGTCTAGGAGCTCCATTTCAGCAGAGGTCCAGGTCCTGCCTTGTCTGAGCTATGCTATAGGTGAACTAGTCCTCAGTTCTACCTCTGGGACAAACCTTAGACCTCCACTGCAGGTAGCTTATCTCCAGTCCTGTCTCTGGCACCATCTCCTACCGCTGGACTCAGTGGGTGGACCTGGACCAGATTCACCATCTCATCCTCTTTGGGACTGTTGATGGACCACTCCTATTGGCATCTAGTTCTGCCTACACTGTTCACGTGTGGTGGGACTGTACCCTGTGAGTGAGGCCATTGCTGGTGACTGCCATCACCTTCTGCTGCTACTCGCTTGTCCTGCCTGGAGGTGCAGCCCTGCTCTTGCTGCTCCCTGAGTCATGCTGGAGGGAACAAAATTCAGGGAAGTAAAGCAGAAGCCCATGGATCTGATGAAAAGGGAGATTATTGGCGACTGTGAGGAGGGCAGCTGAACACTGGCTGGTCACCACCAAGGCAATGGCTGCATTCCTAAGATGCCAGGGCACACCTTTACAATTGTGTATATCCACAAAACACATCACCACCTTAAAAAGCTTTCAATACACATGGTCTACTTCTGTTTCTGAGCTCAACCTTTAAAACACTGCAAGGAGTGAAGAAGAGATCAGTATCTGTTCTCACAGCTACCCTGACCCTGCTGCTAAAACACCCTTCACAGCAGGATGTGAGTCTGTGTTACAGTGAGAACTGATTACTGTTGCTTGCCCAGAGAGAAGGGCGTTCAAAAGTTACTGACCCAAACCTGGAGTGCAGCCAAAGGACTACTGGGAATGGCTACAGAATGTCTCCTTTCTAGAGTTACCCAACTCTTCTTGTATCCTGAACTCCCTTTCTGTGTTTTCCTCTCCTCATCACTATTTCCACTGCATCCAGCATGAATATCCCCACACTTGCTTTGCCCTTGGTTGACCAGCTCATTGCATCTCTTAAGTGCCACAATACACAGCTACAGTTTGCTGCTTGCTACAAAACCCTGGTAAAAGACAACCTTCTGTGCCCTGCATGCTGTTTATGCTCTGCAGTTCTACACTCATCTTCCAGAGTGAATGTTCTTCAACACAAAACCCTCCACTGCCTTCTTTAAACATAAACCACAGGCCTGATCTCCACTCTAGACTGCTGCTCCCTGGTGCTGTCCCACATTCCTCCCTCCCTGCAAGGGGGTGACCAGCTTTCTCTGCTACAGGTCAGTCACATCTCCAGGCTTATGTCATGACTTTGCACATAAGACTCATCCCCTCATGGCAACACCTTCAAAGCACTCACCATGTGCTGCTACCCAACAAATTCTTGCACATCTCTCAGGAACAACTACCTTTCTTTCCCCTTCAATGTGACTCCACACCAGCAATCTCCTTCACATGTGGCAGGCCCCTCATCTGTCCTGCCTGCCCCAACCACTGCAGGAGGCTGCCAGTCAGACTCCTCTTTTTGTTCCTCACACCTCCTCCTCCACTACCTCACCAGCAAATTCAGTCACTTCTGTCTCCCCCATCGTTCCAGCCTCTTCACCGTGCTGCATTTAACATTTAGACCAAGCCATGCACTTGTTACACTAGCAAACCCAACACACAGTGAGCCACCCACATGAGCAACACTTCAGTTCTGCTGCACACTATACCACAGCTACTGCATAATTAATTTTAAGTGCAAAGCTTGTTTAGCTTTTGTTTTCTCGGGCTTTCAAATATTTTTAGAAACACAGTAGAAAACATTTTATGAAGCACTGTCTCTAAGTGTCCCTTTTCTCTCTCCCACCAAATCTCTCTGTCCAGACTTGTCCACTCAAATCACCAGCAAAATTCAAATACCAAGTATTTATATCTCCATTACAAAGCTCTCATCCTTTCAGTCCAGAGACATTTATCCTCCCTGGTCCAGCATCTAGAGAGAACTTTATTCACAGTTTGTCAATAAATTACAAACCATTTGCCAGAGAGGAATATAATGCTACAGACAGGCAAAACAGTTTTCTTGCCTCAGAAGGAAGCATGAGCCAGTGAACTGGGTGACTGAATCACAAACTGGGTGGATATCCTCTAGATGGGTAGATGGTAGAAACACGAGATGAACGGAAAGACTTGAGTTTATCTTATCAAGGACACAGCTCTTATTCATAACCCTGTCAGAACTGAATTTGGGCAAAATTTTTCACTGTATTTCTGAGATGGCAATGAGCTGACATGTGACTGACTTCCAGGCATTGACTGTAACATTTCAGCTAGAAATAAGTACACTCAGATGCAAGCGGCAGGTTGCAGAGCTGACACTGGTCCTCCCCAGGAAAAAGGCTCCAGGATACACTGGTCTGAAACATGGCAGTCTTTCACTGCCTGCAGTTTGGCCACCTTAGTGGTACAGCAGAATAGCTAACTGGGCACACATCAAGTAAAGGACAAACTGCAGAGCCCACTACAAACTTGGGCTCTTGCTCACTCCTGCAGCTGCCTTCTGCCATGTCCCACTCCCTGGGTTTCACTGCTTCTCTCAGCCAGCCACTCTTGGACTCCCCACCACTGTGCTGTGCCCACCAGGGCTGACTCCTCTGTCCCTCCCCACACCGGCTGCCCCAAGGAACTTCCATGGCCACCATCTCACATCCCAGCACCCCACTAGTGCCACTCCAGCTTTGCAGCATCACTGGCGTCACTGGGGTGCCACCAGCTGCACCCAGCAATATTCACTGCACCCACTGAATGCAGAGCAAGGTAGCAACAACCAGCTCACCTCCACTGAAAATAAAAGCTGTGACTCTTAAGTTTCCCTGAGAGAGGGCTGGTGGTGGGGGCTAAAGCCTCAACTGACCACATCAGCCCCCATTACCTCATTTTCCAGCCCTTTCAGCCTTGTGTTTCACACATAACACCTTCATGTACCACACGCCACACTTCCTCCTGCCCCCACTGCAGCGCAGCCAAGGAGCAAGGAGAGAGCTGGGGGATAATGCTGCCTATCCCTAAGCCACTTGCTCTCGGGTTTCTGCCCACCCATCTTGCATTCCTGTGCCTCATTTGAAAAACTAAATCCGGGGGCTGGTTCCCACACGGATGGCGCGGGAACCCTCGCTCGCTCCCTCCCCCCGCTGTCCGCACTAGGCCGCCGGTCCCCGGCCTTGCGTAGAGGCCGCAGCCGGGAGAGGCGCCACCTCGGCCGCTGGAGCGGAGAGGGGCCGGCGGCGCCTCCCGCGCCCCCGCGACTCTGCCGAACGCCGGCACCCCGGCACTCCAACACCGCGGCCCTGCTGGGAGGGGTCTCCAGGGCAGGAGACATCCATGTTTCCCCGCGAAAAGGAAAGCAAACCAAAACATTCTCTTCCTCCTTCCCCACCCCCCATCCGCTTAAATAAAAATCACGCGTCTCCAAGAGTCTGGGAGACAGCTTTAAGAGGAGAAAAAAAAAACCAAAATCCAACACATAACGTCCCTTGCCACCCGGAAACTGTCTAAAACATTAAAGAATTAAAACCAAAACAAACAAAACAAAACCTAAAGGAGCCATAACACAGTCTTCTTATTTGATAAACTTTAGAAGACCCTACAGAAGGTCCATCTAAAAAGCAATTCCAAAGGGCTTCTCTGCCGTTTCATGGGGTTTGGACCAAACAAGAGGGGGAAACTGCAGCCTAGATACAGAGCAGAACACACATCCCAAACGTACAAAACACAAACAGGCACAAACGCGATTAATACTAAGTTTTCCACATAAACCCAGGGTCTTTCCCCCTAGCTATGCAATTTTAGACTACCACATTTTTTTCCAGGGGGTGGGATTAGGATCTTTGACAATATTTTTTTTTTTGCAAACCCCACATTTTTGGCAGAAGAGGGTTTAGCTTCAAAATCTCACCCGTATTATTTTTCACCACATTTTTTTTACATTTCCAATTACACAACCTTTCATCGATGCAGTTACTATCTGAAATCTTTACTTTCTAATGAAGCAACATCCAGAATTTCTTGTTACTTAAGTCCACCCCTTTCTACATACACAAACACACAGAGAATTGATTTAAGACAAAAATAATCCCCCCAAAATAATAATAAAGAACTCACCTCTCCTCGGGTTTTCCTCCCCACACTAGGCATAAACTTTCCTTGATAAATTGTATTGTATTACTAGAGATATTATTAATGTATTATTACTAAAAGTAATAATAATAGTAAGTGCTATTTAATTATAGAAGGCAGCATTCTGCTTCTGGATCGGCTGCCCCTGCAGCTCCCTCCATGTGCCTCCTGATCTCTTTACTTTCATTTCCAGGTCTCGCTCTCTCTCGCTCGCTCTCAGCTGCACCAGCAAGAGAAAATGCCTCCCTGCATATCCTCTGGGCCCTAGAGGCTACCGCTTTCCATTACAAAAACTAACAAATCTTTCCCTTGAGGCTGCTTTTGAGATTCTTTAAGGTGAATTAGGCTTTAAAAACAACAACAACAACAAAAAATCTAAAAAATAAAGCGCTTCAGCAGTCGACTCTCCGTTCTAATTTTAATGCAACATTTTTTTCTTCCTGGTTGTCTTTGCTGATACAAAAAAATATACCCAAGAGAAAGCAAAGCTGCCTCTGCAGAGGGAATGCATGCATACGAACGCGGCGAGGAACTGAATTGTGAGACCCCCCCTGGGATTATCACATCCGTGAAGCAGTGACCCTTGTGCCCACCCATTTCTGTTCACTGGACAGGGGCCAGGGCCATCGCTGATGGCCGAGCAATTATCTGCTCCAGCCAGACCTTACTTACTCCACCCCGCACTGCTGAGGGGGTTCCCTGTAAATAAAATAATCTGAAAACATAAATCTTTGGGTGGAAAGGAATATGCATTTTAAAAAAAATCCAAAAACAACAACAACAACAAACAAAAAAACAAACAAAAAACCCCAAAACCAAAACAACAACAAAACCAAACTAAACACAAAAATGAAACAAACAAACAAAAATTTAAATCTCAATTAATATTATATTTTATATGTCTGGGTATTATACAATCTACATATATTTTATATATATACACACATGTATATATATAAATGTAGATGCATAGATGCAGCATTAATAAACCATATTAATAATGAATTTTATATGATTGGGTAATATACAATCTACATATATATTATAACTATGTAGATGCATACATATTTTTATATTTATGCATACACATGTGAGTTTAGACACTTTCTGGAATTGGATTTTTTGCTTGTTTTCATCCCAAATCCCTCAATATTTTCCAAAAGTGGACTGAATCTCCAAGCAGTCCTTGCTAGCAGAGCCCCAGGAAGACAGCTGCTGCTGGAAAGGGAGGCTGAGTGGAACCTGTTCTACCATAGGTTGTGAAGATCCAGATGCACAGACCATCTTAGCTGGGGGGTCACCCATGCCCACCCAGCTGCACTACCTTCAAATAACCCTCTGCAAGGAACTTTATGCTCCTACAGCCTCCCTGGTAGAACAGTTTCCCTCTCCCTAAAGGATTCTGTCTACCATTAGATTAATAATTTCCAGACTGACTCTGGCTAAAATTACCAGCTTTCCCCCAATCTAATCAGTGACATGTTTACTCCTGAGTATCTCACTTCTCTATTTACAGTGACCCACAAGAATGTCAGCTTGTGCTTTGCAACTGTGTACTCTGCCAAGATTCAAAGGCAGATAGAAGGAACATCTGAAGTGTACTAGCCTTGCTTGGTATTTAAAATGCATTGATCAGAAAAGGAAAGACTTTATTATACTGAGTGGGATTGGCTTGTGACAGCATTGCCAACACAATAAACTGATAATTTATGAAATACAGGCTGTGACTTGTATAGTGTACCTTATGACACTGGAGAACATTGTCCAATGCTCTTCACAATATTTTATTACAATGCACATTTTTAGGTATTGGTTTTGATCCAAAGATTGCTACTATCCATGGATAACGTTTATTTTTATTAACTCTTCAGAAGATTTGTTATTTCTTAATTTAAGGTGGCGACACTGTGACAATGTCTAGAACCTAAACTAAGCTGGGCCTCTGGTGCAGAAGCAGCTGGCTGAAATGTACATTAAATGACAAACCCTATTAATGGAGTGGTTTTGGGCAGAAGAAAGGTGGAGCAGGTCTGGAGGCAGAAAGCAAACACAGGGAGAGCAGATATGCCAGATCACAGTGGGAGGGCAGCCCTACAGAGCCATCACCAAATGAGTCACAGAGCCCAGGACACCTCCAACCCTGCAGTACCTGGGAAAGTAAAAGACATCACTGCTGGATGAGAAGAAAGGTTAAGAGGAGACGAGGAAAAAGAGGAATAAAACCAAAATGTACACACAATCAAGAGTTATGCTGGAATAAACAGTAGCTTTAATTTAAGAGCATTCATTTCCAATACTGCATTTCTCAGTTGAAAGTCATGTTGTGCTTTCCTCCATCCCAATTTCCTTTGTCTGTAAGACCGAGAGGTGTTCTGCAAGGTCATGGGGCATGCACCACTCCTCTCATGAAGTAAAATCTTTCCTTAGCAGTTAACATGAAGATTTTCACAGTTTCAAAGTGCAGTTATTGAGGTCTCAGTCTCAATGTACAGGTAGTCAGCAAGAGTCAAACTCTGCAAACCCCTGTTACAAACCAGATACACTGTCATAGAAGTTGCTTTGATGTGTAAAGCTATTTTTTTATGAAGAATGAGTGTATGGGTCTATCCTACAGTGGCATGGTGCACCTACAATCCAATATAGCTGCACCTAGAGTCAATGCCTTTATTCCTGCCCCTCTGGCAAAAACAGTATTTGGGAGAATGACAGGGAGGGGAATCTGATGTATTTGATAAGATCCTGTTTATTACTAAAAATTATGAGGAACTAATATCCAGTACCAAATATCTTGCTTATATTTTCCAGGTTCAAGCTCCTTCTCAAGATCACACTAATTTAGTTCCTCATCAGCTGTATGTATTCTAGCAGCTTTATGCTTCTCACGTGCAGCCAGTCTAGTGTCTAAGTGGTTCTTAATTTTCTTCAGTTGCAAAAGAAACTTGTCTTACTATTTATGAAGCTGGTCACCCAGCGCCATCAACTACTGACATTCTTTTCTTGGGTCCATACAAGCATTTGCCGTTGCTTATTAAAATCACAGCTGGAAAATTTGTGAGAGACTGGAAAATGCCTTTTACAATGTTTTGGGACTAAACAGTAGAATAAATCCTACCTATGGCCCTCCTCAACAGCAATCTCTCCAGGTATCTGCCACCTGAAATGCCACCTACATTGGTGCCTGTAGGTTTGCAGGTTGCAGAGAGGTGCTGTGCAAACCCACTGCAGTAGCAGGCAGGTCTGTGCACAGCTCACCCTGCCTCATCCCATGTACTTTTGTTTCTATACTCCGGAAGAAAATGTCCTGCACAGTGTGCACACAAGG
>NW_005054334.1:4731368-4731894 GCF_000277835.1 Geospiza fortis | reverse complement strand
GCAGGAATGACTTTGCACTCCAGGCTGAAAGTGACAGATGAGAGAACACAGCTGTAATGCTGTGCCAGAGGAGGTTTAGGTTGGCCATTAGGAAGAATTTGGTCACAGAAAGGGTGATTGGGTATTAGGATGGGCTGTCCAGGGAGGTGATGTTGTCACCGTCCCTGGAGATATTTAAGACTAGATGTGGCACTTAGTGCCATGGTCTATTTGATAAGGTGTTGTTTGGTCATAGGTTGGACTTGATGATCTCAGAGGTCTTTTCCAAGCAAACAGATTCTGTGAAATGCCTTCCTTAGCAGAATGGTCTGACAGTAACATGCGAGTATGAACAGGAGGCCCCAGGGACATTATCTAGGTGAGGCCTCACATCAGAAGGTGCTCGTGTGCCCCTTGCGGGAGCTTCCCCAGCCACCCTTCCGCGAACAGGGTTTGTGAGCGGCCGGGCACACCCCCGCACAGCCCGCTCAGGCCCCGGCCGCACCCGGAGCCGAGGGTAGGAACGGGACTACAGCTACCGGCGTGC
>NW_005054334.1:4730433-4730784 GCF_000277835.1 Geospiza fortis | reverse complement strand
CGGTGTGTTGGCTGTTGGGGTCGACAAGTGTTGTAATTAAAATATTCGTCTGAACTAACTTTTTGATCATCAGGAAGTGTAAAGTTTCATACAGCCTTTAAGTGAAAAGGAAACCTGTCTTTAGGCATTTTCAGATCTTGGTTGTGTTTGCCAAACAGACTAACTCTTCCTTCACCCCCCCCCTCCCAAGCTTTCTCTGCGGAGGACTTAACAGTGAAGAGACCTCTGGTAGGTTGGCAGTTGGGTGTGGCTGACATGTGCTATAAAATATGCTTTGGGATGTGGTGCTGGATTTGTATGTTGAGATTAGGAGGTAGTCTGTGTTAAGGTGAAGAACGACAAAGGATATTC
>NW_005054334.1:4712474-4730421 GCF_000277835.1 Geospiza fortis | reverse complement strand
GATGTAAACATCTGTAAGGAAGATGATCATAGTGGACTGGAACTGATTTCTAAGAGTGAAGTTGTTAATTGAACTAAGTGGACAGACCAACTTCTGCAGATATTAACTTCTGTTCCTGTCTGGTAAAGCCTTCATGGTTTGGAGGATGTCCTCTTTTTCTTTCTTCTCAGTGTTTTGTTGGCAGAGGCTGGGAATGTCCATGAGTTTGGTGTCTGGATGGTCTGGTAGGAATGGAGTCAGTTATGTGGGTTTGATGCCTGAAGTTTTAGCTTTCGTATTTTCTGGGTTCTGTACTGCCTTAGTGTGTAACTCTGAACTTCATAGAACGTGTTAGCAAGTTCTCTTCACAGGGCAGCTAGGCAAAGCAATCCTTTTCCAGCCTGAGAACCAAGGACACCATTGCAGCTTCAGGCCCAAAAAGTGTAAACAGCAAATTGAGGAGAGCAATCTGGGAGGAGGGGACTTCCTAAGCTGAAGCTGAAATTGGACAATTAACCCCAATATGTAAATGAGCCAAAACTTACAGTATAAGTGGGAAAAGTCATGACCAGGAGTCCATCTTGAGTGGAGCCATGGCTCTTTTATTGCCCAATAAATACCTACTTTATTCCTTTAACTCTGTCCAGGCTGTGCTCCAGGTAGCCTCACTAGGCATCAGGTTTCTTTCTAGTGGCAGCACCTACTTGAGAGGATAGTCATCCTAGAAAAGTTATGTTCTTCAGCCTTGGAGATTTTCACCCCTTGTTTCCAAAAGGGATATTAAAATTAAAGACTCCTGAAGAGAAGTCATGCTCTGGGGAAGCGGGGGGCTTTACAGATGGGTATCAGGAGGAAAGTATGTGGGGGGAAAAGATAGAGCTTTTGTATAGGGGATATTTTAAAACCAGCACTGTTGGCCTCAAACAGCTCCAAGAGTGTGGGGTCACTTCTAATCAGACAGGAATGGAAGGGAACCAGTTTTGAGTTGTAGGAATGGAACTCCATCCCTTCTGATGTCTACAGTCTAAGTATGTGGTTTCTAAGCATTAGCTGTGTGTAGCCTTTTATCCCAGCAGAGGCAGTGGCATAAGAAATACACTCTGTTTATTCTGCTCAATGGATAGAGGCTAGTTCCTTCAGACAGTAATTAATATTCATTAAATAATGCTATGCAGATGCTACCAGGCATGGCTAGCTTCAAACTTGTCTCAAGGCTAGATGTTCACTAATTTATTGTAAGTGTAAGATCATCCTGTTTAAAGTGTGATGAATTTGTGTGGGACTTCTGAAAGGAAAGAGCACCCAGGAAGCTGAGAGAGTTTTGTATGCAGCACACACAGTGTTTTCAGCAACTCGGTGGTTCTGGAACTGTGCTGACAAGGGCACTTCTGGGAATATCACTGAAAAGGAAAAGCAACTGTGTTCATTCCAGCTTGCTAGAATGAGAGAGCAGGGGAGGCATGCAGCACATATAATTAAAGGATGGAAGTTGAAATGAGAAGAATATTGCACTGTAATTGTTAATATTGCACAAAGAGTAATGTCTTAATGTGGCCTTAATCCATAGTTTTGCCTACTGTTTATTTATGAAGTATATTGTCAGTGTTGGAATAGTCAGCACCATCTGACTCGCTGGCTTTGGAATATTAATCTAGCTTAGCTGTCTTAATTGAGCTCTGGGAAAAAGTAGTAATGACATTGAAAACTCAATTAGATATCTGAGTAACAAAAAACACGTGAGTGTTCAAATAAATATGGTTGTTTGTATAGATTATGTATTGTAGTTAGAGAGTTTTTATGATGACCGTTTCTTTTAATTGACAGTTCTTAACTTTTGGGAAAAGCGGGAAAATGGCATCAGAAGACATCACTAAGCTTGCAGAGTCACTTGCCAAAACCAAAGTGGGTGGTGGACAGTTGAGCTTCAAAGGCCAGAGCCTTAAACTCAACACAGCTGAAGATGGTAAGAGAAAATACCCCTGTGCTTTGAAAGCATCTCCCTGAAGTTGTCAAATCTTGTGCTAAACTTTCTGCTAATCCTGCAGGGACTGGTTGTCATAACATATCTGTGGTGGAGGGGTCTGTCAGCTACAGCTGCTCCTGCTAGGGATGTTTCCTGCCCTTCTGGTACCCTGCTTCCACCTAGTGCCCTGGCAGTGCTGCAGCTGTTGTAACTGGGGTTGGGGTGCCTGGTTTGCAGGTGTTGTTTTCTTGGTGCTCTCTCTAAGTGCTTTTGACAATTACTGGGCGTTAGAAGTCAGTGCTCCTTTTAAGAACAGTAAATGAGTGTATCACAGCTCTTGGAACGAGAGGTGCACAGAGCAATGGGCTGATGTGTTAGCCTGCTGCAGTAGTTCACCTTCTCTCTGTCCTGTTGCTGTATGTGTGTTTCACAGTAAGTCTTACAGTGGCTGCTAATGTAAATATCTGGAGAAAATGTATGTATTAGATCAACATTTGTCACACCAAGAAAAACAGCATGTTTTTCAGAGGTTATTTGCTATAGTATATAGCAAATAATGTATATAGCATATATACTATATAGTTTTTAGTTTTTTGGGTTTTTTTGCTAATGCCAAAGGTGGAGCTTTTTTGTAGATTGGTTTAGTAGTTCAAAGGCACTGAGCTATGGGGAAAGGCCTTGGAGCTTGGGAACAATAGCAAATGCCCATTGGCAGGAGAGACTGCAGCTTGCTCCTTTGCCTTGCATAGGATTACTGCAGAGCTAAATTGTTCCACTCTGACATGTTTGCTAAACAGACATTACTTCTACCAGTCAGTGGAAGCTTTATCCTGTTGATGTGACACCAATGCTCATCAGCTTTTAACTTAGTCTCTGCACTTCTACAGGGACATTCACTCTAGCTTTTAAAGCATGTGCTGAATGGCAGAAGAATTTTATTTGGGAAGTAAAGAAACTGACTTTTGCAAATTGGAGGATGGCTATCAGGATAGAACATAGAATGTAATAGAACAGTAGAATTATGAAAAGGCAGGGTAGGGAGTGGAGAGTGTCCTTTCTGGTGAGCTGACACTTCAGCTCTATTCCCATTGCTGTTTCAGGTGTTGTTTTAGCTGTTTTTGCTAGAGGTTGAGCAAGTTTTACTGGATTTCAGAGGGTTACTGTGGTAACCAAGACAATGGTTAAAAGACCAACTAGATTATCTGCTTCTTGCAGCTGAAGAAGTGATCAAGCAAATTGAGGAATTTGATGGCCTGGAAGCCTTGCGCCTGGAAGGCAACACAGTGGGAGTGGAGGCAGCAAAAGTTATTGCCAAGGCCTTGGAGAAGAAAAGTGAGCTCAAGGTGAGATTCTTAAGTCGGGGGGTAGTCAAGGGGAAGAAATAATGTGGAAATACGGAAGGCCTGTCTAGGCTCTTCTTGCAGAAACCTGCCTTGAGTTACCTCTGAAGCTTGCTTGGTGGCTCTTCCAGGAAGAAAAGCAATCTTAGGAAAATACAGCCTAACTTGGAGACTTTGGGATAATGGGAATACCTTTGGCATCCCTAACCTCCTGTGGAGAAGGCTTCCAATCTTAAATCTGGGAAGCTGTGTGAGAAAGGGTCTCTATGAAGGCAGCATCTGTAAACAAAGCCATGGCAACAAAATTATCAGTTCAAATGAAGTTCTCTGAAAAACTGAGTAGAATCTTCTGGAGAGTGAGTCTTCAGAGAATGTCTGAGTAGGGGGGAAATAATGGAGGAAATGCAACAGGAGGGTCATCTTTGCTCAAGCTATGTTTTCCTACTGTTGCTCTAGCCTAATGTTAAGGAGATGCTGTGCTACTAGAGGCACTGCACTATCCCCTGAAGGAGAGTGGTATGAGACATTGATAGGCATTAATCACCCAAATGTGGTTTTTCAAGTAAGTTCAGATTGTTGTGCTTCATACCTTAGTAAAATCTGCATTGCTAATGTATTCTTCTGTTTCCTGTTGGTTTTTTCAGTGGCAAATTTTCTCAGCAGAAAATAATTGAAGCTTGAACACAAACAAGAATTCTTGTATGATGTTTGTAGTGTGAATTTCAGTTACTTTGTCCTTGCAAGTGAAGTGATTGTAACAGTGATTCTTGCAGCTCTTTAGTACAATCAAATGACAACCCAAGGGAAGAGAAACAGCATTAAGCTGTCTCCAGTAATGTAAAGCATCTTGTAT
Source organism: Geospiza fortis (assembly GCF_000277835.1). Lineage (NCBI taxonomy): Eukaryota > Metazoa > Chordata > Aves > Passeriformes > Thraupidae > Geospiza > Geospiza fortis. The sequence continues at coordinate 4,726,286 of NW_005054334.1, read as the reverse complement.
GTGTAAATGTTTATTACAGCTGAGTTGACCTAAATATTTTAGTGGGTTTTATCTGTATGCTTCTTATTTTAGAGGTGTCATTGGAGTGACATGTTCACAGGCAGGCTAAGGTCTGAGATCCCTCCTGCTTTGGTAAGTAAAAACTAGATCTGAGACTTCTAACTAATATAACCTCTTTTCTCACCTGTCATGCTTTTTGTGGGAGTCCATGTTTTGGTACAGAGCTGATCCTTCTCTGTGCTGGTAGTGCTAAATGTCTCAGAATAGGTGAGTGGTTCTCTTCTGCTCTTTCTGTATGAGATAGAGAGGAGTCAATTAAAGGTTAAATGTGAGTCCATTCTGGTGAAGGAGCTTTTCACTGGGAAAAACCATCTTCGTGACCCAACAGATAAAGTGAGAGCTAAGCTTTCTAAGTAAATCATATGGCTGTGTCTTCTAAGACTATTACAGAGCTTCTTGTCTCCTTGAGTCCTGTGAAACCAGAACATAGCTCAACATGGATGAAAACAGTATTTCTTTCAGCAGTGTAGAGCAGGAAATTCACTTTGAAAAGTATTTGACCTAAAGGGATGGGATAGTGTCTTGGTAACTGCTTAATGGTTATCTTTAGCTTAATTTGTGCACCTTCCTGTCTGGATTTAGCAGTAAACTTTTATTTCCCCATGCAGCTTTGCAGAATGTCTTCAAAGGGGAATTTTTTTTTGCAGCATCACTGTCATACCTAGCCACTGCAGTGATGCTGTCACTGTTAATCCATTCCCTGCCTCCCACTGCCATCTGTTTCCTTACAGATCTCTCTGGGGGATGCACTCATTGCTGCTGGAGCCCAGCTGGTGGAGCTGGACCTGAGTGACAATGCCTTTGGGCCCGACGGTGTGCGGGGCTTTGAGGCTCTGCTGAAGAGCCCTGCCTGCTACACCCTGCAGGAACTCAAGCTCAATAACTGTGGCATGGGCATTGGTGGTGGCAAGGTAAGGGTTATCTCCTCTTTGGGAATGAAGTTGGAAGCAATCTTTGGTGATGGCCAACTCCCCTGCTTAAGGCACCTACAAGTACACCAGGTTCTTCAAGCTTGGTCTAGTCAGGTTTTGAATATGGAGACTTCACAAGCTCTGTGAATAACCTAGCCCAGTTATTGAACAACCCTCACAGTAAAAAAGGGGAGTTTATGTTAAAATGGTGTTTTCCCTGCACTTTGTGTGCAGTTATCTGATTCTGCCTTCTTTATACCACCTTCTCTCCTTATCTTGTTGTTCTGGCTATTTTTACACATGGTTAATATGTCCCCCACAGCCTTTTCTTCTTCAGCATTAATCTCAGGGGTCAGTATTATCCTAGTGAGTAAAATTCTCCAGTTCTTCAATTGTCCTTGGCACCCTTTGCTGGACTTGCCCCAGTAAATCAATGTAGGAGCCTGGACACTGTGCTTGGATGCATTTCACAGGGCTAAGTAGAGAAGGATCTCTACTACTCTCTGAGAGTGCTTTTTCCCAGGGCAATCCAGTAGAATTCCTTTGCTTCAAGTGTGTATTGGTAGCTCATGGTCAACTTCCTACCCATATACACTTGCCTGATTAGAAGCAAAATGTTCTTGATGGCTCACTGTGTTTGTATTGCAAAATTATCATTTCTTGCCTGAGACCAGGGTGGAAGTGTTGCAGGCAGAGAGTTTTATTGTATACCTGTTGTAGAAACAGGTACCTGTCAGTGATGTCCAGAGTACGTCTCAAGAGGTGGGTCTATGAAACACAGTAGGATTCCTGTAGAGTGATATGCTGGGGGAGTGTAAGCTGCTTGTTTTATCTTTAGATATTGGCAGCTGCTCTGAAAGAGGGTCACAGGAAAACAAGTGCCCAGGGCAAGCCTCTTGCTTTAAAAATATTTGTGGCTGGCAGAAATCGTCTGGAGAATGATGGTGCCACTGCCCTGGCTGAAGCCTTCGGGGTGAGTATCCAACCAGAGCTGCTTTGACAGCAAATTGGAGCAAGGTATGATTCAGTGCTGGTGTTAAAGATGATGCACAGAGAGTTTGCCTCAGCTAGGAAGCAGGAGCTGCTGGTCTGTTCACTAAAGTCACCACGTTTCTTGCTGCTGAAACTGGAGTCTTCAACAAGTGGAATTAGAGTTGCTGACTGAGTGTTTTTGTGACCTGAATTTCCAAACACATAGCTAGTTGCTGTGTAAAGTAGTTACCTGAGGGAGAAATAGTCATCTCCTGGGTAATTTAATAGTCCTGTTCCTTTTCCTCTCTCTGTGCTAATGGTTGTTGACTGGCACTGGGGTGGGTATCCCAGCATGTTCTCATGAGTGCTGCTTTGCTCAGTCCTCTGGCAAAAGCAGCCTGGTGTTTTTGCTAAGATCATCTGGTCAGAGCTTGAAGTGTTGTCTGGATTTCTCCAGCTGTCACTGGTCCACTTGCACTTTTGTGGGAGGAAGACAATTCACTGTGATTGAGGCTACCTAATTCCCTCTTCATACCTCAGTTGTTGCTAGAAGTGATTCTGAATTACAATGCATATTGTCAGGTATACTAACAATGATATTGCAGGTTAAAGGTTGACTTTTTTCATAAAGAACTGCCTAGATGTGATTTTGATTAATCAGTAGTCATGGCAAAAATAAGACTTTTTGAATACTAGAGTTGTATAACAATGTGATTTGTGAGATTCAAGATTGAATGGCACTACCAAAATGGGGTTAATTACTGTGTTATGTGACATGCTGTTTAGTCCATAAACAATATTTGTACTAGGTTTCTTACATGTTTGCTTCTGTCGTCGGGGCAAAATGTAGATTGTAATTAGAAAATTAAAGTGGTGTGTGGTCTATTTCAGTGTTCTTGAACCACAGGTGAAGATCTCTTTAAGTTATTTAGAGTAGGCATATAGGACAATGATACTTGTGTCTCTTTGAATCAGGGCTTTTTATTTATCTGACACTTGCCATGTGTCTGTGATTTCACTTAGATTTGTGACAGAATTGCTGGTAAATAATTCACTGTAGAAGAACCAATGGAGTTTTGAAACTCAAAACAATTTTAAGTAAATCTAAGAGTGGAGCAGCATACTCTTGAGCTGAAGTTGAATTGAAGCTGAATGCTTTCTAAAAGCTTTTTTTTTTTTTGTCTGCATCCTTTCCCAGATCATTGGGACTCTAGAAGAGGTTCATATGCCACAGAATGGAATCAACCATCCTGGCATAACGGCACTGGCACAGGCCTTTGCTATCAACCCACTGCTTAAGGTTATAAACTTGAATGACAACACCTTCACAGAGAAAGGAGCGGTGGCCATGGCAGACGTGAGTTGTTTGAAGCAGTTGTTTCGGGTTTTGTCTCGAGTCTGGTTGGCATGAGCACCTTTGGGTTGGTGGAACCATGTCATGTTGCAGTAGGAAAGATGACATTTCAGAAGGAATAGGATGTTCACTTACTCGCATGTCCACTTTCACATCTGTGCTGTTTTGCTCTGCAGACTCTGAAGGCACTCCGTCAGATTGAGGTGATCAACTTTGGGGACTGCCTGGTGCGTTCCAAGGGCGCTGTTGCTATTGCTGATGCTGTTAAAGAAGGGCTGCATAAATTAAAGGTATTATCTGCTTGCTCTTCTGCTCTTTGCAAAAGTGCCAAGTTTTCCATTTCATGTTTCTCTGTTCATTCTCCTACTGCTACTGATTACTTTAAGATAGGATTCAGTCCCATTCAGGCTGTGTGCTCACAGCTGAAACCAACAGGCTGTGCTATGGGTCAGTGGCATCCCACCATCCAGTGAGGGCCGTGCTATGTGGAGGTGTACAAGTGAGCTCTTCAGGCTTTGCTTGATCTTTTTGCTGCTGTTGGCTCAACTCAGCGAGTGCTACTCAAGAAATCTGATCATAGAAGTACCTGCTATTAGAACTTCCCAGAGCTTCAAGAGTGGGGACTGACATGAAGGGGACTTCATGAGCAGCTTGTCTTTTCAGGATTTCATAGCTCATGCAGTTAATGCTTTTTCTTTGTTAGAGCATCAATCAAGGGTCCGAGTATTTTTAGTTTTTTGGTGATGCCACAGCCTCCTACATCAGTATTTGCACAGGACTTGAATCTGACAACATTCTGGATAGACTGAAGTCAAATTTGATAACATAAGCAAAGTAGGATCTTTAGAAACACCTGCCATGAGTCATAACTACCCTGAGACAGGTGTTGAACATGTGATTTCCTAATCTTGCAGTCAAAGACAAAAATTAACCTAATACCTACTTGTGTGTATGAACCTGGTATAGAAAGAAGTAGGTTCTTTGTGGTATGTGATCCCTTGCTTGGGCTTCTGCTGGTTCTATTGGAACTTGTCTGAATCTCTCAAGCAAACTTAAATAATGGGGTATTGAAATGAACAGACAGAAGTTAAGTCATTTTTCCCAGAGCAGAAATGGTTAAGGGAAGGTAGCATGAAGCAATTGCAGCTGATTCATTCTGTTCAAGGACTGCTTCCCTTCTCCTGTTAATATTCAATCCCTTCTCAGGAAGGGATTGATTGAGCACAGTGTGGAATGGTGGGGGATGGTGTCTGGCTGTTGAATTCCTTTACTCTTACTAGTCCACATGGTTTCTCTGCTGGCTGGCTCTGTCAGAAGTAGTACCACTCATGGCTTTTTTTTTGAAGGCCTTAACTTGCAACTGAGGTGTCAAAGGAAATGTGCAATCTGTTTAGTACAGTAGCTGCCCTTCTTCTGTTAGGCTTACCAGAGTGGGAGTTTTGGAGTGCTCTTGAGACCCTTGATAAGTGAAGATCTCCATTCAGCTGACTGCTAAGGACTGAAATGTCTGCTACCTTTTAGGTGAGCAGTGATTTGTAGGTATTTTAAAATTGCCACCTTTAATAGTGCTGCTCTTAGCCACCAGTATGTTTCAAAATTCCCCTTTCAAGTATATGAGGTAGGAATATGTCAGGCTTTATTTTCAATTAATAACACTTTTTTTTTTCTGGGAGCCTTTTCAGTTGAGTCTTTATAGGACACTTGTGAGGACATGAAATTTATGGATACGATAAATCTTCATAGGAATTCTGCAGACAAAATGTTCTTTTGCATTTTTAGGAACTGAATTTGTCTTTCTGTGAGATCAAGCGAGATGCTGCTCTGACTGTTGCTGAAGCTATTGAAGATAAGACAGAGTTGGAGAAGTTGGATCTCAATGGTATGTAGGTTTGCTGGATCAAAGTATGTATAGTTTGATTCTGATCAGAAGCCACTAGGAAGAATGTTGACAGAACCATATATTCTATTCTTGGAATCGTCAGCATATAAAAACCAATACTCAGTAGCTGAACTTGCATGACCTTGGGACAGGAAATGGTTAGATCTTGAAAATTTTCTTAAACCATGAACTCAGTTAATTGGTAAGCACTTTTGGTACACCTGATAAGGTGGAGAGATTAGGCTGGTACCTATACCTGTTTTCAGTAAAGCTTAATTATTCAGTTCTAGCTCAGATATGTCATACCTGTAAACAAAAACCTTTGTGTGCAGCTCTGCAGAAGATGTGAGAACTTTGACTTTGTTGGCTTTTGCTGTTCATACCTTGGGTCACTGCATTTCACTGGTGCTGTGTGTCCTTGTTTTAGAATCACTAAGAACAAGACCTGTTTAGAGAAATAACAAACTTCTCAAACTCTGAAGTATTAGGGGATTTTCATCTCCAGCCATTGTGTAATGCTGCTGAAATTTGTTTAACTGTTTGATTCTGTCTGAGAAGTGCAGTTTATGTTGCTGCCTCTAAGGTGTTGTGCAGAAATGGCATGTAACTGTTTGATTTCAGAAACAAGAGATAGACAAGAATATACAGCTAAGTCCTCAAGAACAAACTTGTGTGCATCTGTCAAGTCCACTCCCTTTCCTCTGTCAACCTAGGTAACTGTCTGGGAGAAGAGGTGTGTGAGCAGCTCCATGAGATCCTTGAAGGCTTCAATATGGCGTCAGTACTGGGATCTTTGAGGTAGGCATGGTACCAGAGTTGAAATCAGAAGTTTTCTGACTATTTTCATCAACTCTTTCATTGACCTATCTCATTTTAAAATAAGAACTCTCTCATTGCTGGTGGATGTTGATCTGAGTGTGGAGCACAGCCAAGGATGTGTCTTAAACTTGTCTTGTTTTCATTGATGGACTTACCTCAACATAAGTAACTGATGGTGTTTGTTGATCTTTTCTTGCTGTTCTCAGCTGGGTGACTGATGGCTGAGTGTCCTCTTGGTGTGTTGTAGGTGAGATGTGCCTCTTGCAGTAGGACTTTGAGGAGAGGCTCTTTTGTTCTGGAAAAGTTTTGAGTTCCAGTGTACAGGAATTCCAGGTGTGTAATTAATGGAATGTGTAACATTCTAACCTTAGTGATGATGAAGGGGAGGAGGATGATGATGAGGAGGAGGAAGATGAAGATGAGGAGGAGGAAGAGGAGGAGGAACAGCAACAGCTGAAGGAGAGAGGAGCAGAAGAGCAGGAGTCACTGACTCCTAAGAAGATAATTGATTCACAGGTAAGCTTACTGCCAGATGGATTTTGGTTTCATCAGCTGGAGAAGAGTAAAGAAGGAAATGAGATTGTGGAGTCTGAACTTGAAGTGCTGACAGGCAATCACATTCCTGCATGGGCTGGCACTGTTGTACCAGGGAGATAACATTCAGGAAATAAAATGGATTAGTTGAAAAATGTGTTTTGTTAAGGTGGGCATGTTGTACGTATGCGTGGAGGGAAAGGCTGAGTAGTGGTTGTAGTAAAAGTCTTCCATGTTCAGGAGGTGGTGGGGACCTTGTACATGCAGTGCCATGCCCTCGTGCTAGCACATCCTGGCCACTGCAGCTCTGGGCTTAGGTCAGCCTCAGGCTGTTTTCAAACAGAACAGGTTCTGGCCTGGTATAGCTGTGCCCTGAGCTGTCCCATCTGCTCTTGCTGAACCAATTTATTTACTTCCAAGAATAAACTTGAGATGGATTCCACCTGTTTCAGGCTTCAACTCCAGTGCCATCTCCTCCTGTGGATGTTGCCACGTTCCTTGCTTTCCCATCACCAGAGAAGCTGCTGCGACTAGGACCAAAGTGCTCTGTGCTCATAGCTCAGCAGGTGGGTGAGCTGGTGTTTGTCTGGGCTTGATTTTTTTCTCAAACTTGTTTAATTGCCAGAGGTGATAACTTGACCTAGATTTGCATCTTTTCTCCAGTGATCCCAAAGAACCTTATGGAAGCAGATGATGCAGCTAATGCTTAAACTGGCATCAGAGCTTCTACATAAAATAATTGTGTTTGTGTTGCTGTGCCTTGTGATATGGCCAAGGCAAAGCTGATGTCAGTCAGCTGAAGAGTAATTCTTTCCACAGCCCTAGCAGACACCCATGTTGTGTAGCTGTCTAGCAGTTAACTGATCTCTATTTTTCTCCTCTTTCAGACAGATACATCTGATGTAGAGAAAGTAGTTACAACCCTCCTAAGGATATCCTCCGTCTTCAAAGATGAGGCCCCAGTGAAAACAGCGGTGCATGAAACAACAGGTGATTGGGCCTTTCTTCACTTTGTTGTGTGAGCTGGTTCAGTGCCACAGACACCCCTTCAAGGTGGACAAGGCCCCTGTGAGCTGGCCATTGGGCCTTTTTGTCCCTGGCAGATAACAAAGTGCCAAGCTGTGCCCTCCTGTTGTGTAGAGTGGAAGATTCATTCTGAACCTGGCATATTTTGTGGTGCCAAAGCCTGTCTCTGTTGTAGTGGCCCAATGCTGCCCTTACTGCATCTTCTTGATGCTGGGCTGTCCATAGCCAGTAGTTCTGTGTTTTAAGGCCAGTTACCTTTACAAGGCTGTTTGTTTAAAAAGTGTTTTGCAGGAAGTGCCTCCCTAGTGTAGTGTTACAAGATTGTGAAGAGAGAACTCCTAGTTGATGTCTCTTTTCTTTAATTTCTTCAGGAAGCAGAGATTTCCAGCACAGGGCAAGACACAGAAACCAACCTTCAAAGGGACCATTTCTCACACTATATTGGAGTAGTAGTTTGGGTTAGGTCTGATTAGTCTGTGGACTACTACTGTATCCCTTCATGGTTTTGTTTGGAAATAGGAATTTCCAAACAGTCCTGGGCATCTGGCCATTGCCTTTCATCTTTTTCCAATTCCCTAGCAGTTCAATTCTCCTACACCATATTGTGCAAAGGAATTGGATCAATTATTTTGAAGACCACTTAAAGTGGTGTACTGTGCATTTCCCTAGTTTGGAATTCACAGACATGGTGAAACTGTTTTACAAACAGTAACACAACAGCTCTCTGCAGTTGGTTAAGGGTTGAATCAGTGAAAAATACCTTGGCTCATACCTGTTATGAGTTGTCTCCAGTAAAAAGTGGAACAAAGGCTATTACCATCATCTCAAGTGTTTGTTTACCTATTTATTCCTGCTTCTTCAGGAAAGGTAGAACCTGGCAATTACTTCCCTTCCATAAAAGCAGCCATCAGCTGACAGTGAGGGCCCTGGTTAATGTCTGGTGCTGTTCTACAGCCACTCTAGTGAATTCTGCCCATTCTAAGAAAACAATTGTCAGAGGTCAGAAATGGGTTGCCACCTTGTACACATGAGAGATTAAAGCACTGGTTGGCCCATTGTTTGTGGCATAGTATTGGTCCTGAGGGAGCCCAGAAAACAGCTGAACAAACTCTCATTGTGTTCTCTCATTGTTTGTGGTTTCAAATGAAAGGTGAATTGTTGCTGGCCTTAAAGAAGTCAAGGCTCTGCCTCTTGATGAGCTCTAGCTCATCTGCTTATGTTTGTATGCATGTATACACAGCATGCATGCTCAAATGCACTGAGCAGGGCAGCTGGTGGTGCATAGGACTGGGGGTATTGCATATGAAACTTGGCAGTGTGGGAATTCTCATGTGGCCTTTGTGGTTTTGCTGGATGTTTTAAAATGTTTTTCCTCCTTTATACTTAAGGGGTTTTACCTGTCTTAATGTTTCAGAGCTTATAGCTACAGAGACAAATGAAATCTTAACAGATACCGTGTCACAAAACCCATTTAACAGCTGAGTTTCTGTATGATCCATTTTAATCTTAAAATCCATAAATGTCCTTTTTCTGTGTTGATTAAACTAATGTGCTTATCTCTTTTTAGATGCCTTGATGAAAAAAGCCTTCAGTTCTGCCACATTTAATTCAGATGCATTCATCTCAAACCTCTTGGTCCACATGGGACTACTGAAGGTGAGGAAGCAGGAAAGAGTTAAGTCATGGTCTGTTTAGGCTGTTGAAGGCCAGACTGGCAGGATTTTGGGTCATTATGTTGCCATGGAAGCAGCTGGGTGCCTCTGCATGCCTGATGTCCAGGGACAATGGAAGTCTGCAATTTGCAGTTTCTGCTGGACCTGCAAGGTTGCATTAGGATGAAAGATGTGTCTCCTTTTTGTACATGTCCTGCTTAATGTGCTCTGCATTCTCAGTCATTCCCTGAAGGTAGGCAGGCTCAGGTAGGGCAGTAATGCTGCTGCTGGGCTGTGGTGTCTACAAAAGCTGTGCCAATGTTAGTAGTTATTGGGGTCCTTTAGGGCATTTCTTGAGAGCGTGTTCCCAAAAATGTGTATCATCTGCTTATGCCAGATCAATGGCATTCAACTTCCATGCTTTGGGGACTCTTTGTCAAATGCTAGTGTTAAGTAATTAGTTGCAAGGAATAAACTTACTGTGAGAAGATGGAGGGTCAGTAGGAAGCCTGTGATTTTCATAGAATTAGTGGCTTTATTTTCAGTGAGGTGACTGTGGAGGGCTTCTGTCTGCAAAGCCTTAAATGCCTTTGCCTGCTTGTACTGCAAGGGTTAGTGTTTCTCACTGCCTCAAGACCTGGAAGCTGAGAATGTAAACTTGGACTAAGACTATTCTAACCTACAGAAAAGCCATAATCTGTTATAGCAGCCTGCAGGTTTATGAATGTCCTTCTGGTAGTATCCACCTTGGCATTCAGACCGTCATTGGCATGTGTGGATATGACTTCATTTCCTAAAAATCAGTTTTGCCTCTCCCTGCATTCATTGTATACTGGACCAGCACTGAGCTTCCCACTTCGCAGAAAGGTCAGTGGAACCCAAGGTGGTATTCAGTTCTGCAGAATGTCGGTTTTGGGGACTGCCATCTACCTCTTGCCCATATGGAAAATAGCAATATGCATGAGGCACAAAGCACAAAGCTGTGCTCCTGAAGAATTCTTTCAGGCCAGGAAGTGGCGCTGATGATAAAGCCCAGGAGGATCAGCTTGCTGATTCACATCTGTGATGTGCCCAGTTCATCCCCAGTCCCCTGCCTGTGGAGAAGGGGCATACTCCATTTTCAGTCCTGTGTAGTAGGAAGCATGTGAGCAACAGATACGCTTAATACTGTGAACTCCTAGGTCATACAGCAGGAACACAGGTCTGGGCCCTGTCTGCAGAGTGAAGAGTTTTGTTGAAATGCCAGTAGAGAAATAAATGAAAACAATGTAAGAGTTGGGATATGCAGGGTAGCATCACATTAGGAGTAAGAATAACTTACGCATCATGTAAGTAAGGAAGTGACTGTTGGCCTTACCTTGCACGTAACTGTGAGACCAGTTCTGGGAACACTGCATCAGGTTCTGGAGGGAGCCTGTCAAAGAGCTGGAGGTGGTATAAAAATGAGCTACAGAATAATACAATAAAAATTGTTAAGGCAACTGAATTCGTTATGGACTGAAGGCTGGTGAAATTCCTCAGGAGAACACTTAGACACAGAGCCTCTGAGAAGATTTGGCTGTTTCACTTGCAGGTTCACTACTTCCCTTTCCCTGTTAGTACTACTGTCAGTTGATGTTGATAAGTACTAGAATGTTCTTGATGCATTATTTCAGGTGCTGGGAGACTATGGAATTGGCTACCTTTGTCTTGTACTTAATCTAGTGACCTTCTCTCCTTCGTTGTGTGGGAGCACCTCATTCAGCAGAGAATTCCTTGTCTGTGAATTGCAGTGGGTTAAATCAAATCCCAGTTGTCTGATGTCTGATTTCTTGTCCATTTCTCAGAGTGAAGAGAAGATCAAAACTGTACCAAGCCTCTATGGAATTCTTATGACCTTGAACCATATGGTCCAGCAGGATTATTTCCCTAAATCCCTGGCCCCAGTTCTCTCAGCTTTTGTTACAAAGTGAGTATTGTATTTGCCATGCAGTCTTCTCTGTGGGAGCTTGTGCAACTGTTTGAGGGTTAATAGCTACATGTAAGCTGTTGTGAAAGCCCACTGAATGTCTGTTCTGAAAGTGAGAATTAACAGCTTAATAGGCCTCTATTTTATCTTGTTTACTGCACTATGTGAGGTTCAGAGTTAAAAAAGTCCTAAAGAGGGAAAAGTGGAAAGTTGGCTTTGCAAGGAAGTGGCTCTGAAGGAGAGACTGCTAATGCCTCTCACAGAAGAGCTGTTTTGAGCTTAAGGAAACCTGCTGGGTTTCTGGCCACTGCATGAGTGAACTGTGCATACACTGGATCTAACTATGCCCTCCAAGTCTTCCTTCAGAGTTCAGTGGGTCAGCAGAGCTCTGCCAGAGGTGTCATGCTGTGTGACACTGAACACCAGCAGATGAAAACTGCAAAACACAAAGACTGAATTTACTTTTAAATTAAACTTCCAACTGTGACAGCAACAAAGTTAGTGATTTTTCTGAGAACTGAATGGGGAGCATAAGTACTGAAGAAGCTGCTTTTACTGACTGCCTGTACTGAATGTTGTTACTTCCACAATAGGTATAGAACCAACCCCTGCCCCCACCAGCTTTAGCTTTTTTAATGTCTTAAATGGCTATGGAAACCATATCTCTACTGAATTAAATCAGTGTCAACTTCAGCATTGATGAGATTTAGGGGGGAAAACCCCACCAAATAGATTTACAATAGGATTGCATACTACTGTTCAACAGTCAGAGGAGAAGCAGTCCAAAAATGTCACTCCAGGCAAAACAGCAGAGGCCTGAAATCTGTTTGGAGCTTGGTGGCTGGCTCAGCATGGACCATGTGCTGTGTAGGGTGAGAGCAGCTTTTTAGCAGGCTCCAGAATGAGGTTTAAGCCTTCCTGAATTTCATGGTATAAGGGTTGGCAGCAGCTGCTTAGGATCCCTTGCTGGTGAAAGGTGGAGGCATTAGATAGTTGTGGTCAGTATGAAACATTGTCTTGGTTTGGAAAGACAGGAGTCTGCTAAGGAAGGCAGGAGCCTCCCCTGAAATGGAGAATGTAAACCCTCCCCACCCCTCCGAATTGCTATAATTTTAAGTTAAGGGTCTCTCAGGCAAAAATATGGGAGCAGGAAATAACAGTTCTTTAATAGGGAAGAAATAAAAAGAATAAAATAAACAATGCAGTACACTAAAACAACACTGACAGAGTCAGAACCCAACCTGACACCCTGTTGGTCAGGGTGTGGGTGGTAGTCCGATTGAAAATGTGGCTGCAGCCCTCTGAAGTATCAGGTGTGGTTCTGTTGGAGCAAGGAGGATCTGCAGAGAAGGATGTATTCTTTCCTCTGAAGATCCAGTGGAGGAAGAGGCAGCTGCTGTTCCTCTGGGGAATCTTGTGGAGAAAACCCGCTGGAGTTTTAGAATCTCAGACTATATCGGGGTAGCAGTGCTTGGCTCCTCCCTCTGGGTGGAGCATCTCACAATGGGATGTTATAGTTCTTATCAGTCATGCACTGATATTCAATAGTCTGTTATCAGCAGAGGTCCCCTCCCAGGGAGGTGTGAATGTGGTCACTCAAAGAGAGAGATAAGGCAAACTGCCCACTTGACAAGGTAATCTGCCATACAGATGGTAATGGAAAACATCTTGCATTGCAATCTTCAACAAACATGGACAGTAGGAATGCAGTCAGATACTGCTAGTCTGTCTTGGTCCTGCTGGGCTTGGAAGCTGGCCAGCTGTGATGGGGGGAAGGAATTTTTCCAAGCATTGGTGTGGCTGAAGCTGTCAAAACTGATATGGACACAAACCATACTAATGTCAGTTTTGGAAAATAAAGCATCTTGTTTACACATGTGCTAACTGGAGGCCCTTCTTGTGGATCACTTTGCCTGCTGCCTTTTCTCTTTGTGTTGATCAGGTTAAGGCCAGTGACCATGTGCTTTACCAACTGAACAAATATTCCTCCAACTCAATCAATATAGGTTTAAGCAAGAAGTACCAGGACTTGCCATATCACTGAATTTCTGCTGTTTCCTACACTGCTGCCTTGCTCTTATTGGTCAAGTCCCAGCCCTCAAAATGGAATTTAATTGCTGGAAGCTGAGAGTACAGGAGAAAGACTTTAGTTCAGGGCATTTGACTGTCCTAATTGTTTATGTCAAGTAGCAATGCCCAGAGTAGCCTCTTAATTCTAAGTGTCCTAGCACATTTTGTTCAGAAAAGACACTTGTCTCCCCTCTTCCTGTACATGTGCATGTAGGCTTTTCTCAAAAAATGTTTTTAAGCTGTAGCTGATAAAATAAATAGTAAAATTTTGGTCTTCATGAATTCATCAACAACAACCCTATTGAAGCCAGAGCCAGCATTTCACTACAAGAATAAGAGGGGGAGAGTCTTGTTGGAAGTATGGGACTGTTCATAGGCTCTGTAGAAGCTGAGTGAGAGCTGAGAGCCTCCCTTAGTGGAAGGCAGATCTTCCTGCATTCCTATGGTATGGGCCAGTGCCAATCTAAGCCTCCACTGGCCCTGATGCTATGAAATGCTCGGAGCTGAAGTCTTCTGCTTTACAAACTTGTTGCAAGCTGTGATTTTGTCCTGTGCTGCATAATGAAGTCTATACTAGATACAAGCAA
>NW_005054334.1:4692874-4712429 GCF_000277835.1 Geospiza fortis | reverse complement strand
GGCAGCAGCTCTTAAATCTGTGCCTGGGTAAATGTAAACAGTTCAAGAACCCCCCCAGTCCAGTTAAAACAGCCTGGTGTGGTTTCACCCCAGCTGCCACCAAAGCCCCACACAGCCATTTACTCTCAACCCAGTGGGCTGGGGAAGAGCAGGGGAAGACTGAAAGTGAGCAAACTTGGGGGTTGATGTGAAGGTGGGTTAATAGGTAAAGCAAAAACTGCATCTGCAAGCAAGACAAAACAAGGAATTAATTTACCACTTCCACCATTTCCAGGAAAGCTCCATCATAGGTTCTTCCTTCTGCTTTATCTGATGAGCATGATGCCATGTGCTATGGACTATCCCTTTGGACAGCTGGGGTCAGCTGTCCTGGCTGTGTCCCCTCTGCCTTCTTGTGCACCCCGGGCCTACTTGCTGCTGGGGGAGGTGAGAAACAAAGTGCCTTGATGCTGTGAGCCCTGCTCAGCAGCAACTGAAACATCCCTGTGTTAGCAGCACTGCTTCCAGCACAAATCCAAAACAGCCCCTCCTGTGAAGAAAATTATCCCAGCCAACACCAACACACAGCTTCTCAATTAACCTCTATCCCTTGTCTCTACTTGGAATTCAGTCAGAGTAAAATTGCAATCTCAAAATTAAACCTTTGCCTGGTTAACCTAATAACATTCAGAACTCATCTGGCTTCCATTTCTGCAACAAATCCAATTCTACTCTGTCAAACCTGTGATTCTTTCACTTGCAGAAAACTAATATGCATTTTTGTGATATTTTCTTCTTTTTTTCTCCTTTTGGTTTGCAGTTAGCTCTTCTGGGCTTTTAGAGCTGTAAAGTTCTTGTAGCTGCCTAGGCCAGAGCTCTGCTGTGTTTCACTGCAAGGGGCTTCTGGAACAGGTGCTTACCTCCTTCCTTTTGTGACAATTTGTTGTTGTAGGCAGTGTTCTCTGTTCAATAATAATTGCAGAATTTTGGATACAGACTGTAAACAGCATCCATCTTACTCTGCTTGCTGTCAAGCCTTATTTGGGTTTTTTGGACGCAAGAGGGTGCTGTGAATCCACATGTGCTTTTCCATAATTTTTTAAGTGGAAATACTGAAAGTATGTGGATGTCTGCCTGCCCACCTGTGACTTGCTGGAGGTGATGGGTTTGTGTTTGGTTGGTTTTTTGGGGTATTTTTTTTAATATTGCTCTTTGCTGTCGAATTGCATCACATTGCTGGTCTCTTCCAACAGTCTGTAGCCTAGAGGGGCAGGCAGGTAACTCCACAGCAAATAAGGAGAATTTTATGGCTAGAGGAGGCTTAGTGTCAGGAGAGGGGGCTGAGGGATCTTGTCTGTGATCAACATCAGTGGTCCAGGTTCTCCAGTTCCAAAAATGGGCAGCTGCCTGGATGGAACCAGCTCCCTCATTGCAAACAGGGCTGGGTCTTCCAGAGATGAGGGCTGAAATATATCTCCAGCACTTGGAAGATCAGCTCCAAGCTGTGGTTCTGTGACACTGTGTGTTCAGTATGAGGCATTGAATGGTCTTGGGGGGAATAAAATTGTTAAGTCTTCTCCAGGATGTGCTTCTATTAAACAGCAGCTGCCATGGAGTGAAGTACCAAACAACCTCTGCAGCTCTTGGTCTGTGCTCTACACCTGGAGGTGAATTCCTTGCTCCTTCCTAGAAATTCCTCTCTTTATTTCAGCTCACCCCTTACCCCAGATTGAGTAGGCTTCACAGCTGTGCATTGTTAAAGGTTATTTTGCTGAGGTGAAGTGGGAGAGAGGTAAAATTAATGATTTCTATTCTCAGAACAGTGGAAAATATTGGATTAAAGTTCTTTGGAGGAAGTTCCCTAATGGATGGATTGAGACTGGTAAAAGTTTCAGTGATGCTGAGCCAGCAATTAGCCTGCAGAAACAGAAATATACATTACTGGGAGGCAATGGGAACGTTACAGAAATTTAGCCTCGTGTTAACCCTGCTGTGAGTGTATTTCCATGGTTTAATTTCAGGGAACAGGTTATTTTGTGTAAATCTGACTTAGCTATTGCAACCTCTGTCTTGGGCACTTTCAGGTGATGTTCTGCATGTTCTGTGGGCTGTGTGTAAGGCACCCTGAAAGGTGACCCTGTTGCATTTTTCCCAACCTAGAAATGAAACTTGAGATAATTTTAGTAAGGAGGTAATAGAAAAGGGGATCTTTATTTGAAGACCTCCAGAGGCAGTTATGGAAAGATGTCCACAAAAGTCCACCCCCCCCAAGGGTGAGTACATTTTATAGGTTTTAGAAAACTAGCATATTTGATAAGAAGCACCAATTAGGAGGACAAGTGGTGCTGCAATTCCCCCCAGGTTAAGCTCCTTCTCTGGAGCCTCCCCCTTCAGCACTAGCTGTACTTTGTCCATGAAAATGTATCTTGGTTCCCAGGAAGAACCAAGATAGTATGGAGCCTTGTACCTCCTGAGGCTTGGAGCTCTGGAATTTGTTTTGTCTTTCTGCTTAAGGAAAGGCTATGGAAAAGTATTGGGAAAACTGGTCACTAATACAATGGACTACAGAGCTGCAAATGCATGTGTGAAGATTACAGAGAACATTAAAAGAAAAAAAGGCAAAACCTAAACGGTGTCAGCCCAGCAAAGCCAGTCAGGTGTTACTTGACATCAGGAAAGAGTAACAGGAGGTTATGCTGCCTCTTTTAAAGACTTTTAAAAGTCCTGAGACCAAACTCATCGTCTGATAGCTAGCAGATGACTTGGTGAGAAAAGATTGGAGTGCTCACAGGATCATCTCCTGTGTTTTGGGGCTCTAAACAGTGAAACTTTATGGGAAAACCCTTTGCCGGAAGACAGGGAAGGGGGTTTCCACTTCCATCATTCTACCCAGAATGAGACACTGGGCTGCAGAGATAAAAGTCAGTAGCAGATTGTTTATAGTTATGGAAATAAATGGTCTAATTCTTGGCCATTGTCTTCCTGACTTGGGCTCTCAGGAGAGAGTTTTCCACAGCAGACTCTGAATGGGAAGCAGCGATCTGGGCAGCAGTGATGGAATGGTATTGGAAAAGATAACTGAGGGCAAAATCTGTAGGTTTTGGGGCATACACATCCAATGCATTGGAAACAGTCTTTATTTGCTTAGTCAAAGGCAGACCCAAAGCCATTCTTAAATTTGGTATTTTAAATCTCTGTCTCTCTCCCTTCTTTCCACAGACCCAACCGTGCTCTTGACTCCTGTTCATTTGCTCGCCACATGCTCTTACAGACCCTCCACCAGCTGTAGGAGATCAGAGCTGCCCTTCCTTCCTTCCTTCCCCATGGGACTGCCATCAGCAGAGAACTCGGAGCTGCATAGTGGGAGAGGATCCCAGAGCCCATACAGACATGCTGTCCTTTTTTTCCCCCGTAGGAAATCTGTCCTTCCTTCTGCTTTCATAAACTTGAACAAATTCTGCTGAATTGTCTTCCTACTCCTCTTGAAGTGATTCCCTGGTCTGTAGGGCAGGTGCTTACGCTAAAATAAGTCTGTACTGCTGTGAGCTCAGCATGAATTGAAGAGTTCTCCATTTTGGTTGCATTGCCAAGGATGCCAAGACTAACATGGGGCCCAGAAGAGCTCTCATCTGGATCAACCCAGTTGGGCATTCTGTTTTACTGGACTTGGACTCCTGCCTTATAGCATTTAGCACTGTGCCAGAGAGAGGCTGTGCTGCTGCTGCTGCCCTGCTTCTCTGAGCCAGAGGGGTGAGGTGTGATCCCCTTTGGTTCTTCTTTCAAGTCTGTTGTCAAAGGCAGTGTGTGGCTGATTTTTATTTTAATATTCCCCTTCTGCTGTGGCTTGGAGTATTTGTGTAGTGTGGCTGATCCTGGTGGCCATTGCTTAAAGGAGTGAACATATTTTATTGTAAATTTTTTTTGCCATTGCCTGTGTTGTTTATTCTTCCTGCCCTTTTCCTTCTCACCCTAATTAAATAGGCTTGGTTTGGAAATGAATACAATCCATGAAATCCCTGTGGAATGTGTCCCTTTCTCTTCCCTTTGACAAAACACTGGGTCTGTGTGCACTGTTCACATGTTTGAAAGCCAAGCACATGTAAAAATATGGAGAGAGAAGGTTGTGCTTTTCTCTTGCACTGAACAAGTAGCAGCAGATGTCCCTAAATCTGTCTGGAGGATTGTCCATGTGTCCATACAGCCCTTTGAGCCACATGACATTCCTCCATACAACTTAGAAATGTTTATGTCAATTGCCTGAAATGTTACGTAAATAAAAATTAACTCCACAGCCTTATCATAATTTATGAAACCTACCCTGGGATTTGGAAGCCTGTTTTGCAGCTTTATGTGATTGCAGAGTTTGCAGTGGAACACAGAATGGGACTGGAATGGAGCCTGGTTTGTGTGAGGAGAGAGGCGCCAGTAAAGTGACCAGCCAAGCTATGGAGTCACAAACCTTGTTTGTGCAGCACCCCGTCTCTTTTCTTGGTGGTCTCCTGCTCCTGTCCAAAACAGGAACGTGGCAGAGGAGCACATTTTCCTCCAGGCATCTTCAAATTCCTATTTAGCACAGTCTAAATAGGAAAAGCAGTGCCAACACTTATTAGCAGTAGCCTGTTACTTGGCTGTAAGTAGTGTGAGGCAAACACTGAGCTTGTTACTGTCCCACATTCCCAGGATGAGGTAAATTTAAGCACTTCATCTCATTGGCTAAAAAACCAGGCTGTAATTCACAGGAACTTGTAAGTGTTGAGAATGACTGGATTAAAAACTCCAGCACAAGTCTTTCTGGTGTGACCTCATGCATAGTCAAGATTTAGCCAGCCCATGTCTTGCTGGATCTCCTTCTGGAAAACTGTGACTTGATGCTCTGACCATTTGAATGCTGATTTTTTTTCTCTGCCTCTTATCAAATTGCATGGTGTAGTTCTTGAATTTTGCAGTGGTTGTGAGAAAATACCTGTAATCAAAGGGCCACATCTGTTAGGCAGAGCTCCGTGGGCTTGCTAAGGTTGTACTGCCCCTGCATTCATAGAGGTCAGATGGTTGCAGACTCATGAGAGCAACATGACATTTAGGGCTTTGGCCAGACTCCAAATTGGTGTGGTCAGTATTGCTTTTCTTCAGAATTTGGGGCTTATTAGCTTATATCTACTAGCCCTTTGTAAATATGCAAAATAATATTTTAAATGTAGCCTACCTTGCAGACCAGAACACATGGCCTGCCAAAATGTGTCTGTGCTTTGCTCTTACAGCACAGTGGCTTTGTATGGAGTCCTCCTTCAGTGATTTTGCACATCTACAACTTTTATAATGTACTGTGGTTCTGGGTGCAAAGCTCACAAGCAGGTGAGGAAAATGGAAGCTCCAGCTCAGATTCTCAGCCACAGTTCTCAGACTGCAGATAAGGATTTCTCTCCAAACAAATAGTTAGGATGTTGTGATGTGTTCTATAGGACAGCAACACCTCTCTTACGGGCCTCATTTTCTTGAAGATGAGAAGAAAATCATTTTAGATTAATTTTGGCTTGTTAGAACTGTCAGAGTCCCTCACTCTTCCACAATTTCACCTTCCTGAGGAAAGAAGCCTTTGGATCCAGCAGCTGACAAGAAACACAACTAATGATGATTATTTGTATAATCTAAAAGTACTTTCTCTTCCTTTCATTTGGGAGCACTTGCACTCTCTCCCTGTGTCCCTGAGTTCAGCTGAGCAGCAGCCAAATGACATCACTCAGTTACTTCAATAGTCTTTTAGAAGAGCAAGACAAGCAAGAGAGCAAGGATGAAGTAAGAAGGACTTCTCTGTGATAGAGTTGGAAAACCTGAATTTCAAATTAATCTAAGAAATACAAGAAAAAAAATTTTTAATCTTCCTGACTGTAGGATGAGCAGGAGCAAAAGAAGAAAAAAAATATGCATAGAATTCTTTAAGCTCATTAATACCTTTGGAGGAAAGTTTGCTGTAAAACATCATCTCTGACTTCTTGCAAGCCTGTGAAACTAACAGGTTCTGGGTCCTAAAATACAACAAATGCTGAAGAGAAGGCATAAATGGGAAATCCAATTTCATCAAACTTTCTAAAATCATGCTCTCAGTTAATTATTCAGTCTTTTCATTAAATCTCAGAATCCCAGTGTGGTTTGGGTGGAAGGGACATTAAAGCTCATCTCATTCCCCTCATGGGCAGGGGCACCTTCCACTATCCCAGGCTGCTCCAAGAGCCATCCAGCCTGGCCTTGGACACTTCCAGGGATCCAGGGGCAGCCACAGCTTCTCCAAGCAACCTGTGCCAGGGCCTCACCACCCTCACAGGGAAGGAACTTTTTCTTCAAGAAAAATTACATGGCTGATCAAAGTTTTTCACAATTCCCCTTTTTAAAGCAACAGGAAAAAGCTCACCTAGGAAATTAAAAATGTATCAATTTATACTTTCCAAGTGAATGGAGGATCTGTGACAATGCCACACTTCTTTTCACAAATGACTGATTTTTTTATTTTCAGGGAAAGATTCCTATTTATGTGATCCCCCCTAAAAGAAATAGAAAATTAGATAACAAAAATATGCAGTTATAAATCAGTTAGGGTTATTCTACCTAAAATTTATATTCATGAGCTATGAAATAATAAACTTGAACATCATCCTATACTCATCTACCCCCCAAAAAGTTATTTACCATTAGCAGCCATCAAATCCCATCTCAGAGTTCTGCTGGGAGGGATGCCCCGTCTTCAGAAGTCTGCTGCAATCCAGAACTGCCCACATGGTGTGATTCAGCTTTTAAAGGTAATAACAACCTGGTTTTGTCTGTCTTCAAAGAAAAGATCTTTTTTGGGGGGATGTGGTGTTGGTAGTATTTGGATTTTTCTGATGGGTGGCAGTGACAGATTTTTTATATTGATTGTGGGTGCTGATTCTCATTGTTTCTGAAGAAAAAACCCCATATTCTAGATCTCCCATTTAGATCTCAAAGTGCTGAACAAAGGTTGATTCCACTTTGGTTTAGATCTGGCTTTGCCTGTTGCTTTCAGGGAACATAAAATGTTTCTCATTTTAGGTTTTACTAACTCCTTCCAGAGCTGATTTATGTAAATAAAATGTATTTCTCCTTCCCTGGACTTGCTGGCTGCCTCTGTTTTGCTGCTGGTTTTAATTCAGGGTGTTAACTCTTCAATTCAAGAGCCTGTTTGCTTGAGGGTCAGTAGAGCTCCCCATGAGCACAATCACCCTTAAACTTTGCCTCTTGGCACTCCTGTAATCTGGGGATAAAGGCGAGTAAAGTTCTGATTTGAGACCTTGGATTCTTTAAATTGCTAATACATACTCCCAGGTACAACATCCTGAAAGGCTGGGTTTATGAGTTCTCTTTGCTCCTTGTATTTGTTGGGATTGAAATTTGTTCCTTGCATTTGTTGGGCCTTTGAAAAGGCTGGATAAACTCCTAAAGTGGGCACTGTGGAATTGTTGTCAACATCAGCTCCTCTGATCTCAAACTGATGAGATTTGGGGTTTTTCCAAGCTCAGCTAAACCTGTTCAATAACTGCTGCCACAAGCTGCTACTCCAGTGGGCTCTGGGAATGCAGGGATTGCTCAGACTTCTGGTGGGATAGCAAAGGCCAGAAATGACAGTGGCTCCATCCCCTGAGGCAAATTCAAGCCTAGATTCCTCTGATACCAATGGGGTAACTCCTTTGCTTATGTAAAATGTCTGTGAAAGTTAATACACTTTTGCCCATCATGAAATTTATCCTGCATTTTTCCAAAATGTAATTATTTACCAAAGTGGGCTGTCCTGGTGTTGGATTTTTTGAGCCTCTGTGCCTTAAGTCCTGAAATATTTGGAGTTTATTTTACTGAAAAGAATACTGATGGTGTATGGTGAAAGCATTGGCTTCTGCCAGCTCTCATTCCACCAGTTCAATCATGAGGTGGTTAAGGGTTATTTATAGCTCTTAGACATTCCTTAGGGATGAACTCATCCACTGAAAAAGCAAGCAGCCATGGCGCTCATGGGTAATTTATAGCAATTTTTAAGTTGGGAGAAAACTGTGATCTCATAACTCAGGCTGAAAACACGGCATGGCAATGGGATTTGGTTGGGATGCTGACATACTCTGAGGAAACTGAGATCCACAGCATGCAGGTACCTCTGAGCTGGGAAAGGCTGAGCTACCTGCACCTGTCTTAAGGAATTATGTAACTTTTTCTTCTCTCACCCTCTAATAGCACAGACACAAACTGAGTCAAAAATAATTTTTTTCCAGTACTCTCCACTTGTTCTTGAATTTAATTAAAATAATTAATTCCACCAGGGTTGGAATACATCATTTTGCAGGAAGCAGAAACTCAGGGTCTACTTTCAGCAAGATGTTTCTAAATTTTAAATCAAATATTTGAATTAGATGGGTTTTTTATATATACCACACTTTGTTGCCTTTAATTAAAGTGCACATTTACCTCACTCTGGGTGTACAGTGAAATGCAGCCTGGGTGTGATGTCACTACAAGACAGAGAACCCATCACCTGTCCTGTGAAGTTGTGTGACTGCTGAGATCTTCCTTGGCCTCAGGATCAGTGCTGGGTTCAGTACATGTCTACTAATTTTAAATAGACCTTTCCTCACATAAAACTGAGTCCTGCCACTGTAGGTTATAGAGAATGGGAGTGAACCTCTGTGAGCAGCCTGTCTGGCTCTAGATATGTACTGCTATGCCATCCAAGAGCCATAGATTTGCAGGGGAGGCAAGGCACACACCTTTATGGACCTCATGGAAATACCTTTATGACCTCATATAGTCCATTTATACTCTGGTCATTAAAATGGTTTCTTCTTATAACAGTTATCTTTGCTAGCAGAGGAATATTTGGGCAAATGCTCCCTCTGACAATCAGTGTGCTTTGGATCAGACTTAAACCACACATATTATTCCAACTTAACTTTCCTTGACTCCTACTGAATGATTTGCCCCCAAAAGAAATAATCTGACTCTCCATAAAACTGCAAGTGATGGTGAAATTCCTGTCAAGCACTGGAGGTCCAGTGTGCTCCTCAGGTTCATTGTAAATTACTCTGGAACCTGCTATGCAAAAATGAGATTTTGTTCCACCTGTGGCCCACCAGTGCATTTGGAACAAGAATCTACTGCCAGTAGATCAGATTTATTGCACAGTGTCCTTCCCATCAATGGAAAAAGTTAGGGGATCTATAAATCAAAAAAAGATTTGACAACACTGCACTGTGTCCAAACATTCAACATCTAAACAAGTTGGCTTTCAATTTGTCAGTTTTCGTTATAGAGTAACTTAGAGTTGGCTGTAAGGCATTTTCTGTGAGTGTTAAGGGATTTACTGAAGGAAAATGAGGAGCAATGGAAGGGCAGAATGATGGACAGATGAATTTCATAAAGCTGTGGTTCAACTCATGCACACTTGTTTAGCTTTTCTTTCAATGGAAGTGAAGTTACAGGAGGGGATGATTCAGAACAGATCTCGCTCTGATGTGGCAGTAAGGACTGAAGTCCCAGATCAAGGAAGTAGGAATTGCTCTTAGGTCCTGCAGTTAAAATTAGAATAAAATGTATCTTGCTGTAGCAGTTAAGACAGCAAACTCCACCAGTTCCTCCAGTTAAATCCGCTTTTGCTCAAGCATCCTGGAGGCTAATGCAATTCAGACCGTGTGTCATTCTATTTCTCAATCATTTTATTTCATTTAGCCACATTTTGCTAGTCAGCATTTGTTTTTGCAACCATAGTGATGAAATGTATTTGTTGGCTACATAGCAGGTGCCTGGCTTGGTCAAATTTCAATAATTAGAACATCTCCTGTCCATAATACTAATAATTGAAATTTAAACAAATTTTGTTCTGTAATCAAATCTCTAAATTTGAGATTCACTAAGAAGATATGAGACTATTTATCCACAGTTCAATATTTCTGCCAGTATCTTGCTAATAATTTTGTCTGATTTTTTAGGTTATTGTCATTTGGTAACTAGTTCACATTTCCATTGTGTTTGCATCTTCTGCTGTAGAACAATGCAAGTTTAATCTGTTTTTTATATTGTTATGACAGTGATACCACATACTTATTGCACTGACAATTGATATTTAGAATATATTTATTGGCTAATCTTTAAGCTGGCATTGTCCTTCAGTGCTGTAGGAAATATCCTTGTAACCAAAGAATTCTCAGATTCAGAGCAAGTTGTTTTCATTACAAAATCCAATCACCCTGTATCTTTTATTGTAGGAGACATCAAATCTTATTTGGTTTTTATCTCTGGGTTTAAATTCTTTTTCATCATTATTTTATTATTTTTTTTAATTCCCTTCACTTTTTTACAAATAATCACAGACTCATGAAAACTCACTAAATTTTACATTTGTCTCAGCTATTTCAGTGTTGCAAAATGCTGTATAAAATATACTCTTAAAAACCCTGATAAGGAACTTTAATACTTTTAAACTGTGTTGCAGCAGACAGAACATTTTATCCTCTGTTCTTCATACAACTTAATCCCCTTTTAATCCATAAACAATTACAGACAATTACAAATGTCTTCAACTACCTCAAGGGAAAATGTCCATATGATCAAAATTCAGGATATTTAAAATCAGTAGCCTTATGATGACAGAAATGTATCCAGAAATAGATGCTGAATTCTCAGGAGGAAATTGGTATTAAAAAGGAAGAAGTTTTGCTGATATATTTATGTATTGATGTAATTTTAATATATTATCAGTCTGAAAATGCCACGATCCTAAGAACATGTTTGAAAAGAGAGATGTGCTTGATCACACCAATATTAATATTGATTAATTATTTGATATGGCTGAATATTCAGCCATAGAAATGACACAGTGGAAATCAAAATGGCAATAATTTGTAGGACTGTCTGATATGTCAGTGGCAAAAGGAAGATTTTTAACCAGGTGGGAAGAAGTGAGAGGTAGTCTCTAGTTTTTGTCTAAGTATTTTTGCAGTGGGTACCCACAGCTGGCACTCTTGAGTCTTCTCAGGTCCTTCACCTTCCTCCCTCCAGCTCTGTTTGCAGCTGTTTTATTTGTCCTTTCCTAAGGAGATATTTAAATGGAGTCAGACTTGGAAGAGGGCCTGAATATAATTTCAGCTTGGTTTCAGTTTTTGGCAGCTGAACCTGAAGACTTCTGGAAACCTTGGAAAATATATATGCAAGGGAGGTTACTAAAGCCATTAGTCAATTGGGAAACTCCCCCTTTTCCCAACCACACAGAGTGGAATAATGAATAATATGGACACAGCTACTAGTGATGTCAATTGTTGTCACTGCATTGAAGTTGGTGATGAGACAATTATTCAAATTTATTATCTGAACTCTTGTTCCTTTCCATTTCTCATAAGCAGATGTATTAAAAATCTTAGTAGAGGACATGGAATTTAAAACAGGAATGACATGTGCCCATGGAATTAACTGAAGCACATTGAAGGAACTCCATTTGTTATTAAAATTTAATTGGAAAGATAAGATGCCAGCAAAATGACTGGAAAAATGTAATGTTTTTTCTCCCCAGAAATGTTATTAAATACTAACAGCATAACAGTGTCCATGTGCCAGATTCCTAAAGGATAATTTCCTTTCTCTGCCTCCCTATAGCTTCTTCCATTCTAAGTACTGGAGGTATCTTTTATTTATTTTCCTTTTATACCATAAAACTCCCCTGTCACTCACTATATTTTGTTAAGATACAAAACAGCCCACTCAGCAATTGTTTTGCATTCACACCTTAAATTTGAAAAGAGGAAAAAAAAAGGTGCAGTACAAAGTGCAGCTGAGGACAGGCAATATAATCGGCCTTACTGGTGTTTCACTCTAAGAAAAATAACTGGCACTATTAATAAAGTCAACTGCACTTCATCCTAAGCAAAGATGGAAGAGCTCAAGTGCTTTTAAGGAAGAGAGAAAAGAAACTGTATAGATTTTAATTGTGAACACAGGAAAAGGTTAAAGAAGAATTTTTCCCTCTAGTTTTGAAAAATGTTTAGCCTGGAAAGTACAATAGACACAAGACTGCCTATCTCAGGGAGTGTCACCCTTAAGGCTTTTATGTCCCTGGATCATGAAGATGTCATTGTATAAGAATATAAGAATATTTCAGCTTAGACATCAAAATGAGGAGATTGCCATCATCCCTATGTACCTTTTATCTAAAACATCTCCCTTTTATCTAAAGCAGATCTTACACACCTTTTTCATTTTCTACTGAGCAGTTACCAAGAAATCATTGATTATATTGTTCTGAAGGACTAATAGTGATGTCTTTATAGAGAACTTCTTACTGACTGTTGCCTGTTTTCTGAAATCACTGACCTTTGCAGCTGAAAATACAAAGTGTAGAAATGATAGAAATGATGCAGATTGATGGGGGGATATGGGACACTGACCATTGCCACCTGTGATTCCATAGCTCTCAGAACCTCTGGAAAGTCACTGGAGAGCCTAAATTAGTGCCAAAGTGACAAACCCAGGCAGAGAGGCCCAGAACTGCTCTGTTCTTCCCCATATAATTCTCCTCTAATTCTTTATGGGAATTCTCCTTCTCATAGAAGTCTTTTTTTCATCCTTGAACAAAGAATGCTCTGTAATGTCCTTCTTTAAGTTTGGAGCACCTTCCATCCATCCTGCTCTGAGTTGCAGCTATGTTTTGGCATTGTTTAAAATGATACCAATCTATTGTTGTGATCCTTGGCAGGGCCAGCTGTTCTTTATTACACAGAGAGAAGCAGCAATTCAAATGGTTATTCTGTCATTGATCTGTAGCTTAGTTTTAGAGGTGTTTCATTCACCTCACCAGTTCACTTACTCCTTAATTAGTTAGCTCAAACCATCAACAAAGGATTTGGCTTATTAATAATTTCATAGGTGAGATTTATGGCCCATGTTGCTATCACAGCCATGGAGATAAAGGTTAAATCTGTCTTCTATGGATGTTTTGCTTCATCCATTTTACTACAGCTTTTATTTTTTCATGGTATTTTTGTTCCTCACATTTGATATAATTATATCAGCATCAACTCATATTGCAGTAAAACAAGAGAATTAGCTTTAACCAATAGAGTGTCCACAATTAAAAATTAAATACTACATTAAAAAACACAAATAGTGAATTGAAATAGGGGAGGAAAAGAGGCCTGAAATAGAGGCTGGATGTGAGAGATGATGTATTCTTCTATCAGCTTCGGGAGATCTGCCCAGTGTGGAAGGCTCTTCTATTTAAATGCCAGGTTTGTTTTATACATTGTGACCAAGTATTTTGAAAACGGAAGTGAAATAACAGCTTCAATCACAGATCAGAATTCAGGAAGTCCCACTCTTGTGCTTGGTCTCTTTCCATCTTGGCGTCTCTTGGCCTCTGTGGATTTAAATGAGATGGTACAAGATTGGAGCTTGCCTGGGAGTTAGGATAAGATTCAGATAAAAACCCATTTTTAGTTATTTGTTCTAACAGAAGTGATAGGTTACCAGTTCACCAATTGCTGAAATGCTTTATGTGAAGATCAAAAAATAAACATTTCCTTAGTGGGTGGGGGAAATCTTTCTGTGTGAATATCTGGGGCTTTTTTCTGATGTAAAATGATATATTTTTAAAATGGAATTTCTAGAACTCTCTTCTGAATGAACCAATATCTCTTATATTTTTTAAATGTTTCAGAAATGAAAGACAAGCCAGGTTGTTATGCTGGCTCTGTGTTTGCCCTCTGTTTATAAACAGTGTTGGGGATCATCCCTCATCTGCCCTGGACTTCAAATGGATGACAACTGAGCTTCATCCTCACAATGCTCTAGCACTGAGACTTCAAACAAACTCAGAAAATGCTACAAAGAAGAGCACTACTTACAACCATTCCACAGGCATAATATCTGTATGCAAGCAAAAAGCTAAAAGACTTGTTTTGCTGGAAATAATTAAAGTTTCAGGGTTTTCTTGGTATTGATTTGGGGTTTTCCCCTCTCTTCCTGGCTTCCCCCTTTTCCTGGCTTTAACTTATTGAACTTTTTAGTTAAGGCAGCCCTAAGGCACAAAATTACAGATGGTGCTCACTCACCCTAAAGTTGAAAACTTCCTCTTTCCAAAGGTAATTTTTTCCAGTTGGTACTTGCCACTTGAAGGGGCAATCATTTCTAGAATGAAAATAGTTCTTATATTCCTGAGAAGGGAAATTCCCTGAAAAGGTCTGTCCTTGGAAAAGAGATTGCATGTTCCTTCCTTCACCTGTGATCTAACTTTAAGTGTCAAATCCCCACACAGAAGCTTTGGCAGAAACAGGTAAAAGTTGCAAGAGTTCCTTGCTATTAATAGTCTATGAGTTCAAAAAGAAAAAGTAGAAAAAGTAGAATATATATTTGAAAATACTCAATATTTCAAAACTTACAAAGGCCAGTGTTACAAATTTAGATTCTGTAGCCTTTTTGAGATTTGGAGCATTTTGAACAGCAGATCATGGAATAACTGCAAGAATATGTCAGAATATACCATTTACAGTGTGCTTGGTTATGTATCTAATGCAGACTGAAAAAAAATCCTGAATAATAATATCTATTTAGATAAACACTTTTATAGTCAGAAATATAAATTAGTTTTTTTTCTGTGGCTTTTGATAAGCTTCTTGAGGGCATGCTTGCTAATAAGGTTGTTCTAATTATTTAGCAGCTCCATATCTGGAGTAGGAATCTCTGGTTTTTGTCTTTACTGCTCAGCACAGATGTGAGCCCAGAGCTTAGAGGGAAATGAACTGTGCCTTTTCTCACTGGGTTTAATAAATACATACAGACAGTAAAGGGCTGCTGAATTTTAGGATTCAAGCACTTATTTCAGCTCTGAAGAATATCTCCTTTAGGGTTACAAATGCCTTTTCCTCTGAAAAATCCCCTTTTCAGTTTCCTCTCACTACCTTTTTCTCCCAGCCTCTTCTCTCTGACCGTTACCCCAGGCTTGTATTGTCCCTGTTTGCCCTCTTGTAAACAAACAAACAAATGAACAATGGACAACTTCTAATTGTGTCTTTCGAACACAAATTTGACAGCTTTTACTTGTGTCTTTGAGCAACCTCTGAGCTATTTCTCTCTTCTGACACGCAGAAAACTGCCATAAATGCTTATTTGTAAGTGATACATGCAGCTTTGCATGCAAGCTCTCAGAAAAGTTTCTGTTACTGAGATCTGAACATCAAGACCTGAATCTTGTGCTTAATTCAAGTCATCACAGTGGGCTGGACTTAGTCAATAGTTGCCTTTGCTTATGCAGGAACAAACACACTCCAGGTTATCCCGGTTCCTGTCAAAACAAGGCTATTGCCTACTGTCTGTCTGCACCTTGATTTACTTCAGCTGAATCTGATAAGGGTTGCATTTTAGGACGTGAAATTAGCAGCAGCTACCTGAAATTTGTGTTTTCTCAGGGAAAAATTTGTGTTTTCTCTGGGTGCTTGTATGTCCTACTTATGACTCATTTTTTTAAGGCGAGCCAGGAGGAATTAGTTATGATATGAGTTGGGCCCAAAGTACAGATTTGTAAAATTATTATAAAATGTTCAAGGGAAGGCATAAGAGCTGTCTTTCTAGTAAAAGGGAGGGAGAGAATAGGAAAAAACCACCCAAAACATAGGAAAAAATCCAATCTTGCACCACCTCATTTAAATCCACACAGGCCAAGAGATGCCAGTGGGAAAGACACCAAGCACAAGAGTGGGACTTTATGAATTCTCATCTGTGATTGAACTGCAGGACTTGCTCCAGTAATGTGGGAGAGAAGGACTGAAGCTCCTGTACACACAAAATCTCCAGGTCCATGGAACATCCTGGGGCTCCCAAGGTATTACAAGATCTGTCTCAACGCTTGGTGCAGTAAAACTCAACTGAAAAACTCCTTGTGCTCATCAGAACTTCTGTGTTGGAATTGAGGAAGGGTTTGCAGGCTGGAAATCTTTACCATGTTTTCTTTCTCCCACTGTGCCAGCTGCTCTAGGAAAAGTCGTGATCTCCTGAAAATCTTTCTCCTCAAAAAAAAAAAAAAAAAGTGTTTTTATGTTGTTTGTTTTGCTTGGGTTTTTTTCTACCTTCAGGACAAGTAAAAGTCTCATTTCTGTTTTTATAGAACTCCGAGGGATATAAAACCATTTGTAAATCCCTGTACTTTCTGGAAAAGGAGTTAGGGGCTAACAAAGTTAAAGAGGCCACTTTAAAAAGAAAATAAAAGATAAAGAACAGCATGTGCCTAAGCATTTTGCTGATTATGATGAAATTAGGCATATTGTTAAGTGAAACAGGGCCAAAACATTCTCGTTCTCCCTGCTGAAAGGTTCAGGGGGGATGGCGGTGCCAAAGGAAGGCTTTTAAACAAAGCTGTGTTAAATGAGTAATTCCAGTTTCCAGTCACAGTCTATTTATGAGAGAGGGAGGCTGGCCCATGATAAACACACTGCAGAGGAACCCTTTGGAATTATTTCAGGCTTCCATTGCAAACTTTGTGAAGAATATAAATTAAAACCATCCTGCCCTATAGATCCCCTGTGCCCCAAGGATTCTGTCTGCCCCAGAGATCCTGAAATCTGAGTGTTAAGAAATTACACGTAGCCATCATTATCTTCATAATATAATTTTAAGTGTTCTTTTAATTAAAGTTTCTTGATGCTGAAACTAAAAGCATAAAGTTTAACATTATTTAAGTTCAAAGCTGAAGACAAAAACCTGAGAGTTTTATCTTTTGTGCCTCCAGTTCTGCTCTCCATCCCACCCAGGGTGGTTTTACTGGGAGCACTAAATTGGAGAATATCATTCCTAAACCATGATAAAACTAAAAAAGAGATGACTAAAATATTGTTTTTTCTGTCTGTGGTTGAAGACAGAAAAAGAAGCAGAACTGAATTACCTGAGCAGAGACTCTTTGTTCTTTGTGGAAATTGGTGGTTTCAAAAGCATACAAGGAGTAGGTAGGCAGTGGAATTAAGCAATATATAGAAAATTTGCCCATGAATCACGGAATATTTGCAAAGGGATTCAAAATCCGTTTCAAAGAATCAAATTTAAACAGTTGTGGTAATGAGCACCTTGGCACTGAGCATCTGTGGAAAGCAGATCTTTCTCACCACATAGCTTTATTTAGTCATTGTTCTTATGCTGAGAAAGAGAAAATTAACAGTAAAAATGGCACTAAAATCAGTCTGGCAGCTTAAAAAAGCAGCCCAGTTCAAGGCAGCGAGGGTGGTGAGTGGAGAGAAGGTGATCTCATTAACAAAACAAAACCTGGAGTGTCTTTACAGAAGGATGAATTATGTTGACAATCAAGTGAAGGATGCACTTGAAAGGCAAAGGTGCACTGGGATATTCCACCGTGGTGCTCTGAGACAAAACTTGATTAAAAAACGGAGAGAACAGTCAATCCTTCAGAAATGCAGGACTGTGTCCTGCTGCTGCCCACACAATGGCTCC
This sequence comes from Geospiza fortis, assembly GCF_000277835.1. Taxonomy (NCBI): domain Eukaryota; kingdom Metazoa; phylum Chordata; class Aves; order Passeriformes; family Thraupidae; genus Geospiza; species Geospiza fortis. The sequence continues at coordinate 4,694,978 of NW_005054334.1, read as the reverse complement.
TTTATGGGCTGCCTCCTGCTCTCTGTGCTGAGCCCCAGCTCTGACAGGACAGGTATGTCTTGGACACTTGAATATTTGAAATGTTGGGTTGTTTGGTTTTTTAAACACACTTGAGATCTCCTGAGCAACACAAAAGCTCAGCTTGTTCTAAACCCAGGATTTTAAAATTCCCCTCAAGTATACAGAGGAAAAATTAGTAGTTTACTACCTGATATACAAATAAAGCATCCTTTGACTACAATTATTGAGCCCTGGCAAAATATTAAGATGGGTAATCTGATGCTATTTCCATGCTAAACAGCACTCAAGCCCTACTACAGTAATGTGGAAAACTGTGGGCTGAAGCAGGGGGTGTGTGAGGGGGAATTACTGCTCAGGATAAAAGCAAAGGAGTGCAGTCAAGCAGCAAGACAGGAAAACATGAAATTAATGCATTTCCCTTTTTGTTTTAACAAAGCCTGTTTACTGTGGAAGAAGGAAGGTCTTCATATTAGAAAATCTCACTTCTGGATTAGGAAACAGCCTCCATCACATCCAGCAGCTTTTGCCAAGATATATTGTTAGATTTTGCCTGAATTCTTCTCTTCTGTTATGAAAGAACTGCTGTCTTAAATGAAAAAATACTACAATGTTTCAGTTTCCAAGGTACAGAAGTTTTATTGTTTCTGTGACATTGTTGCTTTGGTCTCTGCCAGACACTTGAGTTGTCTGCACACCTGATGCCTGCACTTGCAGTGTCTCTCCCTTCAGACATCTGGCAGAGCTCCCTCGTCAGCTGAAGCCACCAGAGTTCCACACTGTTAGGAAAATTAATCCACAAACATCAGAGGTTAATGTCCAAAAAGGAGACAGAGGAGTCCTTTTACTTTATTAGATTAAAGGGAGATGCCATGGGGCGTTCCCCTGGGATTTTGGAGGATGCAGCTTCCCTTTTTATCCTAATTTCCTGGCTGCATTTCTCTTCTTTCTTTCCCCATTGGCTGAGGTACTTGAGAGGTACAGACTTCCCAATACGCCTGATACCAAAGATTTCCCTGGATATGTAAAACAGGGATTGGAAACCTGTGGGGTGGGAATGAAAGAACTATAAGAAATGTCACATTGGGGAGAAATGGTTGTGAACAATTGAAAAACCAAGAACGGGATTTTATGGTAAAAAATGAATGGACCTGCACCATCACAGGATTGCACGGTGTTTCAGTTTGTGAGGGGAAACACAGGTAACTCAGAGGCGACAGCAAGAACTTCAGAGGGAAGGAATGCTGCAATTCCCTAGCATCACCTGGACGGTGTGGAATGAACATTTTGGGGGTAAAGTTGAGGAGTTTTATTCCCACTGGACTGTGGCAACAAAATATGCAGTAATCTGTGCAGGACATCTTTGGCGGGAAAATTTGAGGCAATCTCTAGAGGGGAAAATCGTTTGTGGGAAACGGCGGGAATAGTCTGAGGTAACTTGGGGAAGACAGGCAGAAGAAATTTTGTGATAAAACCCGAGGAAATTTTTAAGGGCCTGAAAGAAATTTTTGAGATAAAATCTCAGGTAATCTGCAAGGGACTGAATGAATATTTTTGAGGCAAAATCCAAGGTAATCTGTACAGGAAACATAGGGAAAATTTGTGAGGGAAAATCTGAGGGAAATCAGTAGGGGACAAAAAGGACATTTTGGAGGTAAAATCAGAGATAATCAGTAGATGGCATTTTGGGGCTTAAATGAGAGGTAATGTATAGGTGCAGATGGGGACATTATGAAGGGAAAATCTGAGGTAATCTCAATGGAATAGAACATTTTGGAAGGAAAATCTGAGGTAATCTGTAGGGACCACAATAAACATTGAGGGAGAGGTGGGTGCTCCAAGTGATGCTGAGGAGATGTGAGGGTCAGTGAGGGAATATGAGTGTCACTGAGGGGACAGACAGGTGTCCCTGTGTGAGTGGCAGGTGCCCCGTGTGTCACTGAGGGCATAACAGGTCACGGAAGGAATGGCCGATTCCCCGTGTGCTGCCAAGGGGCCATAGAGGTCCCTGAAGGGAGGTGCCATTTGTGTTGCTGAGTGGCACCGCAGGGGCGCGTTTCCCGCCCAGGCGTGGCGGCCCTGCCCC
>NW_005054334.1:4691161-4692864 GCF_000277835.1 Geospiza fortis | reverse complement strand
GTGGGCGGGCTGGGAGCCACCCAGAGGCACTCCCTGCGCTGACACACTGAGGAGGAACGGACAGCGCCCGTCACAGGACTGCGCGGTATTCCAGTTTGTGAGAGAAAATGTTCACGTAAGTCAAAGGGGACGGTAAGGTCTTCATAGGGGAGGAATGCTGGAGTTTCCTGGTGTCACCTGTGGGGCAAAGAATGAACATTTTGGGTTAAAATTGAGCAGTGTGGGATCAAAACCTGCGGTAATGTGTGGAGGACACACAGCGGGCATTTTTGGCGGGAAAATCTGAGGCGGTTTCTAAGGGAGAAAATTGTTTTTGGGGAAAAGTCTGAGGTAATTTGGTGAAGAGAGGTGGAGAAAATTTTGTGATAAAGCCTGAGGTAATTTTAAAGGGCCAGAAGGAGCATTTTTTGGGAGGTAAAATCTAAGGTAATCTGCAGGGGACTGAATGAATTTTTTAAAAGAAGAATATGAGGTAATATGTAAGGACCGGAATGAACCCTGAGGGAGAGGTGGGCGCCCTAAGTGATGCTGAGGCGATGTGAGTGTCACTCAGGGAATATGAGTGTCACTGAGGGGACAGGTGTCCCTAAGTGAGTGGCAGTGTCACTGAGAGTCTAATAGGTCATGGAAGGAATAGCCAATTTCCCATGTGTTGCTGAGGGGCGGTAAATGCGAAGATCAAAACTGGGCAAGAAAATAACTGTTGTCAGACAGCTACAGAGCAGGTATTTGTTTATTCAGTGCTGGGAGTGAGGTGGATCTCTCCACCAAAACCTCACTCAATCTTCTTTAGCCTTCAGTTACATTTTAAAAGTCCTTCCATGCAACATCACAATTTCACAATATCATTAATAAATTCATATTTGCATAAAGCTGTGTCATCAGTTTGTTGCTTTTGTACATGTGTCAGTTCCTTTTGTGGTGGACGTCAGTCTTCTGGTAGACTCTTGATGAAAACTTCTGTAGTCTTCCTCGCGTTTGAACCTTTTACCTCTACAGTGCATGCCTGGTGCTTCTTTTTGGTCAGTGTAATTTGTTTTTTGCTAATTTTGCCTTTTGGAAGTTCAGTTAGGACTTGCTATCTTGCTCTTGAGGGCGCTTGGTGTCCCACTGGCTTTGCTATTTTGCTTGTTTTACCTGCATATCTTGTTACAATATTACTGATGGTTAACCTTTTGTTACATACCACTTAGGATTCAGATACCACTTGCGTTCCTCTGAGGAGGAATATGAGGGTCAATTGAGGGGAGGCAAGTGCCCCGTGTTCCCCTGAGGAGGCATGAGGGTCACTGAAGGGGTGGCAAAAGCTCTGTGTGCTGCTGAGAGGCCACGAGGGTCACTGAAGGAATGGTGTGTGCCCTGCGTGTTGCTGAGGGGACACAATGGTCATTTGAGGGGGAGGTGCCCCGAGTCTCTCTCTGTGGAACAGTGAGGGTGTCTGAGTGGCTTACCGGCACCCTGCATGTAACTGAGGGGGTGGCAGATGCCCTGCGTGCCACTGAGGGCAATGTGGCTTTGCCTTGTGTCGCTGAGGCTCGCTGAGGGGGATGCGGGTGCACCCTGAGGGGCACGGGAGGGACGGGCGGGTTTGCCGAGGGTCGCTGATGGCAGGCGAGGCTCGCTGAGGGGGATGCGGGTGCTCCCTGAGGGACACGGGAGGGACGGGCGGGCTTTGCCGTCGTGCGGCCGCCGCCTCCTGACAG
>NW_005054334.1:4688766-4691151 GCF_000277835.1 Geospiza fortis | reverse complement strand
CTCCGTGAGCGGGCTGGGAGCCACCCAGAGGCACTCCCTGCGCTGACACACGGAGGAGGTAATTTGGGGCGGACAGGCAGAGGAAATGTTGTGATAAAACATGAGGTACTTTTAAAAGGCCTGAAGGAATATCACTGGGCTGAAATCTCAGGAAATCTGCAAGGAATGAATGAAAGTAAAATGTGAAGTAATCTCTGTGGTATAGAACATTTTAGGAGCAAAACCTGAGGTAGTCTGTAGGAGATATTTTGGAGGGGAAATCTAAAGAAATCTGTGGGGGACAGGATGGATCTTTTGGGAGCAGAATCTGAGGCAACCTGTAGGGGACATTTTGGAGGGAAAACCTGAGATAATCTATATGGGACAGGAAAAATATTTTTGAGATAGGTGACTTACAGGATACAGCTAGGGGATGTATTTTTTTGGAGGGAAAATCAGAGGTAATCTTTTGAGGTGTCCGAAATAACTTTCTTGTCAAAAAACTTGAGATAAATTATATTAAACAAATCAGTGCATTTTTGACGGGTGAATTTGGGGTAATTTAGGGAGGAAAAAGGGGCATTTCTGAGGGGGAGAGTCTGTTTTAACGCAGCATTCCAATGCAGCATCTTTGACAGAAAATCTGAGATACCTTAGGAGGGAAAGAATTGACATTTTTAGCTGAAAACCTGTGATACTTTAGAAGGGTACTGTCACAGGCAGAATGGGAGCTGCAGAAAAAATCTGTCAGAAAAACCCTCCTGCTCAGTCATGAGATGCAGAAACGATCCCCTTGCTTTCTAAATTCCTCACAGAGGAACCTGGGTGTGGCATAATCCAGTCTCAGCCCCAGATCTGTCAATGGTTTATGCCTAAAAGATTTTATAGAAGTGAACCTTTATACAATTTTGTCCTTCAGGATAAAGGATTGCAAACCAAATATATTCATATAAATTTATATGATTTATTATTATAATAACTAGACAGAAGTATCTTAGTCAAAATTGTTTACACAATAAAGGCACTATAGAAACCAGTGTGGTGTAATGCACTGTTCTGAACAAAGACTGAAGTGATTATATTAAAACTAGCAAAAAAAAAGTTATTCTATTAATGTTAGTTTAACTTAGCCATGCAAAAAATAGTGGCAAATATCATTTGGAACTGGGTGGCTGGAGGCTCAGCCTGTGGGGCTACTAGTTTAGGGCAAATTTGGGAGAGAACTTCTGAAGGTTGTTTTTTTTTAAAATAGATTTAAGTGGCTTTTTTAAAATTGGTTTGGGAAAATATTTGTTTGGTGTAAAGTGGCAAAATTATTTAATTGGCAAAGCATTTACTAGTATAAAAAATGAATAATAATAAACAATAAAAATTTTTGTTACTCTAAAAGAGATGACAAATTTAGAGAGTCTTTTTTGTGGGTTGTAGTTAAGTTTACTCAGTCCCTTATTAGTTTCTCTGGTGCTGAAAATGCTGCGGACCAGGCCTGGCCGGGTGGGCTACAGGTGTGAGCTGCTGGTGCTCTTCTGGGTGCTCAGTCTAGAACAGATCTAAGGAAAAGAAAAACTACAGTCTAGGGAAGTTGTCTGCCTTAAATAGCTAAAAACTAACTAAAAGCAAAGCAGAGTCTTGTTTTGCTGTTTGTCTGTCTGCAGACAACACAGTCTAGGAGTAGGAAGGTGGAGGAGCGAGTGCAGTTTCTGAAAGCAAACTGCGAGCTTCTTTTTCTGTTCTCTTTGCTCTTAGAACTAGTCTTAAAGATGTAAAATTTATTCTGGGCTAAAGAGATAAATGGGGATATGAGCATTATAAAGTCGCTCTAAGAACCTGGCATGGCCAGAGCACCTTCCTGGTGCCGTGGCTGCCTCTGCGCTGGGCGACCTCCCTGGAAGCAGGGCTGGATCTTTGCTGTCCTTGGTCTTCTGCCGCTGTGCTCCTTTGGCTGCCCAGACAGAGGGGCAACTCTGTAAGGAGGGTGAGAGCCCCTTTTCCCCCTCTGAGGTGGGAAATGGAGCTCTCCCGGTCCCCAGCCCAGCCACCCACCCTGTCAGCAGGGTGGGGCCTTTTGCCCAGCCCCGGCACATTCTGCCAGCCGCTGGGCCCTGGCCAGCGTGACCTCCTGTACTCGGGCCGCGTCACAGCCTTTGTCCCTGTGCCACCCCTGAAGCGACGCAGCGCGTCGAGGCCCCCGTGCCCTCCCCGCAGTGCTGCAAGGGCAGGTCTGGTGCTTTCCTCTCCCACTCAGTGGTAGGGATGGCTCCCTAGAGCAGGTTGGCCACACAGAACTTGCTCCCTCTTCTGGGAGTGTCTTCCCCTCCCTCGGTGTGAGTGAGCAAGTGCATTTGTCCCGCATTTAGCCCCCCTTTAGAAATAGAGCAGGGTAGCTTGGACTTCCCAGGAGGGAAA
>NW_005054334.1:4682403-4688646 GCF_000277835.1 Geospiza fortis | reverse complement strand
GTGGCCGGGCGCGGGGTCTGTGCCGCGCCTGCCGGTCCTGCTGGTGACTGCCAGCACGCGGGCCCTGTACCCGGGGCATGTGTCACAACCTTGTGGAACCATTTGTCCCCAGGAGCAGCCCCAGATCCCTGTAAGCAGGGCTGGGGAGTCTGCTTTAGCCAGGTGACAGGAATAAGCATTCCCGGGCCCTTGTGAGAGCACAGGTTGAAGAAGTGCTGTGCCTTTGGCGCTGCTTCGGGCTGGTGTCTTCGGTGCTGGTGCCCGGGCTGGTGAGGAGGCTCCCGGGGCTCCTGCAGACGGCTGTGTTGCTGTGCTGCCCTGCAGCCAGGCTCCTACCGGCCCCTAAGTTGGGTGCAGGCCAGAGCCTGTGCTCCATGGTGCTTGTTGGGGGGTGCCAGGCTGCGGAGGTGCAGGGTGCCAGCCCTGTAAATGACGTTGTGTGTGTCCCCTGCCCTCAGCAGGCGGTTGGAGGGATCCTCTGTAACCTGGTGGGTGTCCCTGGCCCCAGCCTTTCAGAGGTGTGGGGTCAGGAGTCATGGGGCCAGGCGCGTGCCCTCGCTGTCATCGGGGCTGGGCCCCGGCCCCTCGGCTTCAGGCCGTGAGCCTGACTGTAGTCTTGTTCCTGTTGTCCTGGGGATAGGCTGAGCTCTGTGGCTCCCTGGGTGTGGACCAGCCTGTAAGCAGGCTGTGGGTCTGGGAGCCTTTGTGCTCCCTTCCACTGGCAGCCAGCATAGGGCGGCCACCCCGTTAGTGGGGAGTGCTCCGGAATTGGAGAGAAGGAGCCTGCATAGGCCTTGGGGACCAGGGCTACCCTGTAAGTCGGGGCCAGTGCTCTGGGATCCTGGGCACTTTTCAGTCCAGACAGCAGCTTGAGCCCCCTGTAAGCAGGGGTGCAGCCTCTTGGCCCCAGCTTTGCATGCCCAGCTTCATTTGCCCAGAGGGCCTGTCTCCTGGCACCGCATGGGACTTCACCAGACGAGCTCCATAGTAGAATGGGAAGATAAGAGCAGCAGCTTGGAGCTGAAGTTGGAGGATTTCGGGCAGCTGGGGGGTCTGTGGGTGGCTGCTTGAGGGTCTGGCTGTGGGGCTGTCGGGTCACGGTTCCCTTCAGGAGCTGGAGCTTCTCAGGCCCGACTGTATCGTCGTCCATTGGCAGAAGCTGTGGGACAACGAGGTTAAGTGAGCAGGAGCAGGTGCGGCTTCAAAGTGCAGCATTGATTGATCGGTGAGGTAAGAGCAGCAGGGATGTGTGGCAGGTTTTAGAAGATGCCAGCGTTTCTATTGGGACAACTGGTTCTGGCAGCTGAGATTGCTGCTGGGAGACAGCCACTCTTTGCCCTCCCTGATGGGGCACGGGACATGAAGGTAGCACACCTGAATTTCCACTCTGGCTGCTGTCCAGCCTACCCTGATGCCCTCTACCTGGCCTTTCCATCATCTACTGTGTCCAGGAGCCCCCTTCCCTGGCTTTTCAACAGCCTGTAGAGCAAAACCTCCCTGGTGGTGGCCTGGCCTCTGCTGGAGAACCATAGAGAGGGTAAGGTCTTGTTCCAGACACTGAATGTCACATCTGGCCCTTCCTCAGCCTCACCCCAGCCTCTTATTTTGCTCATTTACCCAGCAATGATCTCAGCTGCTTCAGCTTCTACCAAGGCTGCTGCATAGGAAAAGGGCTTGAAGTAGAATGAGATACTAATATCAAATCTTCCAATATTTTTGTAAGGCTGCAGATCTATTCCTATTCCCTGGGAGAGTAAAACAACAGTCTGGGAGGAAAATGAACACCTTCATGTCCTTCTGTAAGCTAATGATATGTCATGCAGGCAATGCCAATCCAGCCTCTTCTAAACAAGCTAAAAAGCAAAATCAGGAGAGTGGAGGGCAGTAAACGTGGCAGGACTGGTCAGCTGCCTCTCCCTTTGCTCAGGCTTATGACTGCCATTGCAATTCATCTTTGAATTTGGCTGGATGTCATCTTTCTGCCCTGCAGCTCTGTAGCTCCTGTGACTAACAGAGCCTGGAAAATGAAGGCAGAGCTCTGGAAACAGTGAATGCAAGCCCCACATGGGCTTTGCCGGGTTGGTGCTCTCAGCCCCCGGTGAATCGAGGGGGAGGTAATGTCTGGGTTGCTGCCCTCTCTCCAGGGGTGGCTTACCCTTCCTCCCCCCGTCCTTTTCCTCCTCCCACGTTTGTGGCTCTGCCTGGTGAGAGCTGCTGGGAAAGCAACACAACGGGGCCCATTCAGTTCTCACTTCTGCAAGGAGAGCAAACAGCAGTGCCGGAGCTCAGCAGCTGCTAGACAGGGCAGGGGACACTTTCCTCTCTTTGACACATCTTGAAGTCCAGGTACTCCAAATTCCAGGTGTGTGAACTCTCCAGGTGTGAGGGAGGGGAGTGATGGCACGATGTCTGGCATGTGGCAGTGCTCCAGGCACAGCATGGGGACTGAGTTTAGGGACATTACACTGGTGGCACTGGGCAGTGGGTGTGCAGGAGAGGGCTGTCCCAGTGTGTGTGTGTGTGCGCTGCAGCAGGACTAGATGGGTTGACAGCAGGAGAGCAGTGTTGGTGTATGGGATCACAGGGGACAATGAGCTACAGTGGGCATGAGGCTGTGCACTACAGTGGCTCCACAAATTTAAGCCTTGCAGACCCCACTGATGCTGTCTCAGAGCTTAGCAGGATGCATTGGTCATATCTGCAGCCTGCTGCCTCCTCTGTGTTTCTCCCAGCCTTGGCCTGTCTCTGATACCTTCACCCCAGGGGCTCACTCCTGCCCAGCCAAAACCAACCTTTCCTTCCTGCAGCTAAACAGTGGAGTTCTATTCCAAACACTGCTATGAATAGCGTAGGAGGGAAGCAGGGAGCTTGCAGGGAGAGAGGCAGATGACCAGGATGGTGGAGACATGGGGCATTTGCCATTTAAAGAAGGGTAGCAGCTCAGAAGCCTGTGTGATCACTTTCTCTGGATGGCTACACCTGCTTCTCTTACAAAAAGAATTGTAGGAGAGATATTGATAGCTTGCACAATCCAAGGCAATCTCAAGTTAGTGATATTTGAAGAAAATGCAGGGGTGGGGTGGGTGTCTGTTTAAAGCCAGCTCCTTGTGAGTGACCTGCTAGCTGTGACCTTCACTTTCATTGCAAGAATTCCTCCTCTTTTTTTCTACTCATCTTCATTTATAACTTGTGAAATCATAGTGTGAGAGCAAGAGAAAGTGAGCCCTGACCCACTAGGTGACAGCAGCAGCCCTCTTGGCACATGGGGTTCCAAGCAGGCAATGCTGTTTGGGGATGCATGTGAGCCTCGCCTCTCCCCTGGCCTTACATCTGTCTCTCCCCAGCCACAGGTGCCCTCCAATATGGGGCCATCCTGGGGGCTCCTCCTGCTTGCAGCAGCCTTGGGGGTGACGGCTGCTGCCCGCTGCCCCGCACCCTGTGTCTGCGATAACCTCCGTGCCCATGTCCTGTGTCTCAATGGGAGCCTGACTGCCATCCCTGACACCATCCCAGAGGTGGGAAGGGGAAGAAAGGTCAAGGGATGGGGAGAGAAGATAGGTATGGCAGCTCTGGGGTAATTCAGTTTTTTATTTGTGTGACTGACAGCTCACCAGAAAATTAGACCTTCGGGGCAACAGTTTCATGGTCATCCCAGCGGGAGCCTTCCTTGCTACGCCCTACCTGACACACTTAGACCTGCAGCATTGCAAGGTGGAGAGGCTGGAGGAAGGGGCTTTCCGGGGTCTGGGGAGGCTTGTCTACCTCAACCTGGCCTCCAATGGCATAGCCCTCCTCTACCAGGAGTCCCTGGATGGGCTCTTCTCCCTCCAGCAGCTCATTCTGGAGGGGAATCGCATTGAGGAGATACAGCCGGGTGCTTTTGGCCATCTGGCATCCCTCACTGTCCTCGACCTGAGAGCAAATGCTTTGGTCTACCTCCCAGACATGATCTTCCAGGGTCTGCAGGTTCTTAGATGGCTCCGGCTGTCTCACAATGCCCTCCACGTGCTGGGCACTGAGGCCTTTGCTGCTCTGCCTGCCCTGCGCAGGCTGAGCCTGGACCACAACGAGCTGCAGGCACTGCCTGGCGAGGCCCTTGCCCAGTTGGATGGGGCTACCCGGCTAGACCTGGGCCACAACCCCATCACCTACGTGGCCGAGGAAGCCCTGGCCATGGCCTCGCTGAGGCACCTCTTCCTGGACCACGCCTCCCTCCAGGATGTGGCACCCGATGCCTTTGCCCGCAGTCCCCAGCTCCGTATTCTGGACCTCCGGGAAAACCAGCTGCAGGGGCTGCCACCCCTGGCTGGGGCAGGGGGGCTGGTAAGGGTCAGCCTGGATGGAAACCCTCTTCTCTGCTCCTGCCTCCTGCGCCCTTTCCACACAGGGCTGGCAAGGGCACGAGTGCAGGCTGAGGGTGCCTGTGCTGCACCCCCTGCCCTCCGTGGCCGGTCCCTCAACTCCCTGAAGTCCCCTGAGATGAGATGCAGTCGCCTCCGGCTACCCCCTAGCCCCACCACACCGCCAGAGCAGCCAAGTTCAGCCAGCAGCAGGCAGTGTCCCCGGGGATGTGTGTGCTCCCCTGATTTCCATCATGGGTCCTGTGAGAATAGGGACCTGCGGGAGATCCCTCGGGACTTCCCTGAGGACACGCGCCTTCTCGACCTGCGCCGAAACCCCTTCAGGACAGTGCCACCGGACGCCTTTTCTGGCCTGAAGGAGCTGGTGTCGCTCCACCTGCAGAGGTGCAGCATCAGGGAGCTGCAGCCCGGGGCACTCCGGGGGCTGGAGAGCCTGGTCTACCTGTACCTCACCAACAACCACCTCTCCACGCTGGCAGCTGCTGCCTTTGAGGGGGCCCCGCAGCTGGCCTACCTCGACCTGGACCACAACGCCTTCACCCGTGTGCCTGCGGGCACCTTCCGGCTCTTGCCCAACCTCATCTCCCTCCATCTGCAGCACAACACCATCGGGGAACTGGTGGAGGGCGACCTGGCTGGAGCCAGCGGGCTCCGCTGGCTCTACCTAGCTGGGAATGCCATCAGGCGCATTGCCCCGGCTGCCCTGGCTCCCACCAAGATGCTGGAAAAGCTGCAGCTGGAGGGAAACCACTTGTCAGAGGTGCCCACAGCAGCCCTGCGGGGCCTGCCTGCCCTGAGTGAGTTGAAGCTGTCCCGAAACCCTATCAAGCACATGGGGGATGGTGTCTTCCTGCCAGTGGCCTCCAGCCTGCAGCACCTCTACCTGGACAACATGGGCCTGGAGCAGGTGAGTGTCTTGTGGGACTCCCACGGGACAATGGCACCACAGGGCATATTACAGGTTACACTGCCCAGGGCTGGTGGCCCCTATAGGGTCATCCAAACAGACATCCTCAAATTCCCAAGCCTTCAGGAGGTATTCCATAGCCTGGCCGGGAAGCCAGATATTTTCAGGCTCATCTGTAGCATTCCCTTGCTTCAACCTTGCTCCTGGCTTCCTTGGGAGAAGCTTACTCCCTCCAGTCCTTAAACACCCAATTTCATTGAGATCCACACTATTCTTTAAATCACCTCCTTCCCCCGGCTCTGGCCAGATTTCTCTTTCTCTTGTTACAGGCTGTCCTGCAGGCCTCTCCACTGCTATTATTCTGAATATTTCCATTCTCTCAAGGAAGTGGTATTAGCAGCACCCTCATAAAAACTGTGTATCTTAACAGCACCCAGGGATCACTCTGAGACCTCCTTTCTAAGAAGACTGAACTAATGAGTTCCAAAATGTGATTGAAACTGCTTGAATTAATTAACAGTTCCCCCCCTATTTAAAGCAGCTCTTTTGTGGGGCCACCAGCTTCAGGACAGGTTGTCAGGCCCCCCAAGATGATCAGAAGTGCAGGGGCAGAGATCTGCTCCCCTGCCTTGATTAGCATGCCCCTGAGTTACCCTTCTTCCATTGCAGATTTCCCCCCATGCCTTCACTGGCCTCGGTCCCAAGATCAGAAGCCTCTACCTGGAGAGCAACAAAATGAGTAACATACCCGACATGAGCAACTTCACGGGGCTGGAGATCCTCAACCTGCAGGATGTGCCTTTCCACTGTGACTGCCATCTCCTTCCGCTGCACACGTGAGTGCCACAAGGGGGGAGCAGCCTCGGGGATCTGCCTGGGGGGCAGCTGCACCTCCTATGGTAAAGGCACAAACTCACAGCCCACTGGCCATTTTTGGTCTTTGCCTGTGGTGGTGAGATGTAGCACACATCTGTG
>NW_005054334.1:4674100-4682357 GCF_000277835.1 Geospiza fortis | reverse complement strand
CACAAGCTGGGGCAGGCAAATATTGAGATATTCAGAGGTCACCCAGGTTACCTGGCCTTACTTTGAAGTGATCATCCACTTATGGGCATAGACTTTTGCCCTTTCTTTCACCCTTCCTCATTTCTTTCCCTGATCTTCTACCACATTTCCAGGTGGATCAACAAACTCAACCTCTGCGTAGGGGCCACCTGTGGTTCCCCTGCAGAAGCCCAGGGGCTGAAGGTGAAGCTTTCCACCACTTTCCAAACTTGTCCTGGCTGGGGACAAGGTGAGGCTGGGGAAACCAATCCTAACAAGACTAAAGCTGCAAGCAAGCTCAGCAAGAAAAAGAGGTTGGGAAAATCTCCAGCCAAAGGCTTCAGTAAGAGCAGAGCTTAGGGTTTCTTAAGGTGTGTAGGACATGTGCTGGACACAATAGGGCCATACCTACAGTCTGGCTAGACCCGTTTTCCTAGACTTGTCCCTACCATGGAGACATGAATATTGCCCAAGGTGCACAGGAGAGCCTAGTGCCACCAAAACAATGCTGATTTGCTTTTGCAGGACACAAAGGTACATTCCATAGAGTCTGCAGCATGCTTTGTTGATGCAAACAATGAAACCAAATACTTGCCACTTCTTTCCAAGGCTTCATCCAGCCATGTGAAAAAACTGCTATCCAGAAGTTTGGTTTTGTTTCTGAAAGCACTTTCACAGCTGCCAAAATCATAGAAGAACCCAGTGTGGGACTGCAACCAGCACCATCCATTAAGGTCCTGCACTGGCACAAATCTTATTTTGAAAGCTTAAAAATTATTAGTGAAAATGTTGTCTTAATTCCCAGAAGTTCCTCAGAATTAAAACATATGCACATGGAAGCCTTTTTATTTCCTGCAGAATTGGATCAGTGATCTGTAAGTGATCCCATGATAAACAATGTGCTCAACCTATTCCCCATGACTGCATAGGTTGGGACCCCAGACCCCAGCAGTCTGCTGAAATTGAAAAGGCTCTGAAAGATAAATGTACAGATAAAGATATGTTTTGACTAACTCTGGATTTTGGTGGCCTGGAAGGCAATATGCAAGCCTTGGGTCTCTTCCTGAAGTTGGTCACAGGGCTTTAGGGTACCAATCGTACACCAAATTTACAGTACAACTGTTAAAAAAATTAAAAACTCAAACCATACTCAAAGTCCACTGCAATTCTGGGTTCAAAAGCATGAAATTACAGAATCGGACACATAGTGCAGATGAATATCTGGTTTTGAGGCCAGTGCCATGGAGAAGGTTTTGGCTTTTGTGACAATAGTGTGTGCTTCAATGATTGTAACATATTAGGGTGGGTGTGCTTTAATGATTGTAACATGTTAGATGGATGGGATCCACCTGTCTATAAAGGGTAAGAGAATCTTTGGCAGCAGCCTGCCTAATTTGGTGAGATGGGCCTTAAACTAAAGAACTCGGTGTAAGTGAGGTCTGAAGTCCCATGGCTTCCTCTGGGGAGAAGATCACACCAATCAGTGCAGTGAAAGATGTTCCTTGACTGTCCCTCACAGTAAGCATCAAAGAGCTGCCATCGAAGGTTTTTATGGTTGTGGGTGAATCCTCCTAAACTCCTTCTCGGGTAATCAAATTCCTTGCTTAAACTAGATGTGAGTGAGACAATTTCAGGTTCTTCCCTGGCAAGCTGTAGGATGGCATGAAAAGGTTAGAGGGACAGGGTAGTACTGAGTCCCTCTGCAGGTGACTTGAAGAGGTAGTAGATACAGGGGAGCACACTTGGAGTCTTAGAGAGGTGAGCCAGGGACTCCTGAGGTAACAGAAGCCAACAGGGATACCAGCAGGAAAATATCTCAAAGGAATTAAGGGGTGTTCCTCTGGGAAGGTAAGGCAGCCAACAGCCTGGCCAAGGTGCCTTTACACCAAAGCACACAGAATGGGCAACAAACCAAAGGAGGGGCTGGATGCCACCATGCTGCTGGAAAGTCATGACCTTGTTGCATCACTGAAACTTGGTGGGACAAATTGTGTGACTGGAGTGTGACTATCAATGGCTGTGAGCTGTTCAGGAGACAGAAGGAGGGAGAGGTGGAAGGGTTGCCTTCTATGTCAAGAGGTGCATTGAGTGTGAAGAGCTGCCTCTGAAGAACAGCCATGAGCAGGCTTGAAAGACTGTGGGTAAAAATCAGACACTGAGGCAACAAAAGGAACCTTGCGGCCGGGGTCTGCTACAGCTGCCTGACCAAGGGGAGCCCACTGACAAAGCCTTTCGCCCCAGTTACAGGAGGCCTCGTGCTCACACGCTCCAGTCCTGCTGGGGGACTTCAGCCACCTTGACAGCTACTGGGAAAGTACCAAGGTAACTGCAGGCAATGCAGGAGACTCCTGCAATGCATGGAAGATAGCTTCTGGAGCAAGATGAGACAAGACCATTTACAAGAGCATGTAGTGACAGCACAAGGAGGAATGGGTTCAAACTGAAAGACAGTAGTTTTAGATTATGTATTAGGAAAAAATTCTTTACTGTGAGGGTGGTGAGGCACTGGAACAGGTTGCCCAGGAAGGTTGTGGATTCTTCATCCCTGGAAGTGTTCAAGGCCAGGTCGGATGGGGATCTGGGCAACCTGGTCTAGTGGTAGGTGTCCCTGCCCACAGCAGGGCTACTGAAACTAGATGAGGATCTTGAGATCTTTAAGGTCCTCTTCCAACCCAAATCATTCTATGAAAAAAGGTCTCATTTCTTCAGCAGGCATCATCATCTCCTTTTGTTTCTTCACCTCTTTCCACTCCTCCTGTCCTGATTTTCTTGGGGTTCGCAGCACTTAGACCAGAGAGCACAGCACCAAAGTCCTACAGGGGCAGCTCCTTTCCTGATACGTACTGCACTTGTCACCTCCAGCCAAAGCTAAGAACCCAAACTGGCCTTTTGTGCTCTGGTAGCCTCTTTCCTTGTTTCAAGCTCCTGATCCAAAAAGGTGCCTTTAAAATCAGGCATGCACAACTACAGCAGCCACCCTGGTCATGCTCTGCAGCACGCCTGCAGTCTTCCTGCTGTTTCCTAGGGCTTAATATTACAAATCTGGAGGAAATTTTCTTGCACACCAGGAAAGCAGAGTTACAATGCCACAGGGTGATCTGCTTTAAAAAAGGAAGGCCCTTTTCATCCTCTGCTTCCCTTTGTCAGGACCTTCCCTAAAGAGCCACAAGGTGAAGCTGCTGTGGGCAGCTGTGGAATGCTCCAGATCAGTCTGTGTCCTCCTGCTTTATGCTGCTGATAGGAACAGGAAGCTCTGTCTGTCCAAATTCTGCATCTGAAGGGTCAATGGTTTCTTCTTTCACCCGCACAGCAATGACTAGCAAGAGAGAAAGAGAGAGGGAAAAATAAGTAAATAAAATCAACCCATGTTGACTAGCATTACCTGCAGCACCTCCAAACCAGCTCTGTCCATGCAGGAACTTAAAATGCCCCAGGCCCTGGGGCCAGCCCACTCCCTGAGGGTACCTCACCACAGGCAGCCCTGTCATGCCACTTCAAATCTATCCATGGTCATAACAGCAATCAGGATGGGACTAAACCCTGGCAGCATTCAGCTGCTGGCTCCCAAGAACAACTCCTAAGGGATGATGACATCCAAAGCTGATGTCATCCATTTTCAATCTGCCTGGGCTCACACAGGGGAACTTAAATGAACAGGAGGGACCCTTCATGACCCTCCAATCCCCATGTGCACAAGACACCTCACCCACTCTCCTTCCCCCTACCCACTAGGGTTGGCAGGTGACCCAGCTGCTCTTCTGGTCACCACAGCATGAGAGGCTGTGTTCACATGCTGCCACAGCCCTGATAGGGATTGGGATATGACAGCCACCCCTGACATATCCACTTTGTCTCTCCTCCCTGACCTCACACAACCAGGCCCCCAGCAGGCATTAGCAGCATTGAGATTTTGAGCAGTACTGGTCCCACCAAACCTTCTCAGGAGGCAAACCTTTCCAGGGAAAGCAGCAAATGCTTTCCTCTACTCTCTGGAGTGTCTCTGGTGGAGGAGTACACAAGGACATTTGACGTGCTGCTGCCTTCTCCTGCCTGGGGGTGCCCATGAATATTGGCCAAGAGGGTATATGGGGAGAGGTGGATGTGGCTGCAGGGTAGAATAACTCATTCCCTTACTCTCATCAGGTGCTGGCTCTGGCAAAGCCTGGCTGGCAGTTTTTGCTTCTCGTTTTGAGTTCATGGCAGAAGGCTTCTTGACAGGCTGCTTGACACTGCGGGCTTTGGCAGGTAACTTTTTTCCTTAAAGAGATAACAGAGTATGAGCAAAAGTGTATTTCTTTTCCCCTGAAAATTCAGCAACCCTGCTCCTCTGAGAAACCACAGGCCAGGGACCAGCACAACTGAACAGAAAGCTACATTGGTCATTAGCTGCCAACTGGTTATGCAACAGAAATGGCCTACTGGAGAAAAATTCTATAGTCATCATCTCAAAATATGCTCCTTCATGTTGTCCTTCATTAAAGGCAAGGCACTTCAGCATGTGTTTAACTTCCAAGGAGCAGGTCCTCTTGGAATCAGTGTGGAGTCAGCTTTGCTTACCTGTCTGAGTCTAGTCCTAGGCAATGAGCGTATTTGCTGCAAGGTGCAGACATTGTAACCGTAATGTTCTGGTTTTTAACTGACCTTTTTATTTAAGTTGAAAATCTTTATAGTCTTTGGATGTACTTTCCCCCCTCCACCCCCCAAGAAGTAATTTCTTGTCTGTCTACATGATTTGCCACAGCTACTGCAACAATGACAACAACAATGACAAGACGAAACAATAGAAGTATTTCTACTGGCCTCTTCAGCCATCTTAAGGCTTTCTTTCCCTCAGCACAAAGCAGGGTTGCTCTCCAGCTACCCTCCAGCTGCAGCAAACATCTCCCTCCAACCATGGACACAGTAGTGAAAGCAACACAACCTCACACCTGGAAGCAAGTGCCATATATACCTCGGCCAACAGAAAACAGACTGCAAAACAGATCCTTCCCGCACACAGCTCTCTGCTCTTTAGGTAACAGGGCAGGTAAGAAGGGTGAAGATGTGTTGGTAAAACCACAGCCAAATGAGGGCATCCACAGCAAGACAAGGCCTCTCTCTCCTGCTCTGATGGGACATGGACAGGGTTCCTCTAACTGGGCCCAGCCTGCGAGCGAGCGGGAGGGCACTAATCAAACATCACTCACTCTTCTTTCCATAGGGTTTCTTCCTCTTCTTGGGCACCTCCTTGGCCTTCGCTGGAGCTGTGGGCTCTGTCATGGAGACGAGAGGGAAACGAAAGCCAAGTCCCATAACCAGTAGGTAACTGGGATGAAGTGACATAAGCGAGAAACAGATATACCCGTCCCCCCAAGCCAAAGCCCTCTTCCCAAGATAACCAGCTGAGGGGAAAGCAAGGCTCTAATGCAGTTGGTGTCTGTGCTTCCAGGTGAGGGCCCAGAGCGGCAGGCTGGGGCAGCACAGGGGAGAGAGGCCCAATATAGACTTGGTAGGGGCAGTAAAGAAACAAGATTCGTAGTTTGAAACAAGAAGGAAAACATCTGCAAAGGTGAGGCAGTGGCCTCCCTGTGACAAGGGGAGGAACGAACTCTTGAGAGGATGCTCTTACCTTTTATAGACAGAGTCAAAGAGTTGATGAGGAAAGGGAGCATGGGACGAGTTCCTGCTGCTATCTGGCTAAGGTTATAGCTATTCTTAATGAAAGGGAGCTGTGCAGGGATAGGACCACCTGGAACTCTACCCAACTTCCTCAGGAGCAATTCTCTGTTGGTGTGGGGGAACAGAGCCAATCGCAAAACTCAGGCTGTTTTCTCCCTATCAAGGCTCCTCCCTCTGCCAGCTGCTAGAACGTGGCAACAGAGGAAGATTTCTGGTATCCAGTGCAAATCAAGGAGGAAGGAAATCTTTATCTCTAACATTAGAAACCACAGTAAAATCTTCACTCACCTGGAACCACTGGTGGTTGAAGCTGGTAGCCTGTCAGCTCACACCACCCCACAGGATAAATGTCTGGAGACTCGCAGTCCACCCACTGGTCATACTCGTTGTCCCAGCCATCAAAATGGATGCTAAGGAGACGTTGGACTACACGCTTCACTGTGGCCACACAGATGAGCCGGGGTTCCATCAGGTCCACTGCCTCCACCTTCATGCCTGCCTTGAAGCCATGGTTGGGACAGTCCTGGGTGCATTAAAATTGAAAAATTAAAAAAGAAAAGCCAAGGCCATTGCATTCAGTCCAAATCTGTATTTGGCCAACACCACTCTCACACAAGCTGGCCTCTAGCCTAAAGCGAGCAGACAACAAGCCCATAGATTCAAAAACATATCCAAGGCCAGCTGTGTCCTCAGTCAATTTCAGCCCAGCCTTTAGAAGCAAGATCCTGATGTGGGGGGACCAGCAGTTCAGGAACACAGTCAAATGATTACCTGACATACTCCTGGGAAATCAGAAAGACCAGCATAGGCCCAGGTGCTGCAGCATTTTGTTGATGTAAAGCAGCTCCCACCCTCCACCCAACATGCCAGCCACACATCCACAGGCAATGAGCAATGCAGAGCCCACCAGGAGCCTGGAGCTCACAGAAACACTATAGAATCACAGGTGACACTCAGAGGGACCCACAAAAGGCAGGACACTGATGTCCCAACTTGGACAGTACATACTCCTGGGCCTTTGAGCTCTCCTTAAAGTGCTGTCAGCAAACTGCAGCCCACTAGAGACTGCATATCTTTTGTGTACTGCATATTGTCTGTCCTCACTTCAGGAAGACCTTTAACACTGTCTGCCATAAGAACCTCATAGAGAAGATGATTGAACTATACAGGCTGGGTGCAGATGCAGCAAGACAGACTGAAAACTGGCTGAGTGACTGGGCCAGGAGGATGGTTATTAGTGGCATGAAGTCTAGTTGGAGGCTGGTAAACAACAGTGTACCCCAGGGGTCAATACTGGATCCACTTCTCTTGAACATCTTAATTATCCAGATGACATGTCAGAGTATCATGTCAAACCAAGCAAGCTTGCCTGTAGTAGAAAACTGGGAGCAGAGACAGAATATACTAGATGGTTGTGCTGCCCTCCAGAGGCACCTTGACAAGCTGGAATCCCACATCTGCAGAGGAAGAACCCCAGGCACCAGCACAAGCTAGGGGCAGATTGACTGGAGAGAGTGTGGCAGAAAAGGGCCTGGGAATCCCAGTGGACGTGAAGTTGAATGTGGGCCAGGGATGCGCCCCTGGGACAAAGAAGGCTAATGGTAAGCTGTTCTCAGCAGGTCAGTGGAAATGATCCTTCCCCTCTGCTCAGCACTGACAACGCCACACCTGAATTGTTCCTGAATGGTACAAGGGAGATAGTGGAGAGAGTCCAGCAAAGGGCCAGGAAGATGATGAGGGAACTGGAGCATCTTTTGTATGAGGAAAGGCTGACAGAGTTGTGACTGTTCATCCTAGAGGAGAAAAGGCTCAGGGGGTACCTTATTTATGTGTATAAATGCCTAAAATGAGGGTGCAAAGATGGAGCCAGATTCCTCTCAGTGGCTCCCAGTGCCTGGACCAGAGTTAACAGGCACAAACTGAAACACAGGAGTTTCCTTGTGAACATCAGGAGACGAGTTCTACCATGAGTGCCAATGAGCGCCGACACAGGCTGCCCACACGGTTGTGGAGTCTCCATCCACCTGGACATGGTTCTGAGCAACATGCTACAGGTGACCCTGCTGTAGCAGGGGTGTTGGACAAGAAGTCACTTCCATCTCTGTGATCTCGTGACAGCCAGAGCTATTGCTCTCCTCCTTGCTTACTCCAAGCATCCCTACACATCATTTCTTCCTGGCAGCACTCACTGTGTTGAAGAGCCGTGATGGAGCAGGTCTTGATTTGGTCTCTTCCAGGTAACGTTCCCAGCTGAATGTCTTTGCTTCATACCCTGCAGAAGGAAGAAACACTAAGAGGTAAAAAGGCAGTCACTGGGTAGACCAGCTGGGACAAAAAGCAGAGTGGGCAGGAAGGAGGCAGAGCAACCAGTTGCAGAGCAGGTCAATGAACCTGCATGTACAGCCTGATCTTGGACATGAACCTAGTGCATGGATTCCATGGGAGTCCAGCACCCCTATCTGCAGGCAAATACAGAAAAAAAGTAAGTTGCAGCTCTGAACATCTGTGTCAGCCATAGACCCAGAAAAAGGGGAGGACCAGCAGCAAGAAGGAAGTAGTATGTTCAAAACACGCCACTTAG
>NW_005054334.1:4661962-4674065 GCF_000277835.1 Geospiza fortis | reverse complement strand
TTACAGCACTGCAACACAGAAATTTAGAGCAGTCCTTTATGGGTATGGCTAGATGAGGCAGCAAAAACACATCTAGGGTGATTGTCTCTTAGGAGTTTGAAGAAGTACTCATGTCAGATCTATTAATACAGAAAAGAATAGAGATGACTGTGGACACTTAAGTACTGATTCTGGCAGCAATGGCTCTACTTATCCCTTCCCATCCTCCTTGTCCTTTAAAAGCTTTTATTCTGTTCAGTTTGGGGATCATACACCTCTGCCACTGATCTGCCAGGAGCTAACCAAGACTTGGTATATGGGCAAAGCTTAAACAGCCTGGCTCTCTGAACTAGCCATCTCCCTGAAAAACAAGCAGTCTGGGACCTTGTTTTGATTTATCTGAACCTGACCCCTCTCAGAAACGCACCCCCCATCAAATTCTGTGTGCAGGTTTGTACCACAGGGCAGAGTGCAAATCTCACCTTTTGGAGGGGTCAGTTCGATGTTGTTCCTCTTACAGAAGTTGGCAGGGAAGATGGCATGTGAGGAGGCATGATAGCAGAACCAGTCAGAGCCATCATCAGCTGTTGCTCCATCAATGCTGATCATGAGATACCCATCCAAAAGAACCTGAGATGGGAGTGAAGGCATGCGTGTAGAGCTCTACTTGCTCAAAAGCCTTTCCTCCTCACAAAAGATTCTCTCAAGAGTCCCCACATATTAATCACAATTGCCACTAGATAATAAAATCCAATGTTATATGCCCCAAGCTTCTCCCAATATGTTAGTCAACACAAGCTAATCCCCAAAGTAGCCAGCAAGTTCTGCAGGACTGGGACCAACATTAAGAGCCTTGAAAGGACTATGTGAGAAGCCTTAAATGGTCAGCTGTTTCGGTTCAAATTTATTTTATTGATTCCTTGTTAAGTGATTGGTTCTGCGGTACCCCCATGTTCTCCCCAAGTTAGCTTACCCCTTACTTTACCCCTCGGTTTTACCCTCCCTCAAAGCTGTCCCTCATGCCATTCCCCGCCCCTTGTTCCAGCTCTTTCAAGGCACCCCAGCCCCTCTTGTTGCCGAACCTTCTCTGCCACTTTAACCTCAGGCCAATCCCTGACTGCAACACCCTTTTGGAATTCCCCTACTCCTCAAAGCCCCATTGGTCCATGTGACCCATCCTCTCCACCCTCCTACCCCAACTGGCCCCAGACACTTGATGTAATCCCCTCGCTCCTCCCCTGAGGATTCCCTATTGGTTAGCTGTTTGTATCCACGCCTGACTTGCATCTGTACAAAACGCCTTGCAGAAGGGCGACCGGGGCTCCTTGTTTCTGATCTCTTTCCTTGCAATAAGTGCTTCCTTCAAGACAAGAGCCACCTCCTTTGTCCTCTGCCTGGTCACTGTCATGGCTTGTGTCTGGCACCATAGAACAAGTGGCTCTAAAGGTTCTGCCTCTGGTAAATCCTCGTACCAAGGCAGTTCCCCACTCCTGGCATGGCGCCAGAGTTCTAAGAGTTAGCCCATGCTCTCTTAGTAACACGCCAGTCAGGAGCTCTCCCGCAGAAACACTTCACTAGCAGCCCAAAAGCCCGCTCCACCGGCCAGATCACAAATTTGTTACTGGGTAGAAAGGAAGGAGCACCACCCTTGGATTTGCTACTTCATACAGCAACAAGATTTGTTCCTTCCTGTCACTCACTGGTAATTAGTGCCTACTAAAGGCAAGAGGCATGCCTGTCCCAAACTCTTCCATTTCCAAACTGTGGCTGAAGGGAACATTTTATAAGACACAAACAGCTCTCATAGCATCCCACTGCCAAACTCCCAAGTGTCAAAGTCCTCAGCTTGGGTTCTGTGAGGGCAAACAGCTTCCTGAAGAAGCAGGAAAAGCCCAGATGAATGCTATACTTTAAACATTCAACACACTTCACTGAGGAAACCTGGGCATGGAATTTACTTCTTAACACTAGCACAAGAGTAGAGCTTACAACCACCTCGTCAAGAGAGACTGAAGGTGACATGTCCATCCTCATGCCATTCTCCACATGGAGGTCACCTCACAAGTCTTCACTTCTTTCCACAGGGACCTCTCTATGCACTCTCAGAAATGGAGAACAAATCTTCCCTACTGCAAGCCTAGTGGTGGAAAGAGGGTGGTTGCCAGTCACACACACTGGGCACTAGCCTGCAGACCAAGCAGGCTCATCTTCATGCTGTCTGTTTAAGTACACATGGATAACAGCTTGTCAGAACTCTGAGGTAACTCCCCAGTTCCCTCCACACATCAGCTGTCCACCTCTCTTGACAGCCTTCTCTGCTCCCCCATGCAAAATCCTACCTGGTCTTATTAATCTGAAAAGAGCTGAGGAGAAGCTGCATTATGCCAAGCAAACACAGCAGATCCCCTTAGGCTCATTGAACTTACCTTGCAAACAGTGGCCACACAGATGTTGCCCAGATTCAGGGGGTCAATGGCTTCCAGTTTCATGCCTCGCTCAAACCATCCACCTTCGGAGTAGACAGCTCGTACCTAAGGGAGACTCTGGTATACCATGTGCTGCCAGGGGTGTGGGACAGTCCCATCCTGACACCAAGCACAGCAAGTGCAAATAGGATTAGAACTTCTTCACTTGGCTCAGCTTGGGAGGGGAAACCAAAAATATTACAAGAAACAGAAAGGGGCAGCCAAACCAACACTATGTTTGTGTCGGCAACCTTTGCCATGACTTTGGTCAGTCAGAGCCAAGCCAAGCCCAACTGCTGCTCCACAACAAAGCAAGCTTCCTTCTCATCTCAGTCCTTACCAGCATGATCCAGTTCCTTGTCAGAACTGGTCTCTCCCATGCAGTCCTCTTCCCCCTCCAACTCAAAGCTCCCTTGCTTGCCCTTCGATTGAGTGCCTCAGTCTGTCACTGTCCTTTAATTCTTTCAGCTTTCTAGTTCGACCTGCTTCTTCTTAAAAACAGCCTTGACACCCCAAAGACCTTACTGCCCTTAGGTGTAAGAAAGACCACCCTCAACAACCCACATGGCAGCATGTATGCCCAAGCAAGGAAGTGCTATCACTGCTTCCTTCTTTGTGACCCCCACAGAAAGGCAGACTTGTCCTACCTTCTTAAACAGATAGGGCACAGCATCACAGTAAATCTTCCTAAAGGTGGGATGGTTTGCCATGTCATTACGTTTTTCATCTGTGAGGAATGGAAGAAACATAGAGAAGTAAAAAACCCACAGCAACTGCAGTAAGGAAACAGACTGGTCATTAATTTTCCTGTGAGAGC
The DNA here is from genome assembly GCF_000277835.1 of Geospiza fortis. Taxonomy (NCBI): domain Eukaryota; kingdom Metazoa; phylum Chordata; class Aves; order Passeriformes; family Thraupidae; genus Geospiza; species Geospiza fortis. Next base: position 4,670,804 of record NW_005054334.1, on the reverse strand, counting down.
TTAGCTGCTATAAACTCCCTCAATATGAGACTATTTAATAAAAAGAACAAGTCAGTCCCTCTACACTTCTTATAAAATGGGCTGTGATGAAGGGCTTGTTCAAAAGCAGATGGCTCAGCTTCCTGAGAACTATTGGTAACACATGCAGTTATAGTCACCAGGGAGAGGCAGGAATAGAGACGCAGTCAAAAGGATCAGCAGAGCTCAAATCTTGCTTTTTTGTCTTTTACTTTGCCAGAGTAAGCTAATCAACAATTCCTCTTGGTAAAGTCCAGAAAAACGCAACCTGATGGCATCCAGTGTTACAGAAGCCAGCATGACTTTCCTCAAAAGACTACAAACATCTGTCATGTTGCAAAGTCTGCATTCTCACACTAAGGGGATAGACTGTGCTTCAGGTAAGAAACCCTACAGTCCCCTGTTGTGACCTGTGATCACAGGGCTTTTATCTATCCTGATAAAAAACCAGCAGACACAAAACTAAGCAGACTTCACCTGCTAGGTCTTGAAGCAACTGCCTCGCTCCCAGCATGTCAAGACTGGTGTCAACAGTAGGGTGCAGGCAGTTCCCAGCAAATCAGAAGATGGCTGCAGTGGCTGACGGCTGATCCTTACCTGTCTTCTTTATGTCATGGCCGACTCTCCGTGACCAGCCCACAGGATGGATGAGGGGACTCCACATGTGGCACCAGAAGTCATCATCACTGTCACCATCCTCATAGAGGAGTCTCAGTCTGCCCCCAATCACTGTGTCCACCACCGCCATACGTGTCTGGGACACGTGGTTCTTATCCACCACCTCGACCCGCATGCCCTGCCGGAATGGGTACTTCATGCTCTCTGCCATCTGGCAACAACCAACAGAGGAGGTGAGATCAAGCACAGTTCTCCAAACACCTCAGAGAACAGCTTTCCCCACAGACATGCACCCTGGCACTGCCCAAAGCTGACTAGGAAGGGATGCATAGGAATGGGTTCTTTTGGTGGGACAGGTAGCTGGCAGCCCTAGACATGACAGTGTGGTTGGGCGCACACACACGCTGGGTCTCCCTTTTGTCATGTGGCCTCATAAGAGCTGCCCCACTCCAGCCCAGCAGCAATGCCCAGCCACCACCTTGTGTGAATGTTCCCAGTGAGAACTTCTGTTCACAAGGGACTGAGTATAGAATTGTGAGTGCCTTTTTCAGTCATGAAAGAGATCACAAGGGTTTTGAGGCTGCAGTTAGTTAGAGGTGTAGCTTCCCAAAGTGCAACAGGATTTTCAGTCAACTTCAAAAGAGGTCAGGTTCTTATTTTCATCGTTTTTTCTGATCAGAAGTTGAACTACATGATGATCTATCTCCCAACTCCATATCCAAAACCAGTTACTCTGCAGACTGACCCAAAGGCACAGAGGAGTCACTGGCTGCTTTCTGACTTTCTTTGAGACCTTTGGTTTGCTCATGCAGCCTTGTCCTACTCATCCACAAATGCTCAATGGGGTTTATGGAACCCCTGACATTTTGGAACTGTGATCCCAAGATGCCATGCAGCAACTAGGAAACAAAATAGATACCCAAACCAGCCTACACCTGAATCCAGAAGAACTTTAAGTCTTTCCTTTCTACTTCCTGTTTATTAGGTGGGAGTGGAGACGCTAAGGGGAGAAAGACAAAATCAATGTCTGTTTCTCTCCACCACTTCCCTTTCAGCTACAAGCTGGGGCCCAGGAACAAGCAGCTACAAACACCCTCCTAACTTTTTGAGAAGTCACATGGGAAGCACTAACTACATCCAGATCTCCAGCTCAGTGTCACCACTTACCTTGCACACAAAAACCCCTATCACCTGCCTTCCTGCCTGCTGTCTCTGGGACTGTCTTCCTTATCTGCCATTTCCAAAGCTCCTAGCCACAGGAGACCCTCTTCCCTCTAACAAGGTCTAATCTCAGTGCAGGCTACACAAAAACAATCGTGAGAGCTATAGAGATGCCAAGGCCACGGCACTTAAAGAAGCCTGTGCCCTTCTCACTCCCTGCAGGCTGCTTTGCTTCCAACACTGAAGGCAAACCTTTTTGACTCTCAGAGCTATTCTCTGGCACTGAAACAGGGCAGGGAAAGGCCAGGTTGGAGCTGCACTGGCCTCTCCCTTCAGCAAAATGCCAAAATTCATCCCCAGTATTTCCCAGCAGACCGACCATGTGACAACAGCTTTAAAGCCTGCCTATGACCCAACGCAGAAACTGTTGTGCTGAGAGGGCATGGAGGCTGTGCCATCCATTACCCACAGCATCATGACAGGTATCTTAGGAGCATGTGGAAGCACTCTGCCCCACCCAGGTTTCAAGGCACACAAAAGTTGCACAGAGCAGAACCAGAAGAGACATGTTGAGCACATGTCTTGACTTCAGTTTCATTTCCCCCATGCAAAACAACAGCCTCCCATGGTTACCTTTATGTGGAAATCCACTGGGATGGTCCTAGCTCCCACCAGTTTTTTCATCAGGTAACTTCTCCAGTCAGTGTACTTAGCATGGATAGCTACATATAAGCAGGGAAAAAGTCCATCTTTATGACCAGAATAATTACAGCACCACACCTTTCATCTCTCTAACAGCCCATTAGCACTAAAAGGCCTTCTTCACACTCAGATTCTGTACTCTGTTTTGCCAGCTTGCCCCCACATCTGGCTGAAGGGATCACCATTACAGAATGAACTGGGCCAAGCAGACAACTCCACTGATCTAGATGAGGAAGTGGTAATAGAGCAAAACACACGAGCCATACCAAGCAAATCTCAGTTTGCCAGAATTCCACTAAACCGGCATCCCTCTCTGAACTGCTAGCTGTGCAAGGACTGGAGTCACTGCACTTACCAGAGATGTTGCCCAGGATGTAGGACCAAAAAAGTTCCCTCAAAGTTCAAGTCCAGCCACCACATGGATTAGAAGGAGGAAAAGCCACCTGCATTAGCCCCCACAGGCCTGACATCAGCTCTGCATTCAGCATCCCCAGGTCAATAATAGGGAGATGCAGAGGGACCAATCCAAGCAGTCTCCAGCTTCCCAAACTCAAATTGCTGCTTGTAACTCAAAACACAAATCGAGCTGCAGTCCTACATGCAGTGGGAACACCTGTCCCTCTGTGCTAGGCATAAACCAAAGCTTCTCCATGCCCAGGCATATGCTGACCCCTCTTACCCCATACTCACTTTGTGGTGGTACCAGGATTTTACTGTTGGTGGCACACCAGCCAATGGGGTGAATATCCACTGTGCCCAAATTGCACCAGAAGTCATGACCAGCATCATTCTCAAAGCCCTCATATCGCAGAAGGGCCCTGTATCCTGCCAGGACAGAGCAAACAAACAAAGGCATTAGAGGCCAAGAATTTGGCACCACAGGCTTAGTACCCACAGCACAGCCTTCAGCACTCTGCATAGGTCACCAGAGCTTCTCCAGCAACTATTCCTGCAAACTGACCAGCAACCAGAAGAGGAACCACGTGCTGGTTTCCTCTCACTCCCTCACCATGGTATTTTGTGTTCCAAAATCTCTCAGCACTTGTAGAGCTCCAAAGAGCTGCTGTTTTGCTTGACCAGCTACCCTCAGCTCTCTAAAGCATCCCTCAGAGCTTAGCTATGCCCAGCTGTCAAAGATTACTTTGGAGACTTACCTACAATCTGGATGACAGATGCAATCCAGTACACACGACTGGGGAGCACAGCATCACTGTTCAGCACTTCCACTTTCATACCTTTCACCACGTCATCCCACTGATCGAAGAGCGGCACCTGAAAGATTGAGGCAGCCATTGAGGCAGGGAGAGGGATGTAGAAATCAGAGCAGGGTTTAGGCCCTTCCAGCTTTCAGAGACATGTCCTAGGCAGCTACACCTTCACCTTAGACACAGGCTTGCATGCCTTACCCCTCCTAGATTTGCCAGCATCTTGAAATACAGTTGAACTGTCCCAAACATCTCACGGGGATGTTCACTGAGGACCCCAAAAGGCAGAATACCATATAACAATACTTAACTGTTTCACTGCCAGATATCCTATTATTCCAAAGTAGCTGCTGCCATTCCTCTAAGGCATAAAGATACCTAACAATGAGGATACCTAACATGTCTGCCTAACCTCAAGAAAAAGAAAATGTTGTCAGTACTATCAGACAACAACTCAAAAGGAATATAACAAGTCTTATAAAAATTGGACATGTTGGAGGTGCAGCTACTGCCAGGCTCACATAAATTGAATTCCTCTCTGCACATCACCCTGGGCTGTACTCAGTCATACAAACTGCAAAATTAGCTTCCCACTATCATCTCCAGTCAGAACTAATTCTGTTCCCAGTCAGCACTAAGCCATCACTACTGATGCCTGGAAAATAGAATAGATCTTCCCAACAATGTTAGAGTCAATATAAAAGCAAACCTTTACTTGAAAGCTTTCAGGTTCACAATATGGCAAAAATCACATGTGGTAAAGTAATTCTCCAATTTTGATAAGATTAGTCGATTAGCATACTTATCATATACTGTCCAGTTAAAATGTTAGTTGGTTAGGTAGTAATTCCTGGGGTTCTGACCCACTGGAAGCAGTCCAGAGGTTTTGTTTGCCCCACTTTTGTTACATCTGGTTCAGATTCTGGTTGGAAAACAGTTGGTTCTGTTCTTGGAATAAGACTACGATATTTCTGAATGTGTTTAAACGTTAGCTTATTGTTCCTACATGTAGGGAAGAAAAATAGGAAAAATACTAGAAGCTACAGCCATGCTTTAGCAATTTACAAAGCTACAAATATATGAAAAACATAAAAAGCTAAAAATCATAGGCATCACTACCAGCAGTGTTTCTACCAAGTTCTGGACCCTTTGTGAGACTCCCATTCTCAGCTGCCAGAACCGCCAACCTCTTTCCTTTCATCACCAGTTCTCAATAACCCCCTGCTGGGCCTCTGCTCACCCCCATCACAGGAGCACGGGGGGCCCATGCATAGGACATGCCCTGTGTGCCCTGCCATGCCCAGCAAAGTAGAACTCACGTGTTTGAAGCAGCTGACAGGAGCTGCCTTGTAGCCGTGCTCCTGCAGGTACTTTCCCCAGTCAAAGCCCAGGACGAGTGCTGCAAGCAGACATGAGAGCAGAAAAGCAGATGAGATCACAGAACAGGCACAGAGATCAGTTACCTCTGGACTACAGCCTGCAGCCTCCAGGCACTAGGACACAACACACAGGGATTACACACTCCACTGCATTTTCTCTGGTGGGAAACTAGATCCTATGTGAGTACATGGTCACTAACCCCCACAAGAGGCAAAATATATTATTAATCAATATTTGCTGTCACTTGCTTTTGGGGGAGCAGAAAGGGCAATAAAAGAGGTCAAATCCAGCCCAGGGCTAAAGCATTCCAGGGAGAGTGCATTCTTCCAGGGTTAAACCACTTCACATTTTGCCTCTCAGCTGCAACACTGCAGGGTCATAGCAGCAGCATTTGCTTTCCCCAAGGGTGCTGGGAAAATCAGAGATACTAATTTGAGAGATTAATCCCACAGTCCCTCCTGGTTGCAGGCTACAGCTCTGCTCCAGCAGCGGTCTTTTCAGAGATCACTCCCTGCTGCTGCCATGCCCCAGCTCTCCCCTTTTCCCTAACACAGTAAGTTGCTGCTTCTTCAGCTGCAGTGACTGGTTATTGCTCAGAGTGACCAGTGAGTGACTTGGGGCAAATGTAACTCCCCATGGGCAGTGGGGCAGCAAATGGCTGGGGCAAGCAGGACACCTTTAAGTCACCTTTGCCAGCAGAAGTCAGCACCTCATGGGACTGGGACCACAGAGCTTAAACTCCATGTCAAGTCATACAAGGAGTGAGGATGAGGCTACAATAGTGGATGGGCAGGAAGAGGAAAAAAGACATGGCCTGTGTTCTGCCAGCTTGTGTCAGAGCGATCCACACACATCGTACAAGGCAGTGTACCAGAGAGGAGGAGGAGGACTGCAGAGCTTACAGCCCTCAAGCTGTCCCCATTTCTGTGACTCCAGCAGCAGCACCTCCTCACACCTCACCTACACTCACCATCCTGACCTGTCAGTGTCCCATCTGCCAGCTGTCCCGTGCCCTGCGAATGGAGGAAGGCCCCGATCTTGGCTGACCAGGATGCCTTGTGCAGAACTTTAGCTTTCTTTGTTGGTGGTTTCCCCTACAAAAGAAGGAACATTAGAAACATTAATGGCACAGGAGACTAAGCCACCCCCTGCAACTGGGTATTCATCTCTTCCTTGGGACAATTTTCAGGCTACTACAATATTTATTAACACTCATAGCAACAAGAAACAGCAGGTAAAATACCAGTGTGTCCTTTCTCAGCTATTAGGGAGCACCACCTTTAAGCTGTCATGCCTTCTCTGGGGACTTTAGGCAGGAAGAACAAGCCACTGGGAAAGTCAGTCTGATTTAATTAGAGAGCAACCACCTACCCCTACATACAAGCACATCCTGCTTCATCCCCAGGAAATCTCACAGAATTACAGACTCTCTCTGAAGCACTGGAAGTCTGCCTTCCTAAAGTTTAGGAGCATGACTTTACTCCTTAGCAGACCTATACTCCTCAAGATTGCAAATTCCACCGATGCATGACCACTGCAACTGGAACCACTGCCTCCAGTCTTCACATCCCAAATTAGTTCACTTACCTTGGTGACCATCAAATCTACTGTTGCATTCCCGCTGCTACAGCTGTCTATTCCCTGGCTTAAAAAATTATCCCCCATGCATTCCAGGAGTCTCCTGGATTACCTACAGCTTGCCATGCTACTTTTTGCAGGTATAGGGGTGGTTGAAGTCCCCCAGCATGAGAAGAGCCTGCGAGCACGATGGAGCCTGAGAGCCAGCTGGAAAGGTTTTAACGCACCTGCAGCCTGGCCAGGATGCTGGCCTTTTTGGAATTTGAGGAGTAGCTTCTGGAGCAGGAGACACTGCAGAAACGTTTGGTCTTGGAGAAGAAAGCCTCCCTGGTGCCCACAATCCCACACATTTCGCACACAGCTGTGAGAAGGAAGGCCAAAAACATGAGGATTTAACAGTCAATTCACTACAATGACAGAGCTGAGACCAGCTAACTGTCGTTACACAGAGCAGATCCCCCACATAACCCAGAAAATGCAGTGTGAATCCAAAGCTGCTCCCAAAGCATCCCCAAGGTGCAGCCACACACCCTTCAGTGCCCCTGAATGTTTCAGGCAGCACAGGCAGTACCTGGCTCGGAGCCACTGTCTTCTGTGAGCCGGCCTGTGGATGGCTGGTGCATGGGAGAGGCTGAGAACTCTCCAGCTTCCCGCTCTGCCACCTCATCATCGCTGGACTCCTCCAGGCAGGAGCTGCTGTCACTGCCCATGCTGCTGTTGTAGCATGTGAGGCTGTCGTAACCCCCAAAGATGTCCAGTTCATCATCCTCCTCATCGTCATCACCTTCCTCCTCCACACGCTCCAAAGATGAAGATTTGTGGCAGAAGGCAGACACCAGCTAGAAAAAGAGCCATTTTGCTTTAAAACAGACATTTTACATGCCACTGCACAATAAACCTGCCTTTGCTGCTGGGGGAGGCCCTCTTGGGCCAGGGAGTGGCCTCAGGGCAGGCAAGGAGTCCACATAACCCCAAAGGCAGGACTCCGAATGCCTTCCTCCAGACAGGTCCCTTTACTGGTATTCCACATGCTGCATTCTGCTTCCCAAGAGGAAAGTGCCACGGGGCTGTTGCTAGATAGAAAGCAGCTTGAGGAACATAGAAAAATACAGGGCAAAGCACTGCCTTGCTGATGAAGGACAGATGAGACTGTGTCCTTCCAGGCAATGTTCCTCCCAACACAGTAGCACAGCAGCACAGACACTGTGACAGTAAAGCCAGCACATTTTACCAGAACAGACCACAGGCTGCACGTTCCTGCCACCACAGCTCACAAGACCAGCACAGCCTGGAAGTCAGCACGGCCAAAGTCAGTCCTGGAGACAGCTCATGTCCTCTGGAAACTGCACAGCCCACAGCTGACCTCGGTTTAGAAACTACACCAGCAGGAGGCAGAACATTTACTACCGGTTTTTGCCTAAACCCAGATGCCCCCATAGCTAAACATCTTCACTGGCTCTTTGTACCTGCTGTTACAGCAGGAGAGCTGCAAGGCAGAGACTGAAGAAAGAGCACAGAAAAACAGTGTGTCTCAGACTAGAACAATCTTGAACCAGGCTCCAAATAAGCATAATAGAAGCTGGGAAAATATGTTAGCAACTCATGAAAGAGCAGTAAGCACTCAGCACTAGCACAGGAAGTGATGGAACAGAAAGGCAGATACAAACAGTTACACGAGGCAGGAAGATACCATTGTTCCTCCAAGTGGGCAACAACAAAAGATCAGCAGCAAGCCCATCGCCTTCCAGCGCCAAATTCCCTCTGATCCCTGGCTCCTAGCTATCATTACAGACACGTGGACAGGAAGATCAGACTTCACTCACTGCTGTCTCCCCGCATCTTCCCTGGCTTTCAGACAAAACAGACCCAAGGTTCCCAGGTTACTCCCTGAACAAAGAGTTGCTCTCCTGTGAATCCAGGCCCTCAGACAGCATTCTGAAAGGCCTGAACTTCTCTAAAAAAGAAAGATTTTCATCGCCTTCTAGTCCCTGTGTGGGTGCATTTTACAGCAGCTCGTAGGACGTGAGCACCATTGCACCGTTACTCTTCCACGACAGGTGAGTGAAACTTGCGGACACCTCACAATCCCCAGGGCTGCCAAGCAAGGGCGGCATCACCCGGAGCTTCCTCGGGAAGCTGGTGGGGACGCAGGGGCCCATCCCGCCGGGATCAGACGGACC
>NW_005054334.1:4659593-4661809 GCF_000277835.1 Geospiza fortis | reverse complement strand
GCCGTCTCCCGGCGCCGTTCCGGCTTGTGGTTCGAGATTAGGCCGCTGGGTCCCAGAATGGCTTGGGTTGGACGCTACCCTAAAAATCATCTAATTCGAACCCCCTGCGGAGGGCAGGACATTTTTCACTAGAGCAGGTTGCCCAGAGCCCCATCCAGCCTGGCCTTGAACACTCCCTGGGATGGGACATCCACAGTTTCTCTATGCGGCCTGTGCCAGTGCCTCACCGCCCTCACAGTAAAGAATTTATTCCTGTATCTAATCTCAATCTGCCCTCCTTCAGTCTAAAACCACTACCCCTTGTTCTGTCACTACCTGCTCGTATAAAAAGTCCTTTTCCTCCTATAAAAAGTCATTTTCCTCCTTTTCATAATCCCCCTCTGGGTACTGGAAGGCTGCAGTGAGGTCTCTCCAGAGCCTTCTCTTCTCCAGGCTGAACAACCCCACCTCTATCAGCCTGTTAAGAAGCTTATGCAAAGGTAGGCCCCTGGAGGCAGTTCTATTTTCCACCCTTTTATTTTGTTGTCACTGTCAATGTATTGACATCGTAGGAGAAAAAAAAAAAGAAAAAGTAAAGAAAAAAGGGCTGTACTGAGCATTCCTAGTCTGTATGGGCTTTGTAGTGAGTGGCTGAACAAATAATGTGTGAAGCACAACTGTACCGTCTTAGCTGCAGGTGGGAGTAAAGCAGCATGAAAAAGGTTCATTCCAAAGGCTCACCTTATACATGGATTGCTCTTCCAGACAATCCAAAGGCTCTAACATGAGGTTACAGCCTGTTATAAACACAAAGGAGTGTCACTATCCATAAAACACACTGAGAATCCAGGGTGGTGGTCACAGCCTAATTACACAGGGACAGTGTTGGGGAGCTGGCAAAGCCAGTCTGCAGCTTGATCAAAAAAATTCCACAGCATCAGGAATCCTCCACCTTCAGGTTTTCCAAACAGTCCTCCAGCAATGTTAAAAATAGAAAATTGCTTTAAAATAATATAATTAATAATGAAATAAATAATAATGATTGTTATTCCCTAGTAAATACTGCTAGACATTGCACGGCATGGCAGACAGCAAAGCCGTTTCCAGAAAAGCCACAATCCAAAATTAAAGGCTCATTAAGTCTTTCTACTGCAATAATCTTTCATGGAACACATTGTGAGCTATAACTGGTGTGCATCCCCTGCTCCCTTCCCAGGGTGGAACAAGCAGCACTGCTGCCTTAGGTCACACACAGGCTGCTCAAGGCTTCTTGAAGGCTTCTGTAGAAATGAGTCCTGTGCTGACACAGAGCAAGCTTAAAAGGCAGTCCCTACACCACAGCTGTTCACTGGTCATTGCAGTTGGAAATAAGCCTTTTCAATAAATAATAGTATTTAAATAAATTAATTTTAATGTGAATCAATTCATCTTGATTGAGGAATACTTATGTTCTTTTCAATAATAAAAACTCTGTTATGTAACAATAATCATAATAGTTCTGTAAAGCTAACTCCTTTTTTTAGGGAGAGAACAGCACTGACAATCTCAGGTAACTAAAACCCAACACTTAGATTAAACTTCACTTTTCCCATCTCCTTCCCTACTGCTGTTCTGGCCTTGGTCTGTGTTTTAACATAATCTGCAATAAAAATTTTAGCAAGATCAGTATCAAAGGGCTGCTGTCAGGTGCAATGACAGAAGGAGCCCTGGCTGCAGTGGGAGGGGTTATTGCTGCAGGACAGGGGGCAGGCTGCTTCCTCAGGCACTCAGCTCCAAGGTGGGCAGCTCTTGTAGTTCAGCAGCTGCTCTGTCCCTCAGCACCACAACTTCTTGGAGGAGCCCTGTCTCACTGGCTCTTTGAGCTTGTACTGGGACTGTCCTCTCCCCCATGCTCTGGGATGCAGAGCTCATGTTCCACGTCCCCAGGCTTCATAAATTCATCTGCTGCTTTTCCAGAGCCTCCTTCTTCAGTTTTCTACTCTGTTATTTCAAAGAGCTCATGAGAGTGCTGGTGCTCCAGGGGCCTTTTTTCACTTCCAGCACTAAGTGGCAGCCATTTGGTTACAGGCCTTCCAAATTCCTGTGTGCAGTGGGAAGTTGTCGTCGGTTGGACACAAGGTTTTCGGGGTGAAGGAAGAGACGAGATGGGCTCCATGATCAGAAGGCTTGATTTATTATGTTATGATATATATATATATATTATACTATACTAAAAAGAAAAGAAAAGGAGAGTTTCC
>NW_005054334.1:4637915-4659463 GCF_000277835.1 Geospiza fortis | reverse complement strand
CAGCAGGAAAATCCTAAGAGAGGATTTTTCATAAAAGAAATGTCTGTGACAAGCAGTGGCACATGGCTTTCATAAGGCTCCTCCTAGCTGGCACTGTGAAAAACCAAAAGATTTTAAGGGTTTAATTTTTGTCATGAGCACTGGGAAGGGTACCATTTTGAAGAAAAAGTATTTATAGATATGTAAGCCTTGGCTATACATTCATGGTACTGTCTTTGGAAAAGGAAAATAGGGGAGATGAGCTGGGAAAACCAACAAGGAAACAGATGAAATAATATAATAAAACATATTCTGCTTAGCCTTTGGCACAATAATTTTACCAAGGTAACCATGAAATGAAGAGAGGTGTGTCCTGCACTATGTAAGAACAGGCAACAGCCTACTTGCAGGTGGGAGATTTGAGCACTTGCTGTTTTCTAGATCTCTCTCATGGGCTGAGGAGCTTGCAGAAAACCCTTGTCAGATCATCCTTAATGCTACACTAAAGTTCTTCCACATTTACAGCCACTTGTCACTGTCACATAATGGAACAGTTTGTATAGTGAACAAATAATCCATCCCCAGACCCCACAGGTGACCCAGTTAAGGGCACAAATACTAAGTTAGCCTGTCCTTACTTGCTATTTTACTACCACATTAAATCTGTCAATATATGTCAACACAACTCTACATACAAATACTAATGAAACAGTAAATAATTTTTGTCCAAATTAAAAAAACTCAAGCAAACAAAAACACCCAAACCTGAACAAACCCCCCAAAAGCAGCTACAGCCAGCTACTATCCTGACAAGGAGAGGGAAGAGTTAACTGCCTAGGAAATAAATCTCAGTTTGAAGTGCTTATCCCATCCCAGACCGTCAAGAAATCTGGCTTTTGAGAGCTGAGCTGTGCTGCCTCTCGATCCCTCTGCAAGCTTTTCAAGGAAGACATGGGGCACCACCATGTCCTGCCAGGTCACCTTCCCCAGCAGAAAGGGCAGCCTGGAGCAGTAAGTCCAGCTAACGGCAGAAGATGATGCCACACCATCCACAAGGCCTGACACATAATATGCAGTTTGCCAAGGTGGAAATCCCTTTATATATATTTTCCCAAGTCACAATTAAGGACTCCGTTTGTGGTGACACAGGACAGCTGGGCTCACCTGACTGTACAAAAGGCTTGAAATCCTTCAATACAAGCTCAAACTGAGATAACAGCAAGCAAAAAAAAGAGCACCTGTGGTGTTTTTCCCTTTTTTTTTTTTAATTTTTTTTCTAACTCATGAGTTTGAAGTTCTGACTTCTGGTGGCTATAACTCGGGCTGTGTGGTTACAAGCCCTGGCAGTGTGGGTGGCAGCAGACCCAGGTCACATCTCAGACTGCCCTGGCTTTCCATCAGCAGGCCTGGTGAGATACCCACTGTATGGTGTATGGCTCCCAATGCTTTGGTCACCACAACATTGTACTGGGAGCTCATTTCAGTGCCACACTGCTGTGGGACAGCACAGACAATGAAAAGCAAAAGTGAAGAGGAAACAGAATGAGAGACTCCTTGCTTTTCAGGGCAGCAAAAGCTCTGCACTTTCAGCGCAAGGATCAGGGTTGGCAAAGAGCTTTCTTCTGGTAATGACCTTTCAATTCCTGCTATTGCCCTGGGGACTGCAGGGACATGAAGAGAAGCAAAATACCCACTGCCAGTGCTCGTGATTGCATCCCACATAGCTCTGTGCTACCAAGATACACCAGAGCCTGCCACCAGCCAGCACACCTGGGAAAAACCATAGTCTGAGCTGTGCCAACTTCACCAGGAGCTAGGAAGGGCTTTAAAGATGGCTGAGGGAGATGGTGCCAACAGTAATTTCTCCACCCTCCCCAAATCCACCACACTCCCTACAACAGGGAGAGTAGACTGGAGCCATGGCTGACTGCCCATCAGCTACTCACAGCAGCAGTCACAGAACTGGTTTCCCTTCCAAACATCCAATATCCCTTCCTGGAGAGTTGAAACCAAGACCCTGTTCTAAGGGAGTGCAACTGAAGCAACTTGAGCATACCAAAATGCCAGAGCACAGACAGGCAGGCAAATGCTGATGCACATGCCACACCTGCAAGGCTGACAGAGCAGCTCAGTAGCTCTCCAGCCATGAAGCAAGCATAGATGCTGCTGCAATCCCTGTGGATGGAGTGTGTTGTGCTTTTACACTTTCAGGGGCCAGGCTAGGCTGTGTCTCAGGCTGGGATCTATGGCACACAATCTGCTTTGACAAGCTGAAGGAAGAAATGGCTCCTTGGGCAAACTGGCAGATACCCCAGCGTTGTATTGTAGGAAGGCAGCTGCTGAGAGGGTTTGTAAAAATAAACATTCCCCAGACAGAGCACTCTGTGGTTGGTCTTCAAATAAAAGCTCATTTTTAGGGTAGGAAGCCTCATCACACACTTAGGCAGAACTGGTCATTAGGAGCAGACTCTTCTGACTGCTGCTGTCTTTCACTACAAGATCTGTTCCAGACTGCCCAGACAGGATGGGCTGGAGTCCTTGAGTTTGGCTGAAACTGGAAGCAGCAAAACCACCATGTTGGGAAACAGGAGGTGGAGTTTCTTGCAGAGAAATTGTGTATCATATACTGGAAAAATGACACAAAAGCTGGAATGGCTGTCACTGTCACATCATCTACCTCAGCCTTGTCATGGTGCTGCCACTGCCAGTAAGAGGCCACAAGCTCTGCATTATGTGAGGCTCTGTCAGGCTTTGCCTGGGCTTGTCTTGGCCTGCCAGGAGCTGCTGTAGCTCGTTTTGCTGTTACAACAGCTGTCTAATGACCAGGTGACTGCACCAACATTGTCTTGGGTTTCGTGCAATTATCTGATGTTTGGGCTACCCAGTACAAGAGAGACATGGGCATAGTGAATCCAGCAAATGGGCAGCACGGTGATGAAAAGACTAGAGCCTCTGTCAGATGGGGAGAGGCTGAGGAAGCTGGGATATTGGAAGGTCAGACATTAGAAAGTTTACATCAGTGAACTGCACATCATTTGACTACAACCATTAGCATTGTTTTAACTGGTCAATCAATATCTGACTGGATTGCTAGAACTTCAGGTGTGAATTCTTTTTGCTGGTCCAAGAGTCTAATGAATAGGAGTGAAACAGCCTAACTCAGACACAACTGAATGGCAAGATACAGATGACACCCTCATTTTGTTGTCACCATGAAATCCTCACACTACTTGGGCCATAGTAGTGCCCCAAATGGTGGGTTCTGGTTCTCCAGTAGAACCAGAGAAAGCAGAAGTAGAGGGATGTCAGGAAAAGAAACTGTATGCAAATTTTAGACTATTGATCATCCACATCACCTCAAAAACTGAACTTGGCTCAAGAGTCAGCACCTACAAAGAGGGACAGAGCAGCTGTGCTGTCACATAGAATGCATCATGGCATCTTTCAAGCAAGTCTCTATGTTGGCATTTGAAGTTGGAAGATCTGTAGTGTGCTCTGCAAGGTCCCATGACTGCCCCACTTCAGCTGCTTTGATGCAGGTCAGGACAAATTCTAACCATGGTTTGTGTGCTAACTCAGCGGCACAAATGAAAGCCGTTTGCACTAAAAGCATCTAAGTCAGAAGGCTGGGCACACTTTTCACTTTGCTAGTCTGTACGTGGTCAGAAGGAATTTTATTTATGCTCCATCCTGAGAAGTCCCCCAAGGCTGAAAGCAAAACTAGGCTTTGCTTGGTGGCAGGGAAGGAAGAGGAGATTTTACTGTGCAGAGCACAAATCAAAACAATCCCAGGGCTGCTGTCCTGCCATTCAATACATGAGGTTTTTGCCTTCTGCTCTCCTTTAGGTCAGGAGCAGTCCCTCCCGGTGCACCAGGGTAATTGTGGGCTTGGTGCAGAGCTGGTCTGCACAGTGCCAGGGTGAGCAGTATGAGGTTCAGCCAAGGCTGAATACCAAAGCCCAGGGCTGCTTTCCTTAAGCCTGCCACAAAGTTTCTACTATCTTGCTGAAGGCTTGCCACCAACCCCTTTTTAAATACAAGATTCATTGTCCTAATTGTGTTTATATCCAAAACCCAAGCATTTTACTCCCACTTCTGAAGATCTCTAACATCCATTCACATTGTAATACACCATTACTTTTATTTGGCACTTACCCCCTCCATCATCTTCCTCCAGCAGTTTCCTGAGGTCAGCTTGCTTGTTTTATCTATCGGGGATCTGTGGATACACTGATACTCCCAACACAGCTGGCATTGCACAGCTGTGCTCTGGTCACATCCTTGGTCCCATCTGGATCTTCCAGGTGGGTGAGTTATTCCCTAGGCAGCCAGCACTGTGTGCACATGCACACCATGAGGCTGGATTCTGGGAAGCCCTTAATGAACCAGCCACATCCAGCACAACCAGCTTGAGCACAACATGCGACACGACCGGATTAACTCCACGTGAGCACAGCTGGGGGCAGCACAAGCCTGGGGTCACTGCCAGCGTGCTCCATGGTGACAGCACCTCTCTTCTGGAATGCCTCTGCGTCCAGCAGGTCACCAGATGTGACACAGGTGACTGGGCACCCACGCACCATCCCGGTGCAGCACCTGCCTGCAGGACATCCACAGAAGCTTACCTCATGCTCACGCTTCAGTGCCAAAAGGCGCACAATATACTCCAAGTGAAATAGGATCTTTTAATATCACATATCCAAACAAATAGTTCTCATTTCAAAATGCAAAATAGGTCCTTTGAAGATCAGCTGCTCCCAGGCCGTGTGAGCAGGGTGGGGCACAGCTGACTGGCACAACTGTTGAGGTCAGACCTCGTTTCTTTGGTAAGATACATGCCGGGAACAACACGAATGTAGAGTTGTACCAAAAGAGTCCATTTAGAAGACTAATTATTACTCCACACCCCTTATTAGAGATTTGCATTTTAAAACAGTCAAATACATTAAATAGCTTTCCGACGTCTAGATAGCAAACATTTGAAGTAGCACATATTCCGCTACCCCCACCATTTTAAGAACAAGCAACACATGTGGGAGAGAAGGGAAACATTAAAAACAGGCTGTCTGTCTCACACAGTTTATTTAACAATAGGTAATAAGAAATCAATTTTAACAGTCTATACAGTGATCGAAAGTTCTTATTTATAAGTAACCAACTTTAATTGCATGATATACAACATTTGAGGGTTTTTTGCTTTCTATTTTCAAGTTTTACAGAAAATGGAAGAGGGTGGGAAAGGGGCATGGGAGAGAGAAAGCAAGCATAAAGAAGAAACCCCAGGGACTTTTTCTCAGGTTGAAATAATCCCGTTGGAATTGTTTCTTACCCTCTTTTTTATGTTTTTTTTTCCTTTGTTAGATGTAAAAATAACAAAAAAATTCTTTCAAGAAAACAGAAACCACAATATATATACTACATCCATTTGGCAGCTGCCCCTGTGTATTTCCAAAAATGTTGTCTTCTCTCTACATGTACAAATTACTTTAATACTTGAAGTTTTTTTAAGCTCAGACTCTTGTATAGAAAATTCTTGGAGGACAAAAGTAGACTTCAGGAGGGGGACTGAGTTATTTAATATTTTTACATTTTTCAAAGAATTGATGTATTTCCAACCAAAGAGGAAAAGATTGGTATTTATTTTTATATATATATATTTATATATGTAATGTAGTTTTAAAGCAACATTAACCCCTTTTGTCCTCCGGTTTTAGGAAAGGTTCTCCTGTGTTTTTCTGTTTTTGTGGTGTTTTTTTTCGCAGTGACATCAAGAAAAACCAGAATAGGGAAAATGTTTACCATCTGCCTCAGTAAATAATAACTATCAATATTACATATTTTCATTAATTTAAAAAAAAATAAAACCTATTGGAGGCATGAGCAGGGCATCCTTTGGTGAGCAACCAAAAGACCGCCTTACACCCCCGACCTCCCCAACGCACACGAGGAAAAAAAAAGCCAAGAAAAAGGACTGGTTATGATTCCAGCCATAACAAAAATATATTCTTTGTACTCTACTGTCCCTCAGGTTCGTTGTCGGTTTGTTTTTAAAACCACAAACTACTGCTGCAGAGTTCAGATGTGTTCCAGGGAAAAATGTTGTTTTAGCTAAGAAAGATTCAAAAAAATTTGTCTTCAGTACAAAAAGTCTTGCGAAAATAAGTTTTTTTTAATTTTCTTTGTTTTTTTAATTTTTTTTTTTGCTCCCAAAATGCTACAACGTGTCTAGTGTATGTCTAGTGTACTCTGTGAAAGGTTTGAATTCAAGTCCGAGTTCTCGGAGCTGAGCCCCAGTTCCGTGGCGCTTGTACCATGGAGGCCTGCCATGCCGGCATTGCTAGCAAGCTGGGAAAGCATTGCACTCTGGTCTGGGCTGGCAAAGTGCCCTTGATCCATGGGGTTAGCCTGGGCAGCTACCAGTCCTGGATGTGGAGAGCTGGTCTGCGGGGACACGTGGTGTGGAGAAGGCTGAGGCTGCATCCGAGGGGATGGGCTGGAATGAGGGGGCTGGGACTGGGGCCGCGGTGAGGGTACAGGCTGTGGAGAACGCACTTGATTGGTGAGTGATGAAGGGAGCTGCTGGCCCTGGAGGTGCGGGGACTGGGCCTGATTGGGGAGCATGTGCTGTTGGGGGCTCATAGGATTGGGCTGAGCTGGGGATCCCATCTGCTGCTGAAGCAGCCTTTGCTGGAAAGCCTGTTGCAAACTGGCTCCTGTCTCTGCACTCATGGCCTGTGGAAGCTGGCTTATTTGTCCCATGTTTCCTTGCTGCATCTGCTGCATGTGATGCTGCATTCGCTGCTGTTGCTGCTGGGGATACCCGACGCCCTGGGGCTGCTGAAACTGGTTGTGGTTGGCCATCCCTGGCCCCAGCGCCGGTCCCGCTCCCTGCTGCTGCTGCTGCTGCTGGTGGCGCTGCTGCTCCATCATCACCCCAGCCATGGCCTGCTGTGGCTGCTGCTGTGGCTGCTGCTGGGGCATGCTGGGTCTCTGCACTCCTGCTTGCATGGGGTTCATGTTCTGCATGGCGGGGTTGGGGTGCCCCCCTCCTTGCTGCCCTTGCATGTCCTGCTGCGGCTGGAGCCCCGGCTGCCCCTGCGGGAGGCCAGGCTGCCCCGCCATGGCCTGCGGGTTCTGTGAGCCCGCGTACTTGGCCGCCCGCTGCTTGATGAAAGCGGCCAGCAGCTGAGGGTTGGAGTGAAGGATGTTAAGCACCTGCTGCTGTTGCATGGGTGAGCTGGGAGACCTGAGAGTCCGCAGTAGGTTTTGTAAGGCCGCCTGGGGCAGAGGTTGCTTGGGCTGAGCAGTGCCAGGTACCTGACCCATCCCTGGCTGAGGGGCCATATTCATCGGCTGACCTGGCTGAGCTACTGACATCATGGATGGCCTCTGCATTCCTGGCTGCAGCTGAGCTTGGGGTAAGGCCCCCTGCACCCACGGTGGCTGCTGCTGAATTCCTGCCGGCCCCATTCCTTGATCTATATGGCCACCAGGACCTCTGCCTATCTGTGGAGGGTTCATTCCCATCGGTGGCATCTGGGGCATCTGGTGCTGAATCGGCCTTTGGAAGATCTGAACCTGTGCCATCTGGCGCTGGGTCTCCGCTGCCCGCTGGATCTGCATGGCCATTTCCACCGCTGCTGGAGGAGGACCCTGAACTGGCGGCTGCGGCGGCTGAGGTGGAGTCGGAGGCGTCACCTGTCCGCCTGCCTTGCCCTGGGACACGGCGCCAGGGGGCTGAGTTCTTGGCATGGTGTAGGGCGGCATGCTGTTGGGAGGCGCGGGCTGAGGCTGTGACACGGGCTGGGGCGGAGGCTGGGGCTGCGGGGTTTGCGGCGTTGGGGGCTGCTGGCCCGTCGGAGTCGTCGGTGTGGCCGGGGTGGGCGAGGGCAGTCCTTGCTGCTGGCCTGCCACACCTGTGCGCTGCATGCTTGCCATCCTCCTTCGGAGCATCTGTGCCTGCTGCAGGCGGTGCTGGAGCTGCTGCTGACGAAGCTTGTGTTTGATGTTGAGGCAGAAGGGCACGGGGCACTTGTTCTCCTGGCAGTGCTTTGCGTGGTAGCAGCAGAGAGCAATGAGTTGCTTGCAGATGGGGCACCCTCCGTTGGTCTTGCGTTTGCAGCCTTTGGTGTGTTGGACGACCCGTTTCATCTTCTGACAGGACGGCAGCGAGCAGTTGGCGTTGCGGCACTGGCAGGCGTGCACCAGAGACTGGATGCAGCGCTGGATGCTCAGGCGGCGCGAGTCGCCGGGGCTCTGCGTCGTGGCTGTCTGCTGATTGTTGCTCTCGTCGTCCAGACCGAGGCCTAATTTTTCCATCTTGTGGTCATGGTTTTTAGTGTTATAGCAGGTGATGCACAGGTCATAATCCTGAAAAGACAACAAAGGATGAGTTATCGGTGTTCCTGAAACTCCATACGATAAATGAATAAATGATGTCCTGCCACCTCAACAATTACTCCCGGTCTGTTCCAGGCAAATTGTTGCTCTAGGGAAAAATTCAATCTTTCATGCCATGTTGAGGTACTAGAGAAGGAATAAATCCAAATTATAGCCAGGGAAAGTGTGTGGCTGTAAGGGTGTCTGAAAGCTACACAAATATATAAACCTTGAAAAACAAGTTGGCTCTGAGCTAGTAAGTCACACATTATTCAGAAAAATCCCAAAAGGAAAGAAGAAGAAATAGGCAGGGACAAATAGCTGCTCATCTGCTCCCATTTCAAAAGAAGAGAGCAGGAGTGGCAGAAGAGGTACCAGCTTTCAAAAAAGAATGAAAGCTGCATTTTCTGTTTGCAGATGTGAGTTAAACAACAGAGTGCTGAAAGAACAGAACGTGTTCTGTGAGAGCAACAGCACGAGTTTGGGCTCAGTAATTGATCTTTAAGAAAAAGACCTAAGTTCTTAGGATTGACTAAACCATAGGAAATTTAGAATTTACTTTCTGGTATATACCAAAAAGGTAAAAGCACATGTGTGTGCATGTATACGTATACATATATATATATATATTTGTAACCAGAGGAAATGGAAGTATCAAATTGTAATTAAGATCAAATCTGAGTCAGTCATTCACTTCCAGCAGGCTGGAAAACTAAGTCAGACACAATGATAATCCAGCTTCCAGTGGGCACTGAACCAAAGTCCTGGACTCGATCTTCAAGCACACTGGTTTTGCAAACACTTCTGAAGACACAAATGCTGTTTGCAGCATTCTACAGAGACACAACAGAATAGTGAAGGAGTCACAGGGGTATTGGGGTCTGACTTGCAGCACAGCAAAACCTCTGTGCCAGCAAACCAACGGAGAGCCCTCTACAGAAATACTGCTGCCCCACACTTCTGACTCTGGAAGGAAAATGTACGCATTGCTCTTCAGAAAAACCAGCTGATCCTACCATTCCAGCTCAAGCCATGGCTACAGTTCCCAATTTCTTAGGCAGCAGCACCTTAAATAAACTACAGAAAACACAACTCTATTTCAGCTCTCCACAAGGCAGAAATCACACCAAGCAGCACATTAGCAGAACCACTTGTTAAAGAAAATGTTTTCCCTCCTTTCTGAACTGCCAGCAGATGAGCTGCACAGATCTTTTTCCATCAGTTAATAATGAGAAATCAGTTCAGACAAAAAGCACTCTGGGCACAAAGACACAGGGGCAGAAGCAGGGAAAACTTCACCAAACACACCTCACAGACAGTGCAATGCCATCTGGTCTCCACATGATGCTTGCACTCATTGCAGGTGTAAACAAAGCGGTCTTGGCTCTGGGTGTGCAGCTCCACCAGCATGCACATGGTTGACCACTGAGCCCTTCGTAGCGAGGAGAACTCCAGGTGCTTGTCTCTAGCAAGGGTCAGGAAAGCATCGCGCCCATCCATCAGGTCACATGGAATGAGCGGGTCGGGCTCAATGATGGGGGGCAGGGAGTTGGCTGCAGGGCCAGCAATGAGACGGATGACAAAGAAGACCTGAAAAATAAAAAGGTTTAATATGTTAGCACTTATCAAGATGTTTTGGTCACCAAACCTCATTATAGAGTCTACAGTTCCAGGATCAGTTAACATTTGAATGACCTGCTGCCAGGTGGGATGCTTGTGAGGCCTGGGAAATCTCAGACCTCTGGGTGCCCTGCAGGTTCACTTTCCTCTGAAGAAATAGGAAAGGGGCACTGGACTGAACAGAAACAGTAGAACTGCTGTGGCAATCTAGACTGCTACAAAGTTCTGCATGAGCACAGCTGCATTTATTCCCACTGCCCTTGCAGCAAAAAGCACCCAGACTTAATGGTACTGGTCTGTCTGGGTGAGCCACTCAATTCTCCAGCCAAACCTGTATAATTTACAGGGCATGACTCTGTTTGAAGTATCAAACCTTTATACACTTCTTTACTGAAGTAAAAAATATTCCTCATTCAATCAACTCTTACCTCCTTGTGCTTCTCCATAGTGGCATACAGCTTTTGGGAGAGGTCATTGGACACATTGGGCATGCCAGGCTTCTTCTTATTGCCACGACTCAAGCTGCTCTTGTTTTTACTTGTCTTCTTATTGTTCTTCTTTTTGGCATTTTTGCTGTCTCCCTTGCTCACCTAGCAATTTTAAAGACATTTTATGTCAGGTATCTAAGCAACACCACATCACAATTTTATTATTTTTATATATTCTACAACTGCAGGACAAACCACACTTCACAATCATTTACTCTGAAGACACATACTAGTGTCCCCAGAAATATTAAATTAACTCCATTAGAATTACTCCAAAAGCTATCAAGTTCAGCAATACATACCTCCAAAAATATTAAAAACATAGATGCTCAGGACATACAAGCAAAAAAATATATATAATGAAACTTGTTTGTCCATTACAGCTACACACTCTTGGACAATCACCAAGGGGTTCAGTAGATGAACTCTTGATGTAATTCAAAAGTAAAAATAACTGCAAAGTGCAATTGATATCGCACTGAACAAAGGTAAGGAAGACTTAAACCACTTAGATTTAGTTTGCTACAGCTCTGACAGATTTACTTTTAACAGACTGCATTAAACTGATTTTGGTATGAAGCTGTTGTTCTGAGTCCAAAATGCATTAGTAGTGCAACTTCTGGCATGCACCTGTCATACCCTGCAACACTCAAACAAAACAGGTCAGCTTAATTTCAGCTATATTCTGTTAGCAGTGAACAGTTTCTTGCTCTCTGGGATGCTTAGAGAGCCCCTCAAAATCTCACAGCATAAGATGATCAAGGATCAAAGTAATTGTTAGCCAAACCAGCATTTTTCCTAAGCTTAAAATAACTTTGAAGAATGGAAATTCCCAGCAAACATGGATGACTATTACATCACTTGACAGTACAGTTTATTATTGCCCCTTCTTTGAGTATGAAACATAGGATCAATAAAGAGTTACAAATATTTGTAATAATAATAATGATAATAAAGTTAAATAGTAATGTACTGGAAGTTGGCCCTATGACAGGATTTTGGGGCCAAACTGCTGTGAAGAGTCAACTAAATATTGACCAATCTCACACAGAGAGCTAAATGATCCTTCACAAGTGGTTTCTGAGTATACTAGAGAGATGAGAACTTAAGCTATACCTTATGGAAAGCAAACAAATAACTTCCTAAGCATTTTCCTAAGAAAGGTGTTACTTAATGCAAATTTGATATCATGTTGCCTAATTTCCTGCACTTTGATTAAATAAAATCCTTGAAAGAAGGTATTGCAAAGAGCAGCACAGCAGAATCACAATTTTTAACTGGAACATTAAACCTAACTTTTTTTGATCCAAAGATTTTCCAGAAAAAAATTCTAATCCCCCCCCCCGCCCCCAAAATCTAGTCTCTGATAAGGTGATGAAGCAGCAATGTTTAAAGAGTTAACTAACAAGTACTACTGCATGAGCAAAACTACTACCCTTATCCTAGATTCACCACTTCCATAAAAGTTCAGAGCATCCAAGGATAGACAGATGCATAAATTCTGCATCTGCTCACTTTCAAACTTATTGTTGCATTAAGAGGCATCTCTTTTATTTTTGAGAGTTTTTTTTGTTGGACTTGATAACACAGTTGTACATTCTCCAAAAAAATTGCACAAGACACCAGCAAGAAATTTCTCTAGTTTAATGTAACCCAGCAACAGTTCAGCAGTAATTTGTGCTTCAGATCCTCAATGCCTTAAAGCTACTAAACAAACTTAATGAGAGTCAAGTACTAACTCACAGCATTCCATTACTTTCTCAGAACATTCTGCTAAGACTGGTGTTATATCATCTAAGTTAGGAAGAAAAGAGTGAGCCACTATTTAAAAGCTAATGCTTAAGGAACAAATTTCCAAATCAGACTGAGGTGGCAACATAGTCATTGATAAACAACTGGATTTCAGCAACAAAATTTTCAACTAGCAGCTGTTTCAATAGAACTACCTTTGGTAATTAGATAGTTTATAACCCTGTGAACACCCACTGTTCATCCAGATGTACCTTAGTGGTATTTTACCAGCTCTAGTTTATAAACTGTAAAATTGAAATTTATTTTAGACTGAAAAGTGAAAACCCCAGTTAACTGAAGTGCCTTGTGCTCCTCTTTTTTTATAATTAGCCTTATCTAATCAGAACTTTTACATTAGACCATGAAAAGCAGAAGCATTCTTACATCTGTGCTTTCATTACTAGTGTTTTCTTCTCTCTTCCGTTCTTCTTCCTCTTGCTCTAGTTCCTTAATGCTCTCCTCCAGAACATTAGGCCAGAAGTCCCCCTCAAAGTAAGGGAGCTCCTTTGCACTGGTTAGACGGTCTTCTGTTGCCTGCTTAAATATATCCTAAAAGAGAGCAAGCCCACCTTTGGTTATCACTATTACAAGTCACATAAGGAAAAGCAACATTCTCAATGAGTGACAAGAAAAGGCATCAGCAGACTAAACAAATGAAAACTTAATATTATAATTCATTTTACTAGAACACATTCTAAGTGCAAATTTAACACTGTATCTGTTACAGTTTGTCAAATACACTTCAAGTATTCCCACTCAGAAGAAAGAAATTATTGTGTGCTAGACTTCAATATGCATTCTTACCAACTGGGACACTGTTATCACCATAATCTCAACGTTCATTTAAATCCTTATAATTCCAAAGATTTTAATACTTCTAACTGCATCAGCATCCTAACCCTGCAATTTGATCTGACACAAGAAGATTTAAGATTCCATATATGCTTCTTAGCTTGTTCTAAGGAACCATTTCAAGTCTTTTGCTAGAACGATTTCAGAAGCTACATGTTGTGAAGAGAGTATGTTTTAACTCTAAACTTCTGGTCCTCAATTCACTTAAAACTAACGCAGTAAACACCAAGAATCAGGCACAATGCAAGGAAGAAATGAAGACAAGATTGACCAATCTCCCCTAAGCACACACTTCACACACCTTGTAATCATGGACAATGCGCTCCGACACAGACTTGTCCAGCATCTTTTTGTACCACTCTTGCAGTCGCTTGGGTTTGGGTATCTTTTGGTCAGGAGGATGGCAGTGGAAGATGTAATCATCTCCTTCACTGGGCGGGCACGCCCAGATGTGTCCAGTAGTATACCTGCCGTGGCGACACAAACCGGGACATGTGGGCGCTGACAATGATCTCGCGCGCTCTCCTCTCTGACACCAGGTGGCGCCACCACCGAGGCTGGCAGCTGATCCCGGACCTAATGCGTCCATCTTTTCACTCATTTCCTAAAATCCAGCGCTATATATGGAGCACTTATATGTAAAGGGTGCACATTTTACAGCCTAAAAAACAAAGTCTGACACAAACCTGCAACTACTATCTCCCAATTAACTAATGGGAGAAAGACAGAGTCTAGGTATTTCAGTAGTGAAATCTTGAGATAGAGCAGCAGCAATATTTTATCTAGCAACATTTTTAAAACAGATTTACTTAAAGAAAGAATTCATCTTTCTATTGTAAATCCTCTGGTTTTTGAGAATCACTTTGAAAAACTTTTAGAATTACATCTGGAAATAAACAGGCACTGCCAACCTGTGGTATTGGGTGCACAATCTAGAGTACTATTAAGACAGATGACAGCCAATTAGTAGCAGCTGCAGGAAATATAACACCTAAGATCACTTCTTTATCATCAGTTCTTCTCTATTAGTTTTTGAAGAGAACTCTAGTAGGAGGAATAATCAGTTAGAGAAAAATAACCATCCTTGCCCTGTTGAGAAACAGCTCTGCAGAACCCCCCCCAAGCCCTGGGAGCTGCAGCCAGCTGTCATTCCTTCTGCCTGAGAATGGAGAGATGATACAGCAAGACCAAGATTGTTCTCCCAAAATGAGAACCTGATGTTACCCATTCGCACAGAAAATAGCATTAAGTAAAGCTGAGGCTTGAGCTCTATGCAGCAAATGTACAGACTCACAGATTAGAAAACAGACAATAAAAAAAGCAGAAAGAAGCCTAGTGTATGCTTTTGAAGTAATAAAGAACACACCACCTCACTGAGGTACTGAAGATAGTACTGCTTACCTCCACTTCAACTCCCTTAACTTTTCTCATCAACTGCTTTAAACATAGTCCCTAACAATTTCTCCACAAATAACTTCACCAGCCTACACTGGGTACCTTGACAATAGAGTGATGGTTACTCCACTGGCCTTTCTACTTCAGTAATCAGGGTAATTTAATTTCCACCTTTCTTGTTACTGCAGTTGTTCTGTGTTCGTTTGTGCTGTCCAAATATATTTTCCTCTTTCTTTCCTAACTCTTCAGTTTCTCACATTTCCAACTACTGAAGATTTCTTAATGGCCATCTACAACTGTTACAGAGTTAACCAGTACAGACAAAACCCACAACTTTCTCCTTATACACAACGGTAAGAGCTTACTTGCTAGCTCAAAGGAATGACCTAATTAAAGGCATTACACAATGACAACAACATTTTATGGACTGGAGAAGGGGCTCACTGTTTCTACTTAGACTTAAGAAAGTTTTACATAAATTTGGAAACATCAAAATAGTTGAAGCAGAGGCCTCCCCTGAAAAGCCTGCAATCCCTTCTTCTCTTCTTCTTTTCAACTGTACACAGTTGTTGTCAAGTTATTCTATCACAGGCTGATACTTAGGCACCATATTTACTATAGGATGCAGTAATTTAATTTGCAGCAAGAACTACTCAGCACAAATGCTGTACAGAAGAAATTATAAGATACTCACCCTAGTTTCTTAACATATTCTAGATATCCAATCAATATTTCATGATAGACAGCAGTCCTCAAGCATTTAGGGCGGAAGAAATGAACACTGTCAAGGTATGATATATACACTCGCCTAAAAAAAAAACCAAAACAATACAAAAAAAAAAGCATAAGAAAGAGGAGAGATTTTGAAGTTATTCTACAAGTTTATTAATGCTATTTTATACATGTGAAGCATCCATTACAACAGCAATTTGCAAAGCATCTGATCCTAATTTACCTCCAGAAACTTGGCCGCCTTCTGATATCCTAGCCTCATCTCCCTAGAAGTGTTCAACCCCTTCCTTGAAAACACAGATCAGTGATCCTTAAGGCAACTCTGTCTTCCACCCAGCATCCCCAGTAAGAAACAATTCTGACATTACAGAAGCTACTTTGTTTCTAGAACCCAACAGCACTAAGGCACATAAGCAACAGAGAAGCTCTATGCTCTATGCAGAACCACAGGAGGTTCATCCAAGGGAGAGAGCATCAAGGTAAAACAGACTTTTGTGGGGTTCCTCACCTTTGATTGGGTGGAGGGCAGTCTGAGCCATACTCCTGCACGTGCATCCCAAAGAAGCACAAGTCTACACCATCGATCTCCTCAAAGGCAAAAAGCGCTTTTGTTCGGTACGGGAAGGACTCTGCCATCTCGCCACTGTCTACGAACCTGCAGAGCAGAGGGTAAAGTGGAACACCAAATATATTCACACATTAGAGACTGCATGTTACTAGGTGAAGGCTACTCTAAGTGTAATTTTAGTGTCATTTGAAAGTTTAATGTTTACAGACTACTCAAGTATGAGGCACCCACTTTTTACTGTGAAAAAGACACTCATCCAAAAAATTATGATGCTGCTGTTTGTCACTATTTGGCTGGTGATGAGGTTTTAAATACAACAGTCTTTTTGACTGGATATTAGAAAAAAATTCCTCATGAAAAGGACTGTCAAGTATTGAAACACTTCCCTGGGCAGCCTGTTTGAGTCACCATCCCTGGAGATACTTAGAAGATGTGTAGATGTAGCACTTGGAGACATAGTTTAGCAGTGGCCTTGGCAGTGCTAGGGTAACAGCTGGACTCAAGTTTGGAACTATTTTCCAACCTAAATGATTGTATTAAATCAAGTGTATCATGTAAGCACAAACAGCTCCCACTTCCACAAAAAGAAAGCAAAATTAGAAATGAACATACCTTGCTTTCATTCCCGGCTTTACTTCAACAGTTTTGTCAGATGCATGTACCACCCTAACTGTGACCTCTCCTGCCTCAGGGTGATTCTGTCGTCTTAGGAAATCATTGACTCTGCTCTCCAGGAAGGTACCAAGTCT
Organism: Geospiza fortis; assembly: GCF_000277835.1. Taxonomy (NCBI): domain Eukaryota; kingdom Metazoa; phylum Chordata; class Aves; order Passeriformes; family Thraupidae; genus Geospiza; species Geospiza fortis. Next base: position 4,642,910 of record NW_005054334.1, on the reverse strand, counting down.
TGTAGCTGGTAATCCTGCAGGAGGAAAATACAGCTCTAAACATATACAAAACTGAACTGTTCATATGTGACTTCTCTACTCAGATGTTAGATGAAGAATGACTTTTATCACATGCAGTATGCTAACATAAATTAAAGCTTCATCTTCAAACCCTACCACTTCTAGATGGGGTGAGCTGCTTTTTCCCTGCAGGCACATTTATGGTTTATACATTATTTAAATGAATAAAGAATCTGTATTTCAACCCAATTTCTATCTTGTCTTAAAAGTCAATCACAATTAAGGTTTCTCCTGAACAGATGTTATTAATTACTTAAACTGGATTACACAACACTGCTTTCAGACACATCTTCACAAGCAGACATTGCATGTGGAAGTATATTCTGTCTATAAAGCCATACTAGCCAAGTTAGTATCTCCACTTACCAAAAGAATATATTTCAATATTGGAAGGGCTCTAAAACAGTTTGTTAGCCCCCTAAAACAGAATGTTAACTAACACTACCACCTGTGAATGCAAACACTCTGAACACTACAAAACTGATGGTCAAAACTGACCAAAAGTATCCTCCTTGAGCTCTTAAAAAACTTAAATAAAACACAAGCATAAAAGCCACCTCTTCCCCATTCTCAACATATTATTTAAATTTTTTGGTGCAAATGTGAGAATCTTACTTTTAGCAGAGAATTTGTTCTCTTTCCTGGTTCGTCCTGTTTTCTTTAGGCAGCCATCACAGACAAAGCTGAAGCAAAAAAAAAGAGAAAGTGAAGTCACCCCAAGTCAGACCACCACGTTCTCTAGCATCCTACCATTAGAAGCAAAACCTTTCACAAGATCTTATCTGATCTGGAAAATACCTTAAGTAAATTTGAAATAAAAGCACAAAGAACAGCTCAACAGTCTCAGAGCTGCAGAGGAGGATCTAAGCTCCAGGTGCTGCATGCCCTATCAGTTGCTCACATCACCACTGGAAAGCCCAGGGAAGTCTCCACTGGCAGGTCTGACAATATCAGCTCAAAGTATTCTTGGTGCAAATAGGCTCAAACTGCTGTCTCTGATGATAAGACACTGCAGCACAAAGCATAAGGCTGATTTTTTTTCTAAATGCCCAAATACACTGTAGATTGAAATGATTCTATGATTATTCTTCACTTACAGGACATCCACCCTCTTCTGCAGCAGTGTGGATGGGACAACAGAATGCTAAACTGACACTCTTTGGACAAGAAATGGGACATTTAAGCTGTTATAAAGTATAATTCATCATTATTTTAAAAGTTTTAAAATCAATCAGAAGAAAACATATGTTGATCAAGAACTGTGGAGCATTTAAAGAAAATGATATTTTTTAAATTTAAATTTAATCTGATCACTGAGGTCAAAAAAGTTGATTCACCTGTTAAATCCTTGTTAAAAATTTTTTGAAGATGATGAAGCACTATGATTTGTAAAGAAAACAGATCAATCGGAAACTGTTACCAGAATTAAAAACCATCTTTTCATGAAGGGCTAGCATTTCTAAACATAAAAGGCTGAAATGCTCTTTCCACACAAAGAATAGAAAACTTGACACACAACACTGTAAGATGTACTGTCTAAATTTGATATTACCCTCTAGATTGTATAAAATTTCCAGGGAATATAATTTCTTCCATTAAACAGTCTTTTAAATATAACCAATATAAGGAAGTTTATACATGAGTTCTACCCAATAGTAAATATGCTATGTACTTAATAAGGAGAAATTCCTCACCCAGAAGGCCAGATTATCTCATTATGAAGAACACAGATCTGGTGCATTTTTCGTCCACACTCTATACATTCAACAAATCTGTACAACACAAAAAAGGCAAAGGGAAGCAAAGGTTAGTAGTATCATTGCTTGCTTGTGTATTTTGTAGTACTTTATTAGAGCACTTCTAGCATTTAGGCTTTTGAGTCTCTTTAACACAGAGAGAATATCTATGCTAAGAACAGCCTTCAGAACAAATCAAGAACCTGCCAGCTCAAGTTGGGCAGACTATGCAGGGACACTTTATTACCATTTGCTTGTCTTACCACCATCCACTCATTTTTTTCAAGTGAAGCCCTTTTAAGGATAAGACCTGTAAACTGCTTGTTGCTATTGACAGTAGAGGAAAATGGATTCAGCCATGTCAGAAAGAAAGAACCAGGTGAAATACTTGGCTGTTACTTGCCCCACTATGCTTGAACCCTGGGGTATATTGCAAATACACTGCAGAAAGGCGAGAAAGAAGAACCAGAAGCAAATACCAAAGTCACTTTCAGAAAATTAGCAGAGATTAAAGGACAACTGAGATATGTCACATGGTTTAGTTCCCAGATGTTGGTGAACATAATTATCCAAAATACCTAATGTTCCTTCAGGTATTGGGACAATCTGACTCCTTCTGAACATGCCTGTCTAAAAGTTTGAGACTTTGAATGAATAGTTGTAATCTATGTAGAGCATGTGGTATCACACTGTAAGTTAGGCTTATATTCTATCTTCACTTTAACAAAGGGAAAGAAAAGTTATGAATCAAGCTACTATTCTCTCCTTCCCACAACCCTTGTAAAACAGAACTGGCTGACCCTTGTGCCTTTAGAATGATGGTGTGGGAACAATAAATATCCTTTTTCCTCATTCATTTGAGAACTGAGATAATGTTCACAAAATAGCAGCATAGGTATATGATGCAGGACCATGTAAAGCAGCTTCAAAAACCTGCTCAGGAATATCAAGAAAAGCAGCTGAGTCACCATCATCTTCATATTACTGAATGACTACAGTTCTGCTTTCAGAGCAGTACAGAATAACTGGCTGATTCAAAACATAGCAGCTTTTCCTTCTACTACAGCTGCCTGTAAAATGCAGCAACTAGAAACAGCAACAGCACTAAGAGCTGCTGCCAAATGACTCAAATCAGTTGTGAGACTTGACCATTCACCACAACCAAGTTTCAAAGCAGAGCTATCTGCATGCATCGTTCTGTTGAATCTACGTGCAAGACAAGAAAATGGAGTCATTTCAGCCCATATATCCATGTTAGTGTTTCTCAAGCACCGCCACAGTGATTTGTGTTCTCAGCACTGAATGTCAGATCTGCTGATTACTGAGCAGCCCCTACTAACTAGCAGAGCTACATGAAATTGAAAACATTCAAAGACAAAGCTGGTGGTGAATGAATAAAATGTTTCTTACAAAGTATTTATAATAAAATGAGGATCATTCCAAGAGTGACAGCAATACTTACAGCTCAGGATCCAGTGTATCATTTTTCCTTTTTGAAAACTGTTCTTTGTTTATCGTGCTATGGAGAAACAGGCAATAAAACTCAGTTTTAACACAAGACAATAAACATTCACGCAATACCACACCTATCCACAAACCAAGACAAAACTTACAAGCAGAGGTTTTATACACTCACTGGCACTACAAGGAAAGTAATTATATTTTACACAGTGACAGACAACTGAAGTGTATGCCACTCCACTTTGTCTATGGAAACCATTATTTTTCTCTTGTAGAGAGCAACATTGTTCCCTTATTCAGTTTTACTACAGGATAAATACTAAAGCTTGCTGACAATTCAAGTTTTGGATAGGTCTGATCAGTGTTTAATGGTGAAAAGACTACTTGATATGCCTCTCATATTATGTAGGCAGAATTCCAATTATCTTTGATTACTGAGAAAGGTAGGTTATCTTTTTTCAGATTCTCCTAGCCCTCCTCCTCCATCAACTTCAAAGGATAAATTTCAGCTTCCAAGCCCTGCAACCCCAGCCCAGCCACTACTATACATTATTTCTACTTTCTCTACACCAGTTTCAAGACCTAAAATTTCAACTTTTTGACAGAAGTTTTAAATGACCTGGTTCAGAACATACAATATTCAAATCTGTGAGAATTTACCCACAAAGAATGTTCTGCATAACACGAGAAGATCAGTACGTCCCTCCCTGAGAAGTAATGACACAGACTCACTCCAACTTGCATGAGATTAATTAACCTTCCTATCTCCTCTAATTTCAGTATTTATTCTGAATTGTGCCACCTGCAGAATAAATACTTGAAGCTCCTTATAAAATAAATGATGAAGTTAAATATCTCAATTACTTCAAATTATTCTTATAATATGGTGCATGGAACTTAAACAGGACCCACCATGCATATTCCTATGATGTACTCTATGACTCTATATTGAATAAATTTTGGATCTTGGCTTCTACTAGAATAGCAATCCATCTACTCACAGGGACATGAAATGGTCCATTGTACTGACCAGCACACATTATTTCTTCCTTTTTCCTCCCAGAAAGGTAGGTCACAGAATCCTAGGATAGTTTGAGCTGGCAGGGACCTTAAGAGATCATCACCCCCTGCCACTGTCAGGAACACCTTCCACTAGACCAAGGAGCTCAGAGCTCCATCCAACCTGTCCTTTAACACTTCCAGCGATGGGGCATCCAGAACTTCTTTGTGCCACCTGTTCCAGTGCCTCACCACCCTCATAGTGAAGAACTTCCTCTTTCTACCTAAGCTCCATCTACCTTCTTTCAGTACACTTCAGTACATCATCCCAAGCCCAAACAGATACTCCCAGTACTGTTCTGTATGCATCCATTAGTGCATCCAGGATCTGGTTCCAAATGAAAGTTAACTCAGTTTGGCCAATTACCAACTTCAACAACTCTGCCTCTGGCTTCAGACTTTTCCTGAATTCCTCATGTTGTTCTATCTGAAGGGTTGTTGCACTGCTTTCCGCCACAGGGATTTCTTGAACAGCTCAAAGAGTAACTGCTTGGCACTCATTTGTCCCTCCAGGACTTCCTTAGTCTCAAAAAATTCTGTTTCAAGATCTTTTTGAGGTATGAGAAGGGTACAGCAAAATGAGAGAGTGCAACAACAGTTTGCCACCAACATGGTAAAATCCATGCACAGCCTTTTATTGTGTCCTCAACTACTGCACAGCCTCTCTCATAGGTAGATG
>NW_005054334.1:4634549-4637905 GCF_000277835.1 Geospiza fortis | reverse complement strand
AATATTTGAATGGCAAAAGGAGGTTGCCTGCTTCTGGTTTGGATGAAAAACAACCTGATGTTGAATACAAGTTTAATGGCATAGCTAGGGTATAAAGAATATGGAATGTTTGCGATTTCAAGCTATGTCTGTCACACACTTGCCTGCAGGCATGGTTATTTTTCTGCAGTAGAATACTTCCACTTTTTTTTTCAGGGAAAAAGCCATTTTCTTCTTTCCCTTCTATTCGTACAGTTGCAATTCTAAGCACTAAGTGCTTCTTTTTCACTAGTTTAAGTCAGTGCAGGTTTGAAAGATAAGCATATGAAGGATGTATCATCCACCTTCTACTAGGCTAAAAACCTAGAGCTGAACCCCCCTTCCCTACAGAAAGCACCATGATAGAGCTCAGGAAAGCACAGCACAAGCAAACACAAAGAACTCACGTTTGAGGTTGTGATGGGTCATCTCCCAGAGAAACGCTCTCCCCTTGGATTTCGTTGAAGCACTTCTCACAGAAATGATACCTGTCAGCAAGAAGGCCATATTTGGGTGAACTGCTCCGTCCACACAACACAGCCCAAGGCAAGCAACGGAGCCACCAATCACAGCAGGCCAAGGAAGGGACAGGAGCAGAGAGCAGGTCATCAACGGCGACAAGGATATTCAATGATGCGGATTTATGGGCCCCACATTGGGTTTGGTTGGTTTGGTTTTTTGGTTTGGATTTTTTTTTTTTGCGCAATCAAAGCCAAGCGCAGACAATGACAAGCATGAAGGAGAAATTAAAAAAAATAACACACACACGAACAAAGAAATGGGGGTTTGCAGGACAAAAACAAAAACACAGAAGCAAGACAAGACAACACAAAGCAGAAAGCCAAGGCAAAGCACAGATTAGCATTAAATCTCTCAAATGGGTTCACAAGCAGCAAACGATAAAAACAAATTAAACAAGAGTATTCCATTTTAGCATACCCATACCCTCTTCATTTTAATAATCCATGCCACGTACAGCAAAGAATTAAAATGAGACAGGGGAAAGAGCAGAAGGAAGGAGGAACTGCTACTCTGACTTGTACATCAGCACAGCAGTTCTGTTGGGAGGAGGATCTGCAGGAGATCAGTGGAAGAGAGGTAGTCTTCCATCTTAAATGTATAAATGCTAAAAGGTCACAATATTCTCTCCCAGTTGAAAGGAAAAACTAAATACCAGAAACTTTAGGAACAATAAAATTTGTCCTTAAAATTCTTACAGACTAATAGAACTGTCAAACCCCATGTTAACTAACATGAACTAGACACATAATGCTCTACATGGATATGACTCTGCCATAGCCCAGTCTGCACATAGAACAGTCCAGCCATCACTACAGCAAGCATTACAGAAAAAGATTTCATTTGTACTTAGATAAAATAGAGATAAATTCAAGATTCTACCCTAGCCTTCAAAAATGTTCTAAAGCTGTGGCTTCTCCATTATAAGGCATGCTAACTGAGTGCACAGGGCAGCTAAAAATAAAAATAAAAAATCCAAACAAATTCATTATAAAGCCATACTAATCTATGTTTTTAGCAACTGTTAGGCTGAAAAGACGAGTCTCAACCTCCTTTCCCAGTTTTCATCTGAGATAGTGCAGAGAACAGTACTTCTGGAATAAAACATTTCAATCTATAGATATATGCATCTGTATATATGATGCAATCTACAAGTCACATGTAGGCACCTGTTACAATGCAAACATTCCCTTCTAACATTTGCAAACATGTCAAATGTCAGATTTCTGAGCAATAGTATTTTGGTTCATCTAGTACTTGCCTATGGACAAACATAAGCAGAACATACTGACAGGACATGACAAGCTCTACTCTACATGCAAGTCTAAAACTACAACACCTATTGTGGGGTATTATAAGACTAAAGAAGTAGGAGAAGCTTAAAAACCACCATTTTCTGCTATAAACCTTTATGAAGTTTTACAAGGTTAAGATGTAACTTATATAATCTTTGACTGCTTTCATCTGACCAGGTGCTTAAGGAAACTACAATTCTTGGAAAATTTTGGCTTTCAGGCAAAATCCTTTGTGTTTTTGTCGTTATGGTTTGTTTTGGGGCTGGTTCTTTCATTTGTTTGAAGTTTTGGAATGAACGGAGAGCAGGAACTAAATAAATTGATGGATCTTGGACTTAAGCAGTTCTCTGCTCTAATAGGTTCACTCTGATGACAGGCAAGGGAATATGGGAATGTTAAAGCATGTGTTTGCCTGTTTCTTCCTGCCTCACTTTCCCAGAGATGACCTTCAGAGATGACTAGCAAGAAACCTCCTTTCAGAAGTCAAGTTACTTTAAATCCTTTAATAAACCCCAATTAAAAAAGGATACTCAAAAGAGCTGTAGAAGGGACAGCATTTTACAGAGCTACTGATAGCTACTGCCAAGACAATTCCCTTTAAGAAACTTTGTGAGAAAAAGCAAACATCAATCTGCTGAAGATCTGAATACACACATCTTCCAGTTAAGATGTGCAATACAGAAGTAAGTTTGCTCTTCAGCATTAAAATCACAAGAAAAACCAAAGACTTGCCAAAACCACTATGTATTATGAGCATTAATACACTTCCTGCATAGTCTACTCAGTGTTCTGCATGAAAAATACTGCTGCACAGTAGGAAGTAAAAGCAACAGACTTGTATATATGATTTGTAGGTAATTGGAGATTTAATTAAATGCAGGATCAAAATGTAGTAAGACATCGCATTTCTGCAAACAAAGGAGGGAAGAGCAAAGGCTGCAGTGAACTTTTGCTCAAAGAAATCATTATTAGCACACAAGGCAAACTATTCAAGAGCACTTCCAGGAAAAAATTTTACCTTAAAACATAAAGGTGTACACATATAAAGAAGGTGTCTATGTAAATACATGCATGCCTATAACAGATTGATTGCAGCATGCACAAAACTGCACAGGCTGAGTTTTCCTTACCTGTTCTGGTAACTGTAGTAAGTGGCATCTCGAGGGATCGTGCATAGCTGTTTGCCATAGCAACACAAAGTCTGTGGTGAGAACTCCAGCTGCAAAGAGGAATGGGTCACCTTAGTACTCACACGTTTGCACTTGCTCTCCATAGAAAGCAAGTGTGACCCAGCGAACACTTCCACATTACTCTGTGCACAGATCTCTCTGTACAGCAAAGTGTACAAAGTGCTGGTCACAAAAGACATTGCGTGGGCTGTTATTCTCAAATAAACTCTTCTCCAAAGACAGAAAGCACATCAAAACAAGGGAAACAGAATTTCAATATACAGTGAAATACGGAACTTCTGAATTAATAAAAACACATCTGTTTCATTTGCAATAGCAAAAGTTTGTCCTAAAG
>NW_005054334.1:4618437-4634539 GCF_000277835.1 Geospiza fortis | reverse complement strand
TGCTTACATACAAATAGATTATTTAAGAACTAGATAGAATTAGAAGATTCACAAAATGCTCAAATTCAGACTATTCAGGATTGCTAAATCCTGGTAAACTTCAGAAATTTTTGACACACCATAACTGATAACAACTTCAACTGCTATATTCTACCCCTTCAATTCAAGGAAGCAAGAAATAGACTAAAGATATTTACTTTCTTACCTTTCTTCCACAGCAATAACCAAGGCTCTGCATAACTGGGTCAATTTCTTGCTCAAACACCTCTGCCAGTTTGGAGCAGTACTTGTATACCCGGGATGTTTTGCGGTTATACAACCAGGCATTATTGAACATGAGCCAGATGTCATCTACATACTGCCACGGCTCCTGATACTGTCCTGTGTCCAGCTTTCTCTTGATAGTAGAAAGATCCATGGGGTTCTTCACTATGTCAAAATAATCCTGCAAGAAAACACAGCACATCAAAACCCTCCTAGAGAACTATGTTGTAACATGACAGCATGTGCATTCTCAGCCTGTAAATTCTCATCAAGAAAAACAGGTTCCTCCCTGACTTGATTGTCAAACTGCTTGTGACACACAGAATGCAACCTCTAAGTAATAGCACGTAATTCCCCAGTGCTTTCTTTTCATTATTCCTTTATTTCTCAGGTTCTATTGCTCATTCACAACTAATGAAATCAAGTCACTCTAATTTTAATCAGCAAAACAAGTATTAAAAATAGTAGAAAATTCCAATGTTTTTGCAGCCATAGTGATCCAAAGACTTACACAAGAACATTAATATAAAGCAACTGTCTTCAGTAGCCCAGAAAACCTACCAAAAATAAATAACTTTATTCTCTGATAAAACTTGTGTCCTCTAAAGAATGTCCTTTTCCAATCCACCATTGATTATGGTGCAACATCTACAAAAGTCTGCAGAATGACAGTCAATTGAAAGTTTGTTAAAAATATTAGCAAGTGTATAAATGCTTGTAATACAGCAGGCCTTGAAATTTTGCAGCATCTGCCTTAAAAAAAACCCCTCATCAATAGCAAATAAAAAAACTTTCAGGGAAAAAACATCACCTGAAGCACCTAAAAAGGACTTCTACATCTATGTATTTGTTTATATTTTGTAAACTTGTGTGGTCAGTTCAGAGTTTAAAAACACAGATCCTTGGATGATAGTTGTCTTCTCAAAACAATTCTAAAACAAGCAGAAAATTTAACATAAACAAACCTCTAACTTGTTTCTTCCTTTCCTATAACAAATAACAATCATTAATGGACATTTTAAGTGGGCTTTATCTGCCTAATTAACCACATCTTCAGAAAAGATTTATACGTGATGAGAAACAGCTATGAAATTCAGCAATAAGAGCATCACAACATGAAGCAACAACCATAAAAAGGCCATACAGCACTGGGGTTCTGTTGGTAAATCATTCCAGTGCATGCTATATCTGCTTATTTAGTGAAAGGAACACAGAACCAAACAAACTTCCCTAAGTCACACCTTCTATGTTCCACTGCCTAAACTAACCTCCCCAAACACATCAATGTGAAGATGTTAAGAAGACAGATGTGAGCTGTTCTCAGACAGGTATGTCAGAATACAGTAGTTTTGAATGAAAACCAGGAAATTATCTTGCTAAGACACTCACAGGAATTCCTAGTAGCTGGGGATCCACAGGCTGTCGAAATGGAAGAGACTCAGGATCCTGACGGTAAAGTGCCTCCAGTGTTGGCATAAGTGCCTGCCGCAACTCTTCTGGCTTGAAAACTGTGGAAAACAATCAACGTTAGAAAGATGGCAGAAACTGCTGGAAGGAAGAACCTGCTAGAAAATGTGATGTCTGTGGAAAAAGACAGACAATGAATGGGTTTATGGTACTTAAGCATGGCTTGTTTATCCTCTGCAACACTGAGTCCCGAGGAGGATATTAAAATGATCACCTGAAGAAAAGGCAACCATAAGATGACATTGATAAGGAGAGATAGTTCACATTCCAGATACATCCCCTCTTGGAGGCCCTGAGAAAAAAAATTGTCTACAGAATCTGTAACTGAGTATTTCAAATCTCCATTGTATTGACAATTTTACTAGGGCTTAGTGTCTAATTCTAAAGGCTTAAAGAACTTGCCCAAAGCCAATTATAAGCACATGTATTATTAGATATTTTTGTCCAAAAGCCACAAGGAACAATCCATATAAGTACCACATAATCCACTAAGTACCAAAAAGGAAAGCCCAGTTTTTTTTCCTCTGCAGAGATTTCTCTAGGGAGATGCAGTGAATTTAAGTAAAAACAGTCTTTCTGCTTACTTTTTTTCTTAGACTGCCCAGCTGCTGGAGAAGACTGAGTTGCTGGAGTAGTAGGTCTTTCTTCCCCCTCTGGTACTTCAGTCTTAATTTCAGGTTTCTTCTCTTCTTGCTCCATTGGGTCTGGTTTACATTCCTCCACGACTGGTTCTACTTTAGCCTGGAAAGCAGTTTGGAGTCTGTCACTTAAATCTTTTGGCCACCCATCCACATTTCTGTCCTTTAAACCTATCTGTCATGCTGCCCACCCACTCTTTTAGCTCCTTTGTAGTCAAAACTTGCCTAAAACTTGAGCAAATGTGTTGGAATACATCTTTAAATACTGCACAGCAGCACTGACGAGCTGCTAACGAGTTCTGAGCTGCAAGCAGACACACACCTCTTCAGGCAGTTCTAACAGCCTCTCATACAGCAGAGCTGCCAGGATGATGTGACGGGCAGCCACACTCCTGGCTGTCCTCAGTGACAAGCTGTCAAAGCCCAGTAAAGCAGCCCATCATGTACATATAGAATCATTTAGGTTGGAAAAGACCTTTAAGATTAAGTCCAATATTAATGTGTCACTGCCCAGTCCACTGCTATGCCACATCCTAAAGTGCCACCTCTACACATCATCTAAATACCTCCAGGAATGGTGACTCAACCACTTTCCTGGGCAGCCTGTTCCAATGCTTGATAACCCTTTCAGTGAAGAAACTTTTCCTAATATCCAATCTAAAACCTTCCGTGGCACAACCTGAAGCCATTTCCCCTCATCCTGGTATCTGCTATTTTAGCAGCTGTAGGACTGACCCAAGTGCATCCTCCACTGGCATTTACCAAAGCAAAGCTTCATAGCAACCACATTATAATGGTTCTTCCTGTGGCCACTGACTTCTACTACCACAATTTCACCAGAAAACAGACCCTTCTTTAGGAATAAGACAAAAGACAACAATCAAAACTGCAGCAGCAGATAGCACCTACAGCTCTCACCAAATTCTGAGAGGAAAGACAGAAAGCATTCTGCAGTACAAGATTAAGGTATTCTACCCAACATCTGGTCAACAATCTCACCTCAGATTTCTCCTCCATTTGCATCTCTGTTTGTTCTGGTTCCCCTTCATCTGTTTTAATCTCCATTTTCACTTCCTGCAAGGGTGGCTGCTGCTGCTCTGGAACAGTCTGCTGAGAGTTCACCTCTGTGCTGCTGGTGGATGGGGGGTTGGATACCTGCCCATCAATGCTCACAGCTGGCTGTGAAAGCTGAGGGAACAAAACACATCACAAACGGGCTTCTAACGAACCTATTTTCCTTTTCTAATCTGTTTTACCTATGCTACATTTCCACTGAGTTTAAAAGCACTCTAGTCCTTCTATTTGTTTTCACTGAAGAATACAGCAGTCCCACAACCTCAACTATTGGAAAACATGTATCAGAGGCATGCACTAGAAGGCCTTGCCTACAGAAAATGGCATTGTTTCCCCTATTGTATAAGTCCTATGCATATGTTTAAGTAACCAAAAACCTCACCCAAGTTTCAAAGTGAATTTCAAAACATGTAAAAGAATTCTGTAAAATACTTCCTCTCTGGAAACAGCAGATGATCTAGAGACTTGTCTTGATGGAAGAAGTTTACTTCCCAAATACAAAAAACCCCACCTATTTTAATATGAAACATGCCAGGAGCACACAACTGAAAATGAAACCTTGCACACAAACATTAGCAGGGAAAGCACAATTAAAGTTTTTCCTTACAGGTGTTGTGGGGTGCTGAGGTTGCAGCGGTGCTGTTGGCGTGGGAACAGATGCAGTGGTGCTCTGCTGTGACAAGGGCTGCTGCTGCTGCTCTGCAGAAGGGGTAACTGGAACTGGAGGCTGCACTTGTGGAGGCAGCTGTGCCTGTGGAGGCGTTGGAGTCTGCCTCTGAGGGGGGTGCATAGTTTGGGACTGCGGTCCGGGCGGCATTGCCTGAGGAGCAGGAGTGGGGGCAGCGGTGGCAGCAGCTGCTGCTGCCTGCTGCTGCTGTGATCCCAAGCCTGGGGGCGTGTGGTGAGGTGTTGGGGTTCGGCTGGGTACTGGAGAAGGAGAATTTTGGTGCATGGGAGGCTGTGGAAGAGGTGGGCAGTGAATATGGCTCCCTTGAGAACCTGGAGCCATTGCAGGAGAGTTCACAGGACAGGAAGCGCTGGTCATTTGTGCCTGTGGGAAAACAGGTACACATTTGCAGTGACTTGGAATAGAAAAGCAAGAGAAATTACTGTCAAATGTCTGCTTTCCCACAGTGTACTTTAAAAACGTGAGAAACCATCTGCTTTACTTTTAAAAACTCTTTCAAGAGCAGAAATGGTCTACTTGACTTATTTTGTTCTACACAAACATAAGGCTGTTTTATAAGTTATTCATCTCCCTTAGAAGTTTCAATAGAATAACTTATACTTGTTGATACACTTAAAGAATGGCACACCTACACTCCAGTTTGCAAAACATTTCTTTCTAAAACTGCAGATTTGTACATCCTGAATATGGGACAATGCACCACAGTGAAAAACTGCATTCAAATACACTTTGTGTGCCCATGCCTCCACCCCCAAGATTAGAAACTGAATTTATCATCACAAGTACGTACAGCTGTAACTCTACCATTACAAAATTACAAAAGAAATTGTATTGGTCAAGATAAAAAACTGTAACTCCACAATAATCTTGCCTGCAAACTAGGAAGAAGCATCAATGAGAAGCAAACTGACGTTCCCTACTTCTTCCTGGCCTGAAAGGTTCTTGCTGAAAAGGGAGAGGGAGAGGACAGAAAGGAAACTGCTAGACTGTAAGTTCAGATCTTCAGTAGTGATAACCCTCTTAATCCCCCAAAGCCAGCAACACACAGGCCTGGATAGACATGCCTTTTTATGACTTATTCTGCCACCTCTTAATTTCTCAGGCTCTGCAGTTTCGCTGTTCAGCAAGAGAATCTTAACTACTGCATGCTGAGTCACAATTTCTTCTTTGCTCCATAAAAACAAACAAAAAAAAATTCCTCTCTAACACCTAAATTTAAGCCTGAGAACAAGTCAACAATATTTCACCCTTGCCATTCCCAGTGCTACACCAGGAAAACGAAAAGTCTCGATAAATGAATTTGGTTGATTATAATTCCAAAAGTCTCTCAAGGAAACAAGTTGTTCTCCATTACTACAAACTGAACAATCATAACCAGTTTATGACAAAGGTCACTGACAGCACATCAAGAAATCAGAAACTTACTTGAGATACTGGTGTCTGATTGCCAGGCTGAGTCATAGGCATGCTCGCTGTGTTCATTCCCGGGGAAGAAGCAGGGAACTGAGTCTGTTGTAGAAATTGATTCTGACCAGAAGGCTGGCCAACTCCTGGCTGCTGCATACGTGAAGGAAATCCCATCTGGTGGAAAAGAAAGCAACTCATTTCACACAATGTGCACACACCTTCATAACATTTTCCAAAAAAAGAGGAAACAATACAAAACAAAAAAATAAAAACATTTATCTTGTTGCAGAAATTGATGCTTGCCACTTATCTGTAGGATACAACATGAAAGCCTGTTTATAGCTCCTCTCAAAAGACAGAATTTATGATGATTTCTCTTAAAAGCTAAGTAAAAAGATATTGATTTCAGATTGGGACTGTGACTTAAGATTTATTTTGGCTCCTTGTTTTAAGAATGCAACAAAAAGCCACTTCGACTTAAATTTTTAGGCAATTCTTACCACAAATATTCAAAGATTTACTATATATATATATATAATATATATAAATAATATATATCAGGCAGATCTTAGAGAAGAAGCAAAAAGACAGAAACCAAAGGGCTAAGAGAATGAAGAAGTGATGCTTGATTTATTTTCAAATTTCTTTTATTTATTGATTTTATGGAAACCACAGACAAGAGAAGCAAATCTGTGAACTCAAGCCTGGAGGGAAGGAGCACTGACCTGGCTCATGGCCCCAGCCTGACTTAGCTGTCCAGGGTGCTGAAGAGGAGGGGTTTGTCGGGGTCCCATCGGTGACAGCTGCATGTTCATCTGCCCAAACTGATTCATTCCTGTGAATTTGTGCCAAAAAAACACATGTAAACAAAGACCTGAAATCTTCTTTAGGCACCACTCAACATTTGGAGAAGAAATGCTATTTCTTTAATTTTGCTTTCTGGCAACCAGCTTTCAATCAAATATTGCCTTCTATTAACTAGTTACATGGAATAATTTTAAATGTAGTGATTGAGCTACCTACTCTTTCAGAATACAGACCAGCTTTTTTCCCCTCAAGACATCTGTTTCCACTGCTATTAAAACTCATTAAGTTTGAGGACTACTGTAACACATGACAAATACTGATTGTCACAGCTGCTGCTGAAGATCAACTTTCCACAGAAAGTTGCATTATTTAATTAATTATTAGAAATTCATTTATTGAATCTCAAACTGTATCTTCACTTCAAGTACTTTGCACGTTGGCTACAACACATTTTGAATTTGTAACAAAGCTTCTGCCCTTTTTTTCTGAGCAATAATTCTCACCACATTCCCTCTGCCACCAACATGTCCTCACCATGTTTGTCTAATCCCACCATCCTATGCACATACAATGAGAAATTCCAAAAGCATCAAGCTCTTTATTTAACAAAGCAAGCAACTAATATGCAGCTCAAAATCACATGACAAAATGCTACTAGAGATAGTATTTTATATTTATTATATAGTTATGTAAGAATTATGCAATACAGATAGCTATTTTCTTAACCAAATGTAAAAACTGCACATGATACAAGGTCTCTGATGCTTCAGAGCTGTCCAAATCCAAGATTCCTTTAAAAATTCCTTTAAAAACTTTTAAAAGTAGCAAATTTTCTTCAAATATTTACCTGGCTGTGCCTGCATGCGATTCATCATCTGGTTTGGCACATTGGCACGTATCAGGGTTGGGTCAGGAAGTGGACCATCTGCAAAAAGAAACCATTGAAATAAGATAGTGTTATTCAGAAGACCACCAGAATTCATCCACCAAACATTTTAGTGAGAATTACACATTAAAACTCATGTACAAAAAAGTAAGTGTATACAGTAACTAAACATTATTAAAGAGTCCTCAAAATTGTGAGGCAAACTCAAGAACTTCCTTGAAAATAGAAATACATTCCAGTGACAGAACTATCCTCTGATTTAGAATCAGCTTTCAGAAATGGGGAACATATTTGAAGCATGTTATCAAGGAACAACAATGAACAGTAGCTCACAAACAAGTCAGGCACCCATGAACAGCTAAATGGTCACCAGACTACTGAAATGACAGTACAGGATTTCCTGCACCAGGTGATCAGTAACCCAAAGGTTCTTACTTGCAGACATTCCTGGCTGTGGCTGTCCCATATTGGGCCCTTGATTCATGGGAGCTTGTGGCATGCCTGGAGCATTTGGGATCATATTTTGCTTCTGCAGCCTGGTTCTTCGTTTCTCCTCCAGCTCCTTCTGAATCTTGTAGATCTTCTCTGCTAGCAAGTGATAGTACTCAGCCTGTTGGGGAGGAATAAAAGCCAAGAAAGGAGATGAGACACATATTAAGAAAAGGCAACTGGTGCCAGCGATTCAAACTTGCAAAGCAGCCTTACAGACACACATTTTGGTTTCGGGTGGGAGGTGGTCTTCCCCTTTGCAGGGACTGTCAGATAGGAGGGGAAAAAAGGGCAATGCTAAGGGCACTGCTCTCAATTATTAGACCAACACCAGATATTTATCTTCTTGTGTCCAACACTGCTCTGAGACAATCACAGTGAAGAGCTTCAACATGGCCTTTAGAGGACTGTGACAAGTCTCAGGCACAGCACATCTCAACTCCTGGCACACCCAGGCAGCAGCCTTCAACTGGTTGGTTTCTAGACCCCAACCAGCAGCCCCTAAACACTTGTTTCCTCAGCTTGGAAGTCCCATCTGTGCTTTCATTCCTCTCCCTCCCCAGTCAGCACAGGATCAAGGTAGAAATACACAGAACTAGACAACAGGAGATGGCATCTCACCCTGCTATTTGCTGATTCATACATATCCCCTTCCACTTTCCGAGCATATGCCACCAGATTCTCCATACGTCGATCCTTCAGTGCTGCAGGGTCAGGAGTAGGAAATATGGCTTGGACTCTGAGTAGGAAGAAAAAAATATTAAAGAAAAAAATATTAAGGAGACAAATAATATAAATATTATCTGTTCCCAGACTAGCATTAAGCCCAGTGGTTTGAACACAAAGCAGCAAGCAAATCTGCTGACAGACTGCAGCTACTGCTACTTCTTCCAGGGGCAGTAGATGTTTGTCGATGGCTCAAGCCCTTGTAAATGGCTTGAGCATGGAGTGGGAAACTTCCAAGACAACAGCCCCAAAGCAGCAGATGCAGCTCCATCTTTTGGCTTCTGTTTTCCCTTCTCCATGCATCCTGACAAAATTCATTCCTGGGCCCTCTAGTTCTGCAAGTCAGGCTTCCTTTTGAAACCCCTTTGCCTCCAATACACCTAACAGGAGATTGTTTTGATATTGGCTACTCACAATTTATGAACAAGGTGGTTTCGGAGATCCTGAGTAATGTCTTCATGCCACTGCTTTCGAATTCCGGTATTGGATGGTTGAGCTGTTGGCATGGCTCCCAAACTGGCAACATTGGTGCTTTCACTCATCATGGGGCTTCAAAAACAGAGCAAGAATTGAGTGCAAAAGTTTAGCCCCAGCTTAATCATCTTACAGTCATAGCCTCTTTTAGAATAATGTTAGGACAAAGTGCTAGTTCAGCCATTCCCTAATCAATGGACAAACTGCAGAAATAGTTGCACACACACACCAAACGACGCAGTGAAAGAGTACATGCTGTTCTACCCAAGGACTTGGAAAACTGCAACAAAAGCTACAAAATCCAAAGGGAGAGATAGCCATCAATGGCATTTACTCCACTGTTTATGCAAGAAGTGCCATGAGATCAAAACAAAATCATTGGGGTACAAAGGATTCAAACTTACTTTTGAGAATTCATGGTTGAATGTAACATTGAGTCAGGCAGCAGATTAGGAGGTTGAACCCCTACTCCTCCATTCACTCCCATTGGATTTGCACCTAGAAAACAGAAGAATACAGAAAAAATGAAGAGCCCATTTACCACACAAAATCAGTAACTGTTCAGCAATAACAAGGGTTTAGATTTTCAAGTACTTGGACTTTTGTGCAGGGAATTTAATTACCCATTGCTCTCTTCACCCCTCTTTCTTTTACAAACTTAGAAAAAGCCCAAGGCACAACACTGGTGACTCCAAGTGAAGCATCAACCCTATTACTCCTCTGCACATCTTCCTGAACTTATCAACCAACAAGTGATTTCAATTTGCCACAAATATTATGTTCCAGAGTCCTTTCCTGTGACTCTCTAATGAAAGAGTCCAACCACTTCTGCTTTTTTGTTTAGAAGCAGTCAGGTATTTTTTCATTCAGAATCTTAGGATACTCACAAAGGCTTCAAAAACTTAAAATATCAGCTACCACCTACATCAGACAAGGTCCCTTCTCATCCACTCCATAACTTAATGATCCTACAACTAACTCAAATGCTTGAAAGAAGGAAAATCTCACAGTCCTTTGCAGGAAACACCTCTAATTTGTTGCATAACAAAATCTGGTTTTCTGAATCATACCTTAATTACCATAAAAATTGCCTGTTTTCTTCACACACTACAGTTACCTCTAAATTAGTAAAGAAAAATGCAGTATATTTCTGTCTGGAGCTTCCAAACAGATCATTTTTTGACACCACAAGTAGCATGAAAACCATTACCAAGCTTCACGTGTATTTAGGACATTTGAATCCCACAGAATCTGTACTTCAAGCATAATTACACACTGCATACAGGAGAAGCCCACTGAAATTAGGTATATCAAGCCTAATACATACCCCTAATATCACAACCAAGTACTTAACCAATTTTTCATAAATCTGATCCAAATCTCCTTTTCTTTAGTCTTTTTCCTCTTCCCAAATCCACTTTGCCATCTGAAAGCACACTGGCATGCAAGACAATAGTCAACCTTTACCTAAACTCTCCCTTTTTCAACTGTCAAAACCCATCATTTGTTTGAGCTACTTAAGACTGCATCTTTTCACATACCAGTCCTCATCAAATCCTGCTATTTCTCCTAAACTAGCCCTGTTGTCCTGTAGGCCACGACCTGATAATTCCTATCTCACCTGTTGTAATTCCCTCCTTAGTTACCCACTCCTAAAAAGGAAGCAACAGTCAAATGTCTACACTCTCCATGCTTATCCTTTCTACATTAAGCTGCAGTTCTTCACACTCCCAAGAGCCTTTTCAATCCCATTTCATTGGATTTTCTTACAATTGCACAAAGAATGCTCACTGTTCTGCAAGGAATGCACAGGCAAAACACTGTCTCTAATTACATACATTAAAAAATAAGAATAATTTTGCTACAGAAAAGACTCTAAGGCATAACAGAAAATCATATTATTGTAATCTAATTGTTTTAAGACTAAGCTCTCAGGACCCTTGCCCTTTCCTCTGTTTTCACACACTAGAAGGTAAAGTTTTAGTAAGTCACATGCAATCTGTAAGGGCCAGTCATCTCATTAACAATTCTACTCTACCCAGCAGCCTTTTCCTGAGTAACTCAGGAGCAGCATTCCCTTTGCAGAGCAGAGTAGCAGCTGATTGCAGGCTGCAGTTTGTGTGTTTCTGCACCAGTCTCATTCTGTACACAAGCTTCTCATGGGACACACAGGCACGATCACTACAATCCCATACAGGCTTGTGATAAATCACTACCAGCTCTTCTTTCCTCTTTGCCGCTAAAAAAGCCACATCTGCTTATGCAACTCAAGCAAGCAGCTAAGAGTGAGAAAAACTCCTGTGATGTAATCTCAAACTATGAAACTTAAATTTGGTGATTAAAGATGACTTCATTTGACACCATTGATAGCCAGGTTCTGATTAACTGCACTTTGCATTTAAATTGTTATCTAGTTCTATGATGTTGCTATAAGCCACTAAAAAGAAAATAAAAAAAATAAAAAAAAAAAAAAAAAAAAAAAAAAAAAAAAAAAAAGAAAAGAAAAAAGCCTTGAAAAATTATCATTTTTACAAAGAAACTAGTTTTTCCAGAGAATTTGTTTTCCAGGAGAAGGGCACCTGGGCCCTCTAATGTTCCTGTTCCACTGAGTAAGTTGCTATTTCAAGCCTAAATTATCGCAAAGCCCCACCTTTTGCAAATTAACTAGCAGTATTAAGCTAGTAGGTTGAGAAAATTTGCATTAGATGTAGCATGGGGAAGTTGCCTGTAGTTTGCATTTTAGCACTAACAGATAAACTTACTCATAGGATTCATAGGGCGCAGACTCTGGGGTGACTGTCCTTGTTGCTGATTCTTCACTTGAGCCTGGGGCTGTGTCTGCATCTGGTTCCCTTGATAGGTCAGTCCGAGGGCTGCGTAGGCTCTCTCGATGGAGCTGGGGTCGATCTGACTGGTAGTGTTAATGCTGGGCGTTGTCTGCTGCCCCACGCCCACAGAGCCGGTATTGGCAAGTCCCACCGCAGCTCCGCCCAGCAGCGCTGCGGAGAGAGAGACACTCCCGAGTTAGAGAGGAAAGCAGAGGGCAGCCTGAGAGGCCCAGCGATACAGGGACAGACACGGTGCACTGCCTGCTCAGAACTAACATATCTCCTTCTGGAAACATGCAGGGAACAGATCTGAAAAACCTGTCACGAAACAGAGAGACAAGTTCTGACCCAACCAGCCACTCCAACATGCTGTTCTCCCTTTGGGCTGCTCAGAGGAAATCCCACTCTTAGGTATTTAGGACACATCTGCTTGCCTCAAAGTGAAAACAGAGGCATGGCATGTCACAAAGGTTAAAGGCAGAAATGTACATACAGTTTTCCACCAGCCATTGCAACAACTTTTCTGCCCTTTTTGGTTTTTTGTTTTTTTTTTTAAGTTTTCTTAAACCAAGAAATAGCTCACATTAGTCATGAGAAGAGGATACAGTAACATTAAAGTAGGGAGGAAAAATCCCCATACAGATAACACAATGACAAAAATCTTGCCAAACATTTTGTCAGGGAGACACAAAGAGAAAGGGGAAGTGACATCTGATGCAAACAAAGAATGAAGACAGAACCAAGAATCAGGGCTGAAATGACAACGTGCGTGCATGCGCACATCTGTCTCCAGAAACCAACCAGCTGGAAGAAGCAGCAATGAAAACCCAAACACTTAGTTGAGAGAGCTAAGATTTGTTCACTCTTACTCTTACCTTTCTTCTTGATAGAAAAATACAATAAAGTTAGAAAGCTTCCATAAACACTAGCAATCAGAGCCAGAAAAATACTGAGATTAAAACAAGAGAAAAATCCCATTAACATGTTCCCAGGTTTGAAAGCATCACCACTACCATCTGGGTGCAGGAAAGTTTAATTCCCAACATGCATTTTATGGTTTATTCAATACACAGAATTCCCCACTAGACTTACATTGCTGATTTCTTTTGTCCCCAGCATTTTTGAGAGGCAAACATACAGGACAATCATGTCTTGTACAATTCTTCCAGTGTGAGATGATTTGTCGGGAAGATGCGCAATGTGCCACTGACAAAGAGAAGAAATTAAAAGCATTTACAAACTGCTCCCAGTATCTCCACATGGTCGTAACAAACTGGGTAGAGAGCATAATTTTCTCTCAGGGCACACACCTATATCAACAGAAGACAATATAGTATTATTTGAAATAGTTCAGCACTAACTAGCCCTGAAAATGTAGCCAGATTTCTTCTAGTACCATTGGCTCAACCAAAGCCCACTCAAAAACCCCATGTGATACACCCAAGCCTATGTCTCCATGGCTTGAAGGATAACTCCATCTAGCTCAGCTATCAGGCAGACTGTGCCAAGCAACTGAGATGTCAACAACTGACACAATCCAGATGAGCCAAGGCTATCAAAAAGGGAGATTATATTTCAGTAAGACAGAGAGAGTTGCAAGTGCCAGTAGCAGTCAAATTCATGGCTTGGTACTGCTCAAGATTCATCTCTTCAGTTTAAGGAAGACAGGTAGACTCCTATTGGCAGATTCCTGGTTTATGTTCTATCTTTTAAAAGAGGCAGAATCCAAAAGATTTTACCATGAGTTACAAAGTTAGGCAAAAGATTTTTACTCATCTTAGTTGTATCTTGTCCCCTCTAACTTGCCTAAACTTTAGAGGCTCAGAAGTTGCTTACAATTCCCTATCTTAGGCAAATAAGACAGAATTTCTTTAATTTCTCAAGTCACCCACTAGTCCACCTCTTTCTAGGAGCCCTTCTCCTCCCTAAAACCACATTTACATAACCACTCCCCCACTTACCTTGGCAAGATTTGCCAGCCTGACAGTGTGTCATGTGGTTCAAGACATTCTTCATGGTGCGGCAGTGCGGGAGGTTGCACTGCCGCACCTCCCCGTTGGCCTGCTCTCGCCGCTGACACTTGTGAGCATGCAAAAGGAGAACCAGCTGCTGCTGAATGAGTTTGCGCTTCTCTGGATCTGCTGTCGGTGCTCCAGACCCCATTCCTTGAGAAGCTGCTGGCCCCATCCCAGCTTGCTGCACCTGGGGAGCCTGCTGCTGGCCCTGAAGAAGGTGAAAAAGAAATTCCTGGAAAAAAATCTATTTTTGAAAAGAATTCATTTAGCGAGTAAACGGCAATATAAGAGAAAGTCCAATAAGAGGAACAACTACTACTAGATTCTCTGATTGAGGAAACAGCCCACTTATGTGTAGTTCTGGAGGACTCATTAAAAATGCCCCTTAGCAACAGTCCTAGCAATTCTCTTGCCAGCCACAATTTCCTCCTCATATCACTCTATTAGTCCTAGCTCTTGCCTTATCAATAGCCAGCAGACCTTTGCACATGCTCACAGGTTAATTTGCAGTGCTAGACCAACCAGAAAATATTAATAGCATTTAGATCTCAAATCTCATTTTGGATGCTAAAAGTTGCATCCACAATTCTTGCATTAATGGAAGAAAGTACATTTTAGAATGAATAGGGTTTTCCTTCACAGTAGAAGGTATCTCAAGTTGACTGCTCCTAGATAAGGAGAATGAAAGGCAAGTTTTGGGAAGCTTTTAACCTTTTTCCATCAGCAAATTTGCACATAAGCATTCAAAACAAGCATCTCCTAATCTCTGCTAAAGATGAAGCACAGCTTCAGGATAATAAACACTACAGAACTAATGTCAGGTACAGCAACATCTAGCTTGTCTTCTCTGCTTCTGTTTATTTGTTCAGAACTCTCTGTATTCCTTTCAGGTGACATTTGAGAAATACTCAAATAGTAGAGCCTCAGGTACTCTATATTGCTTGTATCACTACAGTTTAACAGACTTTAGCTTCTAATTGACTCTTCAGGTTCTACAGGACATTTCTGGAGATCTCCAGATCTTTAGACCCCAGCTACCTGTATTTCTAAACCCCAGCTCCCCTATAGCTCTTGACTACTAGTATTAACCTTTCATTTGACAAGGTGACTTCACCAATTAGTCAGGCTCTCAGGGTCTGTGCATATTCCCATATCACTGTAACTCCCTTGTTTGCAGCCTGGCATTCTGAACGACAGCTGAGACAGCAACAACTTTAAGTTCCTACATTCAGCTGGGTACCAGCTTCAAAAGTTGTATGCTCTGCACTGAACACAAACTTCACAGCTGGGGTTCTGAACAAGTTTTGGCTGCTTTTTTATTGATTCACACAACCAACTGGTTTGTTTGTCTTCCAATGTTTCATGCTCAACTTAAAAAACCATTAAATAAAGCTTACAGGATGGAGCTCTTCCTAATTTAAAGATATTAAAGTTAACTGGAAATGTTTTTTCAGCAACAGTTAGTAAGAGCAATAGATGGACCCTCCCAGGGGGTGTGTGGGAGTGAAATTCCAAGCAGGGAGAAACACAAACTATATTCAGAAAAATGAATTTATTTCCTAAATTTAAAAAAAATAATAATATATATACGTGGAAAAACAACCCCTCCATTAAGACATGTTGCATGTCATACCCCTAACCAATTTAAGCTTTGAAAATGAGGCATCAGCTTTAAGCTCAAGCCAGGGAATCTAACGTTAAGGCATGTGGTGAGGCACTGGCTTTACAAGCTTGGGTCGTCCACTTTGTCCACCATTCTTACTTCCCCTTTGCTTAAGTCCTGCTGCAATAAGAGTGGAGGCAAAAGGGAAAGGTACCAAGGCTATTACAGTTGCCAGGGAAACACCTCCAGCATCAGGACTGTTGTGCATGTTCCTGTAATTCACAAGAAGGAACTCACAGCTGGGGTTTCTAAGCCCTATCACAGGTAATACCTGTTTGAAAAGGGACACCTCTTTACCAAAAGCATCAGCAAGTGCAAGCAGGAAAACAACTCTCCAGACAGAGATACCCTGAGAAGAAGGGGCCCAATACAGGAACAGTAAAGAAAGGATGGGACAGGAGAGCAGAGGTGTCCAAACAGGTTGCAAAGCTCATTTCAATTAAGGAGCTTCATTCCATTTTCCCTGTTAACAGGGTTTGAAAGCCAAAAAGTGGAGGTGCAGTTTATCAATATAGAAAGCACAACTCAGCCCTCTCCCTCATATCAGTCCTAGGCGTTGAAACAAGTGCATTCTGTGTGGATTCCAAGCACATATTCACCCTGCATAATACAGCTGCAAAATCTCACAATGTGGCAAGACCAGAGCATATTGCTCCTCTTTGCCACAACATATTCT